>NC_134486.1:416516904-416849404 GCF_040206685.1 Ascaphus truei
AGCCGCCCCAGTCTGCCCGCCCCGCCATCCCCAGTCTGCCCGCCCCGCCGTCCCAGTCTGCACGCCCCACCGCCCCAGTCTGCCCGCCCCGCCGTTCCAGTCTGCCCGCCCCGCCATCCCCAGTCTGGCCGCCCCGCCGTCCCAGTCTGCCCGCCCCGCCGTTCCAGTCTGCCCGCCCCGCCGTTCCAGTCTGCCCGCCCCGCCATCCCCAGTCTGCCCGCCCCGCCGTCCCAGTCTGCGCGCCCCACCGCCCCAGTCTGCCCGCCCCGCCGCCCCAGTCTGCCCGCCCCGCCGTCCCAGTCTGCCCGCCCCGCCGTTCCAGTCTGCCCGCCCCGCCATCCCCAGTCTGCCCGCCCCGCCGTCCCAGTCTGCGCGCCCCACCGCCCCAGTCTGCCCGCCCCGCCGTTCCAGTCTGCCCGCCCCGCCGTTCCAGTCTGCCCGCCCCGCCATCCCCAGTCTGCCCGCCCCGCCGTCCCAGTCTGCGCGCCCCACCGCCCCAGTCTGCCCGCCCCGCCGCCCCAGTCTGCCCGCCCCGCCGTCCCAGTCTGCCCGCCCCGCCGTTCCAGTCTGCCCGCCCCGCCATCCCCAGTCTGCCCGCCCCGCCGTCCCAGTCTGCGCGCCCCACCGCCCCAGTCTGCCCGCCCCGCCGTTCCAGTCTGCCCGCCCCGCCGTTCCAGTCTGCCCGCCCCGCCATCCCCAGTCTGCCCGCCCCGCCGTCCCAGTCTGCGCGCCCCACCGCCCCAGTCTGCCTGCCCAGCCGCCCCAGTCTGCCCGCCCCGCCATCCCCAGTCTGCCCGCCCCGCCGTCCCAGTCTGCACGCCCCACCGCCCCAGTCTGCCCGCCCCGCCGTTCCAGTCTGCCCACCCCGCCATCCCCAGTCTGGCCGCCCCGCCGTCCCAGTCTGCCCGCCCCGCCGTTCCAGTCTGCCCGCCCCGCCGCCCCAGTCTGCCCGCCCCGCCGCCCCAGTCTGCCCGCACCGCCATCCCCAGTCTGCCCGCCCCGCCGTCCCAGTCTGCACGCCCCACCGCCCCAGTCTGCCCGCCCCGCCGCCCCAGTCTGCCCGCCCCGCCATCCCCAGTCTGCCCGCCCTGCCGTCCCAGTCTGCCCGCCCCGCCGTTCCAGTCTGCCCGCCCCGCCATCCCCAGTCTGCCCGCCCCGCCGTCCCAGTCTGCGCGCCCCGCCGCCCCAGTCTGGCCGCCCAGCCGCCCCAGTCTGCCCGCCCCGCCATCCCCAGTCTGCCCGCCCCGCCGTCCCAGTCTGCGCGCCCCACCGCCCCAGTCTGCCCGCCCCGCCGCCCCAGTCTGCCCGCCCCGCCGTCCCAGTCTGCCCGCCCCGCCGTTCCAGTCTGCCCGCCCCGCCATCCCCAGTCTGCCCGCCCCGCCGTCCCAGTCTGCGCGCCCCACCGCCCCAGTCTGCCCGCCCCGCCGTTCCAGTCTGCCCGCCCCGCCGTTCCAGTCTGCCCGCCCCGCCATCCCCAGTCTGCCCGCCCCGCCGTCCCAGTCTGCGCGCCCCACCGCCCCAGTCTGCCTGCCCAGCCGCCCCAGTCTGCCCGCCCCGCCATCCCCAGTCTGCCCGCCCCGCCGTCCCAGTCTGCACGCCCCACCGCCCCAGTCTGCCCGCCCCGCCGTTCCAGTCTGCCCGCCCCGCCATCCCCAGTCTGGCCGCCCCGCCGTCCCAGTCTGCCCGCCCCGCCGTTCCAGTCTGCCCGCCCCGCCGTTCCAGTCTGCCCGCCCCGCCATCCCCAGTCTGCCCGCCCCGCCGTCCCAGTCTGCGCGCCCCACCGCCCCAGTCTGCCCGCCCCGCCGCCCCAGTCTGCCCGCCCCGCCGTCCCAGTCTGCCCGCCCCGCCGTTCCAGTCTGCCCGCCCCGCCATCCCCAGTCTGCCCGCCCCGCCGTCCCAGTCTGCGCGCCCCACCGCCCCAGTCTGCCCGCCCCGCCGTTCCAGTCTGCCCGCCCCGCCGTTCCAGTCTGCCCGCCCCGCCATCCCCAGTCTGCCCGCCCCGCCGTCCCAGTCTGCGCGCCCCACCGCCCCAGTCTGCCTGCCCAGCCGCCCCAGTCTGCCCGCCCCGCCATCCCCAGTCTGCCCGCCCCGCCGTCCCAGTCTGCACGCCCCACCGCCCCAGTCTGCCCGCCCCGCCGTTCCAGTCTGCCCACCCCGCCATCCCCAGTCTGGCCGCCCCGCCGTCCCAGTCTGCCCGCCCCGCCGTTCCAGTCTGCCCGCCCCGCCGTTCCAGTCTGCCCGCCCCGCCATCCCCAGTCTGCCCGCCCCGCCGTCCCAGTCTGCCCGCCCCGCCGTCCCAGTCTGCCCGCCCCGCCGTCCCAGTCTGCCCGCCCCGCCGTTCCAGTCTGCCCGCCCCGCCATTCCCAGTCTGCCCGCCCCGCCGTCCCAGTCTGCCCGCCCCGCCGTTCCAGTCTGCCCGCCCCGCCGTCCCAGTCTGCCCGCCCCGCCGCTCCAGTCTGCCCGCCCCGCCATCCCCAGTCTGCCCGCCCCGCCGTCCCAGTCTGCCCACCCCGCCGTCCCAGTCTGCCCGCCCCGCCACCCCAGTCTGCCCGCCCCGCCGCCCCAGTCTGCCCGCCCCGCCGCCCCAGTCTGCCCGCCCCGCCGTCCCAGTCTGCCCGCCCCGCCGTTCCAGTCTGCCCGCCCCGCCGTTCCAGTCTGCCCGCCCCGCCGTCCCAGTCTGCCCGCTGTAAGTAATAAGGTGGAGGCACCGCAGAGCTGTAAGTAATATGGCGGAGGCACAGCGGACCTGTAAGTAATAAGGCGGAGGCACCGCGGAGCTGTAAGAAATAAGGTGGAGGCACTGCGGAGCTGTAAGTAATAAGGCGGAGGCACAGCGGAGCTGTAAGTAATATGGCGGAGGCACAGCGGATCTGTAAGTAATAAGGCGGAGGCACAGCGGATCTGTAAGTAATAAGGCGGAGGCATCGCGGAGCTGTAAGTAATAAGGCAGAGGCACCGCGGAGCTGTAAGTAATAAGGCGGAGGCACCGCGGAGCTGTAAGTAATAAGGCGGAGGCACAGCGGATCTGTAAGTAATAAGGCGGAGGCACAGCGGAGCTGTAAGTAATAAGGCGGAGGCACCACGGAGCTGTAAGTAATAAGGTCGGAGGCACCGCGGAGCTGTAAGTAATAAGGTGGAGGCACCGCGGAGCTGTAAGTAATAAGGCGGAGGCACAGCGGATCTGTAAGTAATAAGGCGGAGGCACCACGGAGCTGTAAGTAATATGGCGGAGGCACAACGGATCTGTAAGTAATAAGGCGGAGGCACCGCGGAGCTGTAAGTAATAAGGCGGAGGCACAGTGGATCTGTAAGTAATAAGGCGGAGGCACCGCGGAGCTGTAAGTAATAAGGCGGAGGCACAGCGGATCTGTAAGTAATAAGGCGGAGGCACCGCGGAGCTGTAAGTAATAAGGCAGAGGCACAGCGGATCTGTAAGTAATAAGGCGGAGGAACAGCGGATCTGTAAGTAATAAGGCAGAGGCACAGCGGATCTGTAAGTAATAAGGCGGAGGCACAGCGGATCTGTAAGTAATAAGGCGGAGGCACAGCGGATCTGTAAGTAATAAGGTGGAGGCACAGCGGATCTATAAGTAATAAGGCGGAGGCACAGCGGATCTGTAAGTAATAAGGCGGAGGCACAGCGGAGCTGTAAGTAATAAGGCAGAGGCACAGCGGATCTGTAAGTAATAAGGCGGAGGCACAGCAGATCTGTAAGTAATAAGGCGGAGGCACCGCGGAGCTGTAAGTAATAAGGCGGAGGCACAGCGGATCTGTAAGTAATAAGGCGGAGGCACAGCGGAGCTGTAAGTAATAAGGCGGAGGCACAGCAGATCTGTAAGTAATAAGGCGGAGGCACAGCGGATCTGTAAGTAATAAGGCGGAGGCACAGCGGAGCTGTAAGTAATAAGGCGGAGGCACAGCGGAGCTGTAAGTAATAAGGCGGAGGCACAGCGGAGCTGTAAGTAATAAGGCGGAGGCACAGCGGATCTGTAAGTAATAAGGCGGAGGCACAGCGGATCTGTAAGTAATAAGGCGTAGGCACAGCGGATCTGTAAGTAATAAGGCGGAGGCACAGCAGAGCTGTAAGTAATAAGGCGGAGGCACAGCAGATCTGTAAGTAATAAGGCGGAGGCACAGCGGATCTGTAAGTAATAAGGCGGAGGCACAGCAGAGCTGTAAGTAATAAGGCGGAGGCACAGCGGATCTGTAAGTAATAAGGCGGAGGCACAGCAGATCTGTAAGTAATAAGGCGGAGGCACAGCGGATCTGTAAGTAATAAGGCGGAGGCACAGCGGATCTGTAAATAATAAGGCGGAGGCACAGCAGATCTGTAAATAAGGCGGAGGCACCGCGGAGCTGTAAGTAAAAAGGCGGAGGCACAGCGGAGCTGTAAGTAATAAGGCGGAGGCACAGCGGATCTGTAAGTAATAAGGCGGAGGCACAGCGGAGCTGTAAGTAATAAGGCGGAGGCACTGCTAATCTGTAAGTAATAAGGCGGAGGCACCGCGGAGCTGTAAGTAATAAGGCGGAGGCACAGCGGAGCTGTAAGTAATAAGGCGGAGGCACTGCTAATCTGTAAGTAATAAGGCGGAGGCACCGCGGAGCTGTTCCTAATAAAGTAGTAGTACTCATTACCCGGTGTATCATCACAATTTCAATGACGGATCTGCAGATTCCCAGCCCCCAGATTGTGTGTGTGGGAAAAACAGTATCACTGCCGCACAACATACTTTGTGTTAAAAACTAATCTGATAGCTTCCTGTGCATCATTTATAACATTACATGGCAACATTTCAGAGACTCTGTAGAATTAGTCAATAAATAAAAACAAACAAATAAAGGTATTGACGGGTAAAATATCGGCATTTCCACATCGCAGCGAAGCCCCGGTAAGCTTCGGGAAGACGGGCTGAAAACCGACGTATAACTGTGTGTGACGATACCCATGCGTCTCTGTTTCCGGACTTATGTAGAGCCATTTGGCTCGAAACGTTACGCGACTCATGCGGACACTGGGGTACAAATTGGGTCCCCCATCCCTCCTCTGGAATGGACATTGGATCCCAGTAACCTCCATGATCTGCTCGTTGCATAGGAACGGCCTTGTTTTGTGTATGGTGGTTTTTGTCCTTAAATAAATACTATATTTGCTTTGCAAATTCTCTAAGTGTTACCTGGCACTTTTTTTAATCTCATTTACCCACCATTTATACAAGACTCTGAAATAAGCCACAGTCATCTAAAGTGAGATATTCAAGTCCTGGTCCCCCAATTCTGCCAGCTTGGGCAACCGTTCTGTCTCCACCCCAACGCATTTGTGACAAAGTGCCCAAGAGCGAAACGCGTGACGGTCAATGTGCAGGCGGCTGTACTGATACCCAACACATCATGTAACGAGGCAGTGAAGAAACGTAGGCGAAGCTCGGCATCAGTGTACAGAGGAGAGAATTACATCTGTGTTCCCCGCCTAGTTTGCACAGGAGAGGGGGTTTGGATACCAGATATTGTAGAAGATTGGGGCTCATGGCAATGATACAGAATCATTCTAATTATTACAGAATCATTCTAATTAGGTTAATGGAAACATATGTTCGTAAACACCATGATAAATACCCTGGATTGTATGCTACGTGCGCTTCCCTAGGGGGTATACTAGGAACCGGTATATGCAGCGAGTCGAGTTACAACACAGATCTTGTAAATAGCCACCCCTGGGACTGGTCCAAGTTCCCCCGTTAAAAACATTTCCAAAGTAACAAAAAGAACGGGAGGATTGAACAAAATACATTGTACACAACAACAACTAAACCAACAAGGTGGGGCTTGATGTGGGGGATTGGAGACGGCAGGAGGTAGAACGGAGAAGCTATTGCTTGCCTGGTCTCGGGATACCCTGGGGGCAGGGCGAGCTTATCATACCGTGGCCAACACATGCAACTAAATCCTCTATGTAAAATGCAATGCATTGAATATTTGACAGGTTGTTTTTTGCAGATTGATAGAAGTCATTTAAAAAAAGGGTTCATATTGCTGAAATGTGGCGTTTTAGGGTATTGGGATGTGCGTTTCTCGTGTGTTTGTGGCTTTAGGATTTTTTTGGTAACTCTTTCAAAAGCACCCCAGTAAAAATGATGAAAATACTGCAGGTGCTAATGTACCGAGTGAGATCCCAAAATATCCAGAAGGAGATTTAGTGCAGGACCATACGATAGTCCAGGGGCAGTAAACTCCAGTCCTCAAGGGCTACCAACAGGGTCACGCTTTCCAGGATATCCCTGCTTCAGCACAGGTGGCTCAGTCTTCGAGCCACCAGTGCTGAAGCAGGGATATCCTGAACACACGACCTGTTGGTAGCCCTTGAGGACAGAATTAAGCCCCCTCCCTGCAGTAAATCTCGCTCTCTGTAAGGATATTCGAGTGCCCGGCCCTTCTTCAGACCTCATCGGGATCCCCCTCACGGGAAGCTTTGTGATGGGAGTTTTCCATAACATACACACAGAGAAAGAGAGAAGCAGCGGCAGGGATTCAGCTCAGGGGATGTAGAGGAGAGGAACGGTTAGGACCCACGTATTAGGGGCTTACCCTGCTGGGATGGGACACACTCCATTGTTGGACCTAAAGTTGTAACCAAGATATTTATTTTATACTGAAATAAGAAATGGTTAAAAAGTTGACTGAGCGGCAGCGTTAATGCCGTAATGAGGGAAGTTGATCCGATATGGCGTTGCGGTCTTTGCATGCGCTTGTCACACACAGCAGCACTTCAGCTAACATGGAGATTAGAAGCATTGTATATATGTGCACGGTTGCAGTGCAGTATGGAAAGTGACAGGTGATCAGCAGCCAAGCGCGGCTGGAAGAGGTGTGATGCTGATCACAGAAGGTGAGGTCTGATGGACATGGTGGGGTCAGGGGGAGGGGTCTCTTACCTGCTCGGTGGGCCATCTTCACACACACCTCCACCTTCTTGTGCTCCTCAAAGCACAGACTTGTGACTCTGCGAGATAGCATCCCACCATCAGACCGGATAAACTGACTCAGGAGAAGAACGTCCTGCAGGAGGGACAGACAGTGAGTGACGCCCTTCTGCATGCGCGCGACGCCATTCTACATACGCCATATATACAGGTTAGGCGTGTTAGATACAGGGAGTGAGTCTTATACACAGCTTAGATCTGTGTAAGATAAAAGGTTATATTAGTGAGATCTTTCTCTCTCACACGTTTGTTATAGTACAGTACATACACAAACTTGCACGGTTATGGACCCTTTTGCTACACGTCTGCATAAAAGGCTCCTGGCTACACACACTGTGAGCTGAGACTTGGGAGGGGTTAGATTTCTTCGGGCTGTTCCCCTTATTGCCCGATGTAAATAAGAGTTTGCACAGGCAGAACCCTCTCCTGGTCTTTATTGGCTCTCTGATGAGGACAATGTAGGAGGAGACAGTGGAAACACCTTGATTAATAAACACTCTAGTAAGAGGCTGTAAAGAAAAAGAAAATGATACTGATAAAATGGCACCCATTCCACAGAAACTGATAATATGGCGCTCATTCCACAGACACTGATAAAATGGCGCTCATTCCACGGACACTGATAAAATGGCGCTCATTCCACAGAAACTGATAATATGGCGCTCATTCCACGGACACTGATAAAATGGCGCTCATTCCCACAGAAACCGATAAAATGGCGCTCATTCCACAGAAACTGATAAAATGGCGCTCATTCCACAGAAACTGATAAAATGGCGCTCATTCCCACAGAAACCCATAAAATGGCGCTCATTCCCACAGAAACTGATAAAATGGCGCTCATTCCCACAGAAACTGATAAAATGGCGCTCATTCCCACAGAAACTGATAAAATGGCGCTCATTCCACGGAAACCCATAAAATGGCACTCATTCCACAGAAACTGATAAAATGGCGCTCATTCCACAGAAACTGATAAAATGGCGCTCATTCCACGGAAACCCATAAAATGGCACTCATTCCACAGAAACTGATAAAATGGCGCTCATTCCACGGAAACTGATAAAATGGCGCTCATTCCACAGAAACTCATAAAATGGCGCTCATTCCCACAGAAACTGATAAAATGGCGCTCATTCCCACGGAAACTGATAAAATGGCGCTCATTCCCACAGAAACTGATAAAATGGCGCTCATTCCCACAGAAACTGATAAAATGGAGCTCATTCCCACAGAAACTGATAAAATGGCGCTCATTCCCACAGAAACTGATAAAATGGCGCTCATTCCCACAGAAACTGATAAAATGGCACTCATTCCACAGACACTGATAAAATGGCGCTCATTCCCACAGAAACTGATAAAATGGCACTCATTCCACAGACACTGATAAAATGGCGCTCATTCCCACAGACACTGATAAAATGGCACTCATTCCACAGACACTGATAAAATGGCGCTCATTCCCACAGAAACTGATAAAATGGCGCTCATTCCCACAGAAACTGATAAAATGGCGCTCATTCCCACAGACACTGATAAAATGGCACTCATTCCACAGACACTGATAATATGGCGCTCATTCCACGGACACCCATAAAATGGCGCTCATTCCCACAGAAACTGATAAAATGGCGCTCATTCCACGGACACCCATAAAATGGCGCTCATTCCCACAGAAACTGATAAAATGGCGCTCATTCCACGGAAACCCATAAAATGGCGCTCATTCCCACAGAAACTGATAAAATGGCGCTCATTCCCACAGAAACTGATAAAATGGCGCTCATTCCCACAGAAACTGATAAAATGGCGCTCATTCCACGGAAACCCATAAAATGGCGCTCATTCCCACAGAAACTGATAAAATGGCGCTCATTCCACGGAAACCCATAAAATGGCGCTCATTCCCACAGAAACTGATAAAGTGGCGCTCATTCCCACAGAAACTTATAAAATGGCGCTCATTCCCACAGAAACCCATAAAATGGCGCTCATTCCCACAGAAACTGATAAGATGGCGCTCATTCCCACAGAAACTGATAAAATGGCACTCATTCCCACGGAAACTGATAAAATGGCGCTCATTCCACGGAAACCCATAAAATGGCGCTCATTCCCACAGAAACCGATAAAATGGCGCTCATTCCACAGAAACTGATAAAATGGCGCTCATTCCCACAGAAACCCATAAAATGGCGCTCATTCCCACAGAAACTGATAAAATGGCGCTCATTCCCACAGAAACTGATAAAATGGCGCTCATTCCCACAGAAACTGATAAAATGGCGCTCATTCCCACAGAAACTGATAAAATGGCGCTCATTCCCACAGAAACCCATAAAATGGCGCTCATTCCCACAGAAACTGATAAAATGGCGCTCATTCCCACAGAAACTGATAAAATGGCGCTCATTCCCACAGAAACTGATAAAATGGCGCTCATTCCCACAGAAACTGATAAAATGGCACTCATTCCCACGGAAACTGAAGCAGGCGAATATCTGCATTAAGTGCGGTTACGTTAGTAAATCGTTACAGTCTTTGCCAAATGTTGTATTTAGGCCAGTTACCAGGTTACACTTAGAGTAACCTGGTAACTGAGTGTCACCTGGTAACTGAGTGTCACCTGGTAACTATGTCACGCATACTGGCACACTGACTCTCTCGCGCATACCGGCACACTGACACACACTGGCACACTGACTCTCACGCATACTGGCACACTGACTCTCACGCATACTGGCACACTGACTTTCACGCATACTGGCACACTGACTCTCTCATGCACACTGGCACACTGACTCACGCACACAGGCACACTGACTCTCTCACGCATACTGGCACACTGACTCACGCACACTGGCACACTGACTCTCTCACGCATACTGGCACACTGACTCACGCATAACTGGCACACTGACTCACGCACACTGGCACACTGACTCTCACGCACACTGGCACACTGACTCACGCACACTGGCACACTGACTCTCTCACGCATACTGGCACACTGACTCACACACACTGGCACACTGACTCTCACACACTGGCACACTGACTCTCACACACTGGCACACTGACTCTCACACACTGGCACACTGACTCTCGCGCATACTGGCACACTGACTTTCACGCATACTGGCACACTGACTCTCTCATGCACACTGGCACACTGACTCACGCACACTGGCACACTGACTCTCTCACGCATACTGGCACACTGACTCACGCACACTGGCACACTGACTCTCTCACGCATAACTGGCACACTGACTCACGCACACTGGCACACTGACTCACACACACTGGCACACTGACTCTCACACACTGGCACACTGACTCTCACACACTGGCACACTGACTCTCGCGCATACTGGCACACTGACTCTCGCGCATACTGGCATACTGACGCACGCACACTGGCACACTGACTCTCTCACGCACACTGGCACACTGACTCACGCACACTGGCACACTGACTCTCTCACGCATACTGGCACACTGACTCACGCATAACTGGCACACTGACTCTCGCGCATAACTGGCACACTGACTCTCACGCATACTGGCACACTGACTCTCTCACACACATACTGGCACACTGACTCTCACACATACGGGTACATTGACTCCCACGCATACTGGTACACTGACTCTCTCACACATACTGGCACACTGACTCACGCACACTGGCACACTGACTCTCTCATGCATACTGGCACACTGACTCACACACATTGGCACACTGACTCTCACGCATACTGGCACACTGACTCACGCATACTGGCACACTGACTCACGCACACTGGCACACTGACTCTCTCACGCACACTGGCACACTGACTCACGCACACTGGCACACTGACTCTCTCACGCATACTGGCACACTGACTCACGCACACTGGCACACTGACTCTCTCACGCATACTGGCACACTGACTCTCACGCATACTGGCACACTGACTCTCACGCACACTGGCACACTGACTCTCTCACGCACACTGGCACACTGACTCACGCACACTGGCACACTGACTCTCACGCATACTGGCACACTGACTCACGCACACTGGCACACTGACTCTCTCACGCACACTGGCACACTGACTCTCTCACGCACACTGGCACACTGACTCTCTCACACTGGCACACTGACACCCTCCGCTATACTGGCACACTGACTCACGCACACTGGCACACTGACTCTCTCACGCATACTGGCACACTGACTCACACACACTGGCACACTGACTCTCTCACGCATACTGGCACACTGACTCACACACACTGGCACACTGACTCTCGCGCATACTTGCACACTGACTCACGCACACTGGCACACTGACTCACGCACACTGGCACACTGACTCACGCACACTGGCACACTGACTCTCACGCATACTGGCACACTGACTCACGCATAACTGGCACACTGACTCTCACGCATAACTGGCACACTGACTCTCACGCATACTGGCACACTGACTCTCACGCATACTGGCACACTGACTCTCTCACACACATACTGGCACACTGACTCTCACACATACGGTACATTGACTCTCACGCATACTGGTACACTGACTCACGCACACTGGCACACTGACTCTCTCACGCATACTGGCACACTGACTCACGCACACTGGCACACTGACTCTCTCACGCACACTGGCACACTGACTCACGCACACTGGCACACTGACTCTCTCACGCATACTGGCACACTGACTCACGCATAACTGGCACACTGACTCTCACGCATAACTGGCACACTGACTCTCACACTGACTCTCACACACTGGCACACTGACTCTCTCACGCATACTTGCACACTGACTCACGCATACTGGGACACTGACTCTCTCACGCATACTGACTCTCACGCATACTGGCACACTGACTCTCTCACGCATACTGGCACACTGACTCACGCACACTGGCACACTGACTCTCTCACGCATACTGGCACACTGACTCTCACACACACTGGCACACTGACTCTCACGCATACTGGCACACTGACTCACGCATACTGGCACACTGACTCTCTCACACATACTGACACACTGACTCTCTCACGCATACTGGCACACTGACTCTCACGCACACTGGCACACTGACTCCCACGCATATTGGCACACTGACTCTCACGCATACTGGCACATTGACTCTCGCACTCATACTGGCACACTGACTCTCACGCATACTGGCACACTGACTCTCACGCATACTGGCACACTGACTCTCACGCATACGGGCACATTGACTCTCACACACACTGGCACACTGACTCTCACGCATACTGGCACACTGACTCACGCATACTGGCACACTGACTGACGCATACTGGCACACTTACTCTCACGCATACTGACTCTCTCACGCATACTGGCACACTGACTCTCACGCATACTGGCACACTGACTCTCTCACGCATACTGGCACACTGACTCACACACACTGGCACACTGACTCTCACGCATACTGGCACACTGACTCTCACGCATACTGGCACACTGACTCTCTCACGCATACTGGCACACTGACTCTCACACACACTGGCACACTGACTCTCACGCATACTGGCACACTGACTCACGCATACTGGCACACTGACCCTCTCACGCATACTGACACACTGACTCTCTCACGCACACTGGCACACTGACTCCCACGCATATTGGCACACTGACTCTCACGCATACTGGCACATTGACTCTCGCACTCATACTGGCACACTGACTCTCACGCATACTGGCACACTGACTCTCACGCATACTGGCACACTGACTCTCACGCATACGGGCACACTGACTCTCACACACACTGGCACACTGGCACACTGACTCTCACGCATACTGGCACACTGACTCACGCATACTGGCACACTGACTGACGCATACTGGCACACTTACTCTCACGCATACTGACTCTCTCACGCATACTGGCACACTGACTCTCACGCATACTGGCACACTGACTCTCTCACGCATACTGGCACACTGACTCACACACACTGGCACACTGACTCTCACGCATACTGGCACACTGACTCTCGCGCATACGGGCACATTGACTCTCTCACGCATACTGGCACACTGACTCTCACGCATACTTGCACACTGACTCACGCATACTGGGACACTGACTCTCACGCATACTGGCACACTGACTCTCACGCATACTGGCACACTGACTCTCACGCATACTGGCACACTGACTCTCACGCATACTGGCACACTGACTCTCACGCATATGGGCACACTGACTCTCACGCATACTGGCACACTGACTCACGCATACTGGCACACTGACTCTCACGCATACTGGCACAATGACTCTCACACACACTGGCACACTGACTCTCACGCATACTGGCACACTGACACACACACTGGCACACTGACTCTCACGCATACTGGCACACTGACTCACGCATACTGGCACACTGACTCTCACGCATATGGGCACACTGACTCTCACGCATACTGGCACACTGACTCTCTCACGCATACAGGCACATTGACTCTCACGCATACTGGCACACTGACTCTCACTCATACTGGCACACTGATTCTCTCACGCATACTGGCACACTGACTCTCACACACATTGGCACACTGACTCTCTCATTCATACTGGCACACTGACTCTCACGCATACTTGCACACTGACTCACGCACACTGGCACACTGACTCTCTCACACATACTTGCACACTGATTCACACACACTGGCACACTGACTCTCACGCATACTGGCACACTGACTCTCACGCATACTGGCACACTGACTCTCTCACGCATACTGGCACACTGACACACACACACTGGCACACTGACTCTCTCACGCATACTGGCACACTGACTCTCTCACGCATACTTGCACACTGACTCACGCATACTGGCACACTGACTCTCTCACGCATACTGGCACACTGACTCTCTCACGCATACTGGCACACTGACTCTCACGCATACTGGCACACGGACTCTCACGCATACTGGCACACTGACTCTCTCACGCATACTGGCACACTGACTCGCGCATACTGGCACACTGACTCTCACGCATACTGGCACACTGACTCTCTCACGCATACTGGCACACTGACTCTCTCACGCATACTGGCACACTGACTCTCTCACGCATACTGGCACACTGACTCACGCATACTGGCACACTGACTCTCACGCATACTGGCACACTGACTCTCACGCATACTGGCACACTGACTCTCACGCATACTGGAACACTGACTCTCTCACGCATACTGGCACACTGACTCTCACGCATACTGGCACACTGACTCTCACGCATACTGGAACACTGACTCTCTCACGCATACTGACTCAACCGCATACTGGAACACTGACTCTCTCACGCATACATACACACTGACTCTCACGCATACTGGGACACTGACTCTCTCACGCATACTGACTCTCCCACACGCACACTCACGTCTCAGTGTGTGTCAGTATGCGTGAGTCAGTGTCAGTATGCGTGAGAGTCTCGTGTGTCAGTATGCGTGAGAGTCAGTGTGTCAGTATGCGTGAGAGTCAGTGTGCCAGTATGCGTGACAGAGTCCGTGTGCCAGTATGCGTGAGAGAGTCCGTGTGCCAGTATGCGTGAGAGAGTCCGTGTGCCAGTATGCGTGAGAGTCAGTGTGCCAGTATGCACGAGAGTCAGTGTGCCAGTATGCACGAGAGTCAGTGTGCCAGTATGCGCGAGAGTCAGTGTGCCAGTATGCGCGAGAGTCAGTGTGTATGAGAGTCAGTGTGCCAGTGTGTGTGAGAGTCAGTGTGTATGAGAGTCAGTGTGACAGTGTGCGTGAGAGCCAGTGTGCGTGAGAGCCAGTGTGCGTGAGTCAGGGTCCCAGTATCCGTGAGTCAGTATGCAAGTATGCGTGAGAGAGTCAGTGTGCCAGTATGCGTGAGAGTCAGTGTGCCAGTATGCGTGAGTCAGTGTGCAAGTATGCGTGAGAGAGTCAGTGTGCAAGTATGCGTGAGAGAGTCAGTGTGCCAGTATGCGTGAGTCAGTGTGAAAGTATGCGTGAGAGAGTCAGTGTGCTAGTATATGTGAGTCAGTGTGCAAGTATGCGTGAGAGAGTCAGTGTGCCTGTATGCGTGAGAGAGTCAATGTGCCCGTATGTGTGAGAGAGTCAGTGTGCAAGTGTGTGAGAGAGTCAGTGTGCCAGTGTGTGTGAGAGTCAGTGTGCCAGTGTGTGTGAGAGTCAGTGTGCCAGTATGCGTGAGTCAGTATGCCCGTATGCGTGAGAGTCAGTGTGCCCGTATGCGTGAGAGTCAGTGTGCCTGTATGCGTGAGAGTCAGTGTGCCAGTATGCGTGAGCCAGTGTGCAAGTATGCGTGAGCCAGTGTGCAAGTATGCGTGAGAGAGTCAGTGTGCCAGTATGCGTGAGTCAGTGTGCCAGTGTGCATGAGAGAGTCAGTGTGCCAGTATGCGTGAGAGAGTCAGTGTGCCAGTATGCGTGAGAGAGTCCGTGTGCCAGTTTGTGTGCGAGAGTCAGTGTGCAAGTATGCGGGAGAGAGTCAGTGTGCCAGTATGCGTGAGAGAGTCAGTGTGCCAGTATGCGTGAGAGTCAGTGTGCCAGTATGCGTGAGAGTCTGTGTGCCAGTATGCGTGAGAGAGTCAGTATGCGTGAGAGAGTCAGTGTCCCAGTATGCGTGAGTCAGTGTGCCAGTATGCGTGAGAGAGTCAATGTACCCGTATGTGTGAGAGAGTCAGTGTGCCAGTATGCGTGTGAGAGAGTCAGTGTGCCAGTGTGTGTGAGAGTCAGTGTGCCAGTATGCGTGAGAGTCAGTTTGCCAGTATGCGTGAGTCAGTGTGCCAGTATGCGTGAGAGTCAGTGTGCCAGTTATGCGTGATTCAGTGTGCCAGTGTGCGTGAGTCAGTGTGCCAGTATGTGCGAGAGTCAGTGTGCCAGTGTGTGTGAGAGTCAGTGTGCCAGTGTGCGCGAGAGTCAGTGTGCCAGTATGTGCGAGAGTCAGTGTGCGTGTGAGAGAGTCAGTGTGCCAGTATGCGTGAGTCAGTGTGCTAGTATGCGTGAGAGTCAGTGTGTCAGTATGCGTGAGAGTCAGTGTGCCAGTATGCGTGAGAGAGTCCGTGTGCCAGTATGTGTGAGTCAGTGTGCCAGTATGCGTGAGAGAGTCAGTGTGCCAGTATGCGCGAGAGTCAGTGTGTGTGAGAGTCAGTGTGCCAGTGTGTGTGAGTCAGTGTGTATGACAGTCAGTGTGCCAGTGTGCGTGAGAGAGTCAGTGTGCCAGTGTGAGTCAGTGTGCCAGTGTGCGTGAGAGTCAGTGTGCGTGTGAGAGAGTCAGTGTGCCAGTATGCGTGAGCGTCAGTGTGCCAGTATGCGTGAGTCAGTGTGCAAGTATGCGTGAGAGAGTCAGTGTGCCAGTATGCGTGCGAGAGTCAGTGTGCCAGTATGGGGGAGAGAGTCAGTGTGCCAGTATGGGGGAGAGAGTCAGTGTGCCAGTATGGGGGAGAGAGTCAGTGTGCCAGTATGCGTGAGAGAGTCAGTGTGCCAGTATGCGTGAGAGAGTCAGTATGCGTGAGAGAGTCAGTGCCCCAGTATGCATGAGTCAGTGTGCCAGTATGCGTGAGAGAGTCAATGTACCCGTATGTGTGAGAGAGTCAGTGTGCCAGTATGCGGTGTGTGTGAGAGTCCGTGTGCCAATGTGCGTGAGTGAGTCAGTGTCCCAGTATGCGTGAGTCAGTGTGCCAGTATGCGTGAGAGTCAGTGTGCCAGTATGCGTGAGAGAGTCAGTGTGCCAGTATGCGTGAGTCAGTGTGCCAGTATGCGTGAGAGTCAGTGTGCCAGTTATGCGTGAGTCAATGTGTCAGTGTGCGTGAGAGTCAGTGTGCCAGTGTGCGTGAGTCAGTGTGCCAATATGTGTGAGAGTCAGTGTGCCAGTGTGTGTGTCAGTGTGCCAGTATGTGCGAGAGTCAGTGTGCCAGTGTGTGAGAGTCAGTGTGCCAGTGTGTGTGTCAGTGTGCCAGTATGTGCGAGAGTCAGTGTGCGTGTGAGAGAGTCAGTGTGCCAGTATGCGTGAGTCAGTGTGCTAGTATATGTGAGTCAGTGTGCAAGTATGCGTGAGAGTCAGTGTGTCAGTATGCGTGAGAGTCAGTGTGCCAGTATGCGTGGGAGAGTCCGTGTGCCAGTATGCGTGAGAGAGTCAGTGTGCCAGTATGCGTGAGAGAGTCAGTATGCCAGTATGCGTGAGAGTCAGTGTGCCAGTATGCGCGAGAGTCAGCGTGTGTGAGAGTCAGTGTGCCAGTGTGCGTGAGAGAGTCAGTGTGCCAGTGTGCGTGAGTCAGTGTGCCAGTGTGCGTGAGAGTCAGTGTGCCAGTGTGTGCGAGAGTCAGTGTGCCAGTGTGTGCGAGAGTCAGTGTGCCAGTGTGCGCGAGAGTCAGTGTGCCAGTGTGCGCGATAGTCAGTGTGCCAGTGTGCGCGAGAGTCAGTGTGCCAGTATGCGCGAGAGTCAGTGTGCGTGTGAGAGACAGTGTGCCAGTGTGCGTGTGAGAGAGTCAGTGTGTCAGTATGCATGAGAGTCAGTGTGCCAGTATGCGTGAGAGAGTCAGTGTGCCAGTATGCGTGAGAGTCAGTGTGCCAATGTGCGTGAGTCCGTGTGCCAGTATGTGTGAGAGAGTCAGTGTGCCAGTATGCGTGAGAGAGTCAGTATGCGTGAGAGAGTCAGTGTCCCAGTATGCGTGAGTCAGTGTGCCAGTATGCGTGAGAGTCAGTGTGCCAGTATGCGTGAGAGAGTCAATGTACCCGTATGTGTGAGAGAGTCAGTGTGCCAGTATGCGGTGCGTGAGAGAGTCAGTGTCCCAGTATGCGTGAGTCAGTGTGCCAGTATGCGTGAGAGTCAGTGTGCCAGTATGCGTGAGAGTCAGTGTGCCAGTATGCGTGAGTCAGTGTGCCAGTATGCGTGAGTCAGTGTGCCAGTATGCGTGAGAGTCAGTGTGCCAGTGTGCGTGAGTCAGTGTGCCAGTATGTGCGAGAGTCAGTGTGCCAGTGTGTGTGAGTCAGTGTGCCAATATGTGTGAGAGTCAGTGTGCGTGTGAGAGACAGTGTGCCAGTGTGCGTGTGAGAGAGTCAGTGTGCTAGTATGCGTGAGAGTCAGTGTGTCAGTATGCGTGAGAGTCAGTGTGCCAGTATGCGTGGGAGAGTCCGTGTGCCAGTATGCGTGAGAGAGTCAGTGTGCCAGTATGCGTGAGAGAGTCAGTATGCCAGTATGCGTGAGAGTCAGTGTGCCAGTATGCGCGAGAGTCAGCGTGTGTGAGAGTCAGTGTGCCAGTGTGCGTGAGAGAGTCAGTGTGCCAGTGTGCGTGAGTCAGTGTGCCAGTATGCGTGAGAGTCAGTGTGCCAGTGTGTGTGAGTCAGTGTGCCAGTGTGTGCGAGAGTCAGTGTGCCAGTGTGCGCGAGAGTCAGTGTGTGCGAGAGTCAGTGTGCCAGTATGCGCGAGAGTCAGTGTGCGTGTGAGAGACAGTGTGCCAGTGTGCGTGTGAGAGTCAGTGTGCCAGTATGCGTGAGAGTCAGTGTGTCAGTATGCGTGAGAGTCAGTGTGCCAGTATGCGTGAGAGACAGTGTGCCAGTATGCGTGAGAGGGTCAGTGTGCCAGTATGCGTGAGAGTCAGTGTGCCAGTATGCGTGAGAGAGTCAGTGTGCCAGTATGCGTGAGAGAGTCAGTGTGCCAGTATGCGTGAGAGAGTCAGTGTGCCAGTATGCGTGAGAGTCAGTGTGCCAATGTGCATAAGTCAGTGTGCCAGTATGCGTGAGAGTCAGTGTGCCAGTATGCGCGAGAGTCAGTGTGTGTGAGAGTCAGTGTGCCAGTATGCGCGAGAGTCAGTGTGTGTGAGAGTCAGTGTGTGTGAGCCAGTGTGTATGAGAGTCAGTGTGCCAGTGTGTGTGAAAGTCAGTGTGTATGAGAGTCAGTGTGCCAGTGTGTGAGAGTCAGTGTGCCAGTATGTGTGAGAGTCAGTGTGCGTGAGAGTCAGTGTGCGTGTGAGAGAGTCAGTGTGCCAGTATGCGTGAGAGTCAGTGTGTCAGTATGCGTGAGAGTCAGTGTGCCAGTATGCGTGAGAGACAGTGTGCCAGTATGCGTGAGAGGGTCAGTGTGCCAGTATGCGTGAGAGAGTCAGTGTGCCAGTATGCGTGAGAGAGTCAGTGTGCCAGTATGCGTGAGAGAGTCAGTGTGCCAGTATGCGTGAGAGAGTCAGTGTGCCAGTATGCGTGAGAGAGTCAGTGTGCCAGTATGCGTGAGAGTCAGTGTGCCAATGTGCGTGAGTCAGTGTGCCAGTATGCGTGAGAGTCAGTGTGCCAGTATGCGCGAGAGTCAGTGTGTGTGAGAGTCAGTGTGCCAGTGTGTGTGAGCCAGTGTGTATGAGAGTCAGTGTGCCAGTGTGTGTGAGCCAGTGTGTATGAGAGTCAGTGTGCCAGTGTGTGTGAGAGTCAGTGTGTATGAGAGTCAGTGTGCCAGTGTGTGAGAGTCAGTGTGCCAGTGTGTGTGAGAGTCAGTGTGCGTGAGAGTCAGTGTGCGTGAGAGTCAGTGTGCGTGAGAGTCAGTGTGCGTGAGAGTCAGTGTGCGTGAGAGTCAGTGTGCGTGAGAGTCAGTGTGCGTGAGAGCCAGTGTGCGTGAGAGCCAGTGTGCGTGAGAGCCAGTGTGCGTGAGAGCCAGTGTGCGTGAGAGCCAGTGTGCGTGAGAGCCAGTGTGCGTGAGAGCCAGTGTGCGTGAGAGCCAGTGTGCGTGAGAGTCAGTATGTCACTGATACACACAGTGTCTTTGGACGGCAGGTAGAGAGGGACAGCGGGGTAGCCTTAAAACCTCCCATCTACCCCTACCTGTGCCTAACAAAACGCTGACTGGTTCCTAAGTATTATATATTTCGGCCACCCCTGTGTTAATCTATACAACAGACATTTATAGCCTGGCTCCTGTGCCAGGCACACCTGAAACCCACGTGCGCCTCATCTACCCTGCCAGGCAGGAAGATTATGCCAACAGGAGAAAAACAAACAAGTTCCAGCAGAGTCATCCAACAGTTCCAGCAGAGTCATCTGACATTTCCTAGAAGACTGATACAGAGAACGCAGGAGGAGAAGCTCCTAAAAACATCGCATCCCCCCCCCCCCCCATCCCACTCTTAGGGAGAAAAACACACAACTGGAGAGTTTCACAACAAAAGGCGAGGTCGGGGTGAAAATAATGACGGGAACAGGGGGAGGGAGGCTTTGGGAGAGAACAAATTAGGCCAGGAAAGCTTGGCTGTGAAAACGTGAGGCGTGGAAATAGATGATTGAGAAGGACGGGTTACAAGGAGGAGAAAATAATTATATGTCATTTTTCAGCCAAGTGAAAGCTTACGTTTATGTAATACCTCGTGTCATGTTTTAGATTTATTTCCCAATTCCAGATATGTTGCAAATATCATAGAACACACCATATAATGTATTTATAAAATGTGTTACCA
Organism: Ascaphus truei; assembly: GCF_040206685.1. Taxonomy (NCBI): domain Eukaryota; kingdom Metazoa; phylum Chordata; class Amphibia; order Anura; family Ascaphidae; genus Ascaphus; species Ascaphus truei. Next base: position 416,537,381 of record NC_134486.1, read on the forward strand.
GGAAGTAATACAGTGAGAGTTACCGCTCGTTTTCAGGTATGTCCTGGGCACAGTTATAACAATACATGGTTACATTAAATGAACAGAGGTTATACATTATATTTAAAGACATTTCCTGAACAGTTACAGATAATATATAATTATAGGCGTATGAAACAGTTACAGACCAGGATTCATATGCGAGACAGGTTTAGTTTTGAATATACAATATATAAGAGTGGCCCATATCAAGCTGGAAACATCCAAAGCTTCGGTGATCAGGGCTGATGCAAATTCTCAAAGTGTCGACCAATTTTAGAAATATTTTATTGAAATATTCTAATTATTGAAGCATTTGATAAGGACTTATGGCCAGGATAAAAAAGTAAATACTAGCTGTGCAATAAAATATATTTGATATGAGCAGGTAGTTTTTTTGCTTGTGAAACACATCCCATCAGTACATTGTTTCTTATAGAGCTATAATCCCATGCAAAAGGTCTCCCTTCAGGTCTGAGCACTTAGCTTCTGCCCTTATTCTGGACAGTCCACGCATAGGCATGTCCCCTCCATGCTCAAACATGGAGGTCTGGTACGGAAAATCTGAGAACAAAAAAATCATGCATAAGGCCATCCTTATTTAGTATTTGTTCTAAAAAAATAATAATTGTACTGTGTGCCATTACCCTTCTGCGCCTTTGCAACATTTACTCCACATTTTTCTTTAAAAAAAAAATACACATACTGTATGTTTTTTAAACAGTCTTTTTTATGTCTTCTAAAAATATATCACAACATGCATAGAACCCATAAACCACTTGCATATCTCGGACTCTGGCTCCTCAACACAAAAAAAAAAAAAAAAAAACGACTTCATTTCTCAAACGTCTCATTCTTGTAATTAATTACAAGAAACTGCCACAGGTTTTAAAAGGTTTCTAGTTGACACAAATCTATTTCTGGACAAGGTACACAGCTTATTCCGAGAATGAAGCGACATGACATTGTGGTTGCAATACGTAGATGACATTTTTGTGGTCTGAGTCAGTTACGCTAAGAACTTTATACTCCAGCATCTCTTCTTGCCGATTACTACTCTGCCGAGTACTATGCTGTGTTTACTTGATGGTAGGCATTTTGATATTTTATTTACAGGAGTACATTTAAATGAAGGATCATTTCTGCGAATATATGTTTGATTTAAAAAGAAGGAGGAGATCCCGAGGGCATGAAATATTTTCTCTCACATTGGCAGTCAGTTAGTTGACAGGCGAAGTTATTTTCGTGTCTCAACAGCTACTTTGATTTCCCAAATTGTTTTAGAGTGCAATCAGCTCCCGCCCCTTATTGGGGCTTCAGATTAACATCTCTGTTCTGCTAAATTCTCTTATACAGAACCAGAATTCTAACAAACACATTTTCTGGAAGTAGGATTTGAAAGTACTTCATGCCATGTCCACTAGTTATGCAAATCTCTGGTGTATAGCCCCCCAAATAAAAACTGGGTTTAACAATCCTCAAAATTAACAATCCTCAAATTATTTGTAAATTAAACAAATTCTATTGGAAGAAGAAAATATATTACATAGTAGTTGAGGCTGTACAGTACACATATGTCCATTGAATTCAACTTTTATTAAATTCTATTTAGTGATCTACTCATCCTATAGGCAAACAAAACAATACAGTGAAACATTTTCCCCAATTAGGTCTTATAAGTAGAAAAGAAACATCCTTCCTTACTCCAGTAATGGCAATCACATTCTCCCTGGGTCAACACACTTCTGACGTTTAACTTATTCAGCATCTCTCTGTATACCATTCCTTCGTAGGATGATGTACATAAAGACATGATTTATCTGTGGTTTATGCAGTGTACACACACAGACAAACGAGCGCTCACACTCCCCATGCCTGCTGACCACAGAGCTCTCTCGCTCTGAGCTCCAGTTTGCAGTCTAATCAGTCACTCCTTGGCAGCTCCTCAAGCCTTGCGGTAGATAATGTGAGAGAGAACTGCCAAGAAATGACAGAGGCCTCGGGTGATGATTAGACCTCTGCGGTCATCATGCATTAGGGGGGGGTGGGGAAAAAAAATTGGCTGGTCCCACATGGAAGGCGGCCCAAGAAATTTGTACGGCCAGCGGGGAATAGCAGCCTCACATTGCCCTATTACAGACGTTTTTAATAGATTAAGACAGTATCTTCGAGCCAAGAAATTCCATCCAAAAGACTTTTGCCCCATTGAAATGGAAAGAGCTACAACAATGCGTGGCTGACCTTTCTAGCAATGGAAAGATTATATGCAGCCAACAGAAAACAGGACTACTAACGCAGAACGCGTTGGGGTTTCTATGTAATTTAGAGGATTCATGCTGGGAACAATATCCCATGAAACATTGAGAAGTCCTAAACTCGAACAAGTTTAATTATGAATCTATTGTTATGAAGCAAAGATCGTATACGTGATACTTCCCAATACGACTATAGGACACTGGGCAACCATGGGAATACAAGGGCATGTGCATAAGAACGGGAACTGCTAACACAGACCGCACACAATCGGAATTGTGTAGTGGGAGACTGAAGGTACCCGGACAACAGTGTCCGCACCGCAGCAATTCAGTCCCATACTTATGGTGTCAGTATCTTCAGTCAGAGGGTCAAGAGTACAACCACAACTCTAGCTGGAACCAAGGGCGCGTGAACAATGAAAAGGAAATCCCTGCCTTTTAAGAAGTCATTTAATTGACACTCATCCTAATTACTTATAGAAGTTGGCAGGTTAGCCAATAGGTTCATCCATTAATTAATACAAAACAGCAAACGGATACCCGCTCACCCCGCATTACATTAGGTGTGTGCGCGAAGGGGAGCCGGGAGTCAGGAAGAGAAAACCCCTCAAGGTAGAATACAAAAACCCCTCGTTACCGTCCCACTAAACCGATGGAAATGCTGGTATTTTCGGGTAACCCCGTATCCACCAATACCAGAAGGGGTAAGAAACGTCTCACACACAGACGATGGACATACTGTATCATTAAGATGTTATCTAAGGGGAAGAATACCCACAAACAGGGCAGAGGCGCAGACAGCCGGAGGAGATTCTGCAATATATATATTATTTCTTTATGTAAGCTGCAAGCTGACAGATACATAAGCAAACAGGAAGAACGTAGCGCCAATCACTAACGTAAGTGTCTGAATAAGGCCAACTAAGTGACAGTGTTAAATGTGGCATGTGTGATATCAAAACGGTAAAATGAAACACATCAATAGCTCACGTAGGCAGATGTCCCACAATGAGGCTTCGCTCGAGTTCAGCTGCCAGAGTCCAAGGAGAGAGCTCCACGTCCATCCGAAAATAACAAGCGGGAGAGGGAAGTGTCCTCCCGCGCGTTCTCTGCATTATGTCTGGAACCATCGCGTGAGCCTAACGCGCCGGAGAACACTTCTCTTTTCCGCCGACAGATAAATGAAACCTTATTATTTTATGGGGTGCTTGTGTTCTTTATATCAGGGGAGCTCAACTATAGTCCCCCACCCCCAAAACAGGTCAGGTTTTCAGGATATCCCAGCTTCAGCACAGGTGGCTCAATGAGTCCCTGATTCAGCACACGTGGCTCAGCCTCTGATTGAGCCACGTGTGCTGAAGCAGGAATATCCTGAAAACCTGACCTGTTGGGGGTGGGGGGGGGGGGGGGTTGAGGACTGGCGCTAAGCACCACTGCTCTGCCCCAAGTATTGCATTAAACACCTGCAATGAATAAGTAATGTAGACATGTACAATTCTACTTCTATTGTGATCAAATATAAAAACTGGGAACTGTGTGTGTAACACAAGGGGCAGCGCAGCATTGTAAGGCCGAGTCCCCGGCGGCGTGCGAGCCACACGCCACACCCCTCTATGGGGCAGGCCCCAGTGGCAGTGCGTGTGCGGGCGCGCAAAGCGCTGTGACGCGTCTGCTGGAAGGGGAGACAAGAACTTTGTCTTCCCGTGGCGCGGTCACGTGGACGGCGCCCAGCCAACGGCAGGGCAGATATGCCCAGTCATGGCCGCGCCCCCCCCCCGTCATGGCCCCTCCCCCCTCACAGACCGGCGATCGCGGCTGTGGTCTCTGCGCGTGCACCCGGGAGGAGTGGGGCCGGGATACACGACTCCTCACCGTAGCACTGCGTCAGAGTATCAGCCGGCTGGTACGGCGGTGAAGCTGGGGGGGTTTATCTGGATACTAGTAACTGCTGCAGCTGCAACGGCTCAACTGTCAAAGATGGACACTATTCACGAACACTGTGGTAAAGCCATTCCCAAGCATCTGTTACCGGCGTGCTAACTGCGCGACTTGTCATTGATTAGGATTTTCAGCCGCGTCAACAGCAAGTTCTGCTACGTGACCTCCCCTTATACACACGGTGTAATCCGAGCAGAATGGATTATCAGAAGACTATAGCAGGCATTGCTTACCGTGTAATTGTACTTGTGTTTGAGGTTCCAGCGACAGATGGGGCACTGACCCGTCGGGTTTGGGGGCGCTTCCTCTGGCTTATCTTCAATAATGCGGCCTTCAAGCTATGAAAACAAGAGAAGGAAGCCAGGAGATAAGAGCGTGAAAAATGCAGAGAAAGCACCGAGCCTTGCATTCCTGTAACTCCGGATCATAAATCAGCAGACAGATCAACGCCAAAGGAACGATTTATTTTTAGAGACAGAGCAAGAAAAAATAAGGATGCTTTGAAATAAAGGGGACTACCTGGAACCACTTGTGCACGATAACAAGGTGATTTAGGTACGTGAGTTGTGGAAGCCAGAAGCTAAGCCTGTGCCTCTCCACTTCCAAGAATTGTGTACACCAGGCATCTGCTCATCACATTTACATTGCACTCCCCTCATCACATATACCTGGCCAGTGTACCCCGCGTACACAGTACTGCACTACACTGCCGCCTGCAGGACAGGCCGTGTGCTTAACACTTCCACCAGCAGAGGGGGCAGCGATGCATTACTGAACGGCCTGTGTCAATGCTCAATGATCTTTAGAGGCCACTGATTGAAACCTGCTGCTAACAGCAATTGCAAATCCGCCATTCTGTGTCACGTGGACACCAAGTTAGATCAAGGAGCGGAACGGGTGAATGTATGGCACTATTTACAATGATGCACACTCAGATAACAATGCAAATCAGGGGTGAGCAGCTCCAGTCCTCAAGGGCCACCAACATGCAAGGTTTTCAGAATATCTCTGCTTCAGCACAAGTGGCTCGGTCTTCGACTGCACCACCTGTGCTGAAGCAGGGATATCCTGAAAACCTTGCCTGTTGGTGGCCCTTGGCGACTGGAGTTGCCCACACCCCTGCTCTATATGAATAAATGATTGTTCCCAGTGTTCCCCACTGCTCCCACACAGCCAGCCGTGGCGGAGAAGTGCGTGTGTGAAGTGCCCGTCACTTCTGTATTTTCCGGACAGCAGCCGACGCACCTTGTCCCCTCAGCTCGCCCTGCTCTTTGCTTTATTCCAGTCACGATTCTCCTGCGCGGTTACTATAGTAACCCTTTAGTCAGCACTGGGCTATGGGGAGAGCTGCATTTTGCCTCCTGGACACTTCCTATTTTAACCGCTTGTATCTCCTGAAGGCAGAAGAGGAGGTTAAACATAAACCCCACACTGGGAAGGACAAGAGGAGAATAATAAAGCCAAACATCACAGGCAGAAAAATGTGCCGAGCAGCGTGGACTCCGGCTTTAAGGCCCGTTTAACCGAATGCGCCATATGGTGCACTCAGGCTTTGCACGGTTTAGTAAACATGGGCCACTGTTGAGCTTCATCTTGCTCACTTCCTCGTCACTGCTCATATTACACAAATTCTTCTGCACAATTTCAGATGAACTTTCGGCTACCCTCGGCTGTAGCCCTGTATACCCCCAGCACTCACTTCCAGGCCGTCTCCTTCCTGCTTCATTGTCCCGACAATTCTAAAGCCTCTCTCTCTCTGAGCACTTAGGCCCAGGTCCACAAACGGTGCTACATTGATATGAATGGGAGTAACGACGTGCTAAGGCCAAGCACCCTTTGGTGGGTCTGCGCCACCGTCTCCAGATCTCTCCTTCCATGAGCTTTCACCCAGCACCCTGTCTCCCCGCAAGCTGTGATCGGAAACGCATTGTCTGAATGCACAGTCCCTCTCTGTAACATGCACTGAAATGTCAATAAAGTGAAAGCCCTCACCCATGTAACACCTTTGCCATTGTACTATGTTTCGTAATTCCTGCAAATTCAGGCCAACAATGCCAAGGCATTATTTTTGGAACAAACAAAGGGAGTTGACACATTAATTACATCATTTTTCGGGGGACAGTTGCATCAAATGTAAGAACGCGTTTCTTGAATCTGGTGCAGATGGGTAGAAGGCTCATTAAGCTTAGGGAGACATTTCATTCAGTCTGACGACGCCTCCACTTTACAATCCCTACACCGTAAGCCCACGCAAAGACGCCTAAAGGCTGACCAGACACATTGATGCAAATAGACACATGATGAACCGATGTGGTTTGCACCAACTGTTCCACCAGTGCTTCCGGACATCGCCCACATAACGTCTCCACGCCCCAACACAATGTGCCTGATATCATGCTAAGACTGATCTCTATCCTTATAATATGGCACATGAACTGGTCTGTGACTAGTTCCTTTCCCATAGAGGAATTACAGGGGTGTGCAGAAGTATTCACCCCATTACCAATAATGTCGCAAGTTGTTGAATTGTAAAAATGTAAGCTATTTTTAGTCAAAAGTTACAAAGCTGTACTGGTTTACCTGAACACCGTCAGAGGAAGCAAAGGAAGAAAGAAAACAGTGAAATGTACCAGTTGCAAAAGTATTCAGCCCCTTAAGTCAGTACTTGGTAGAAGCCCCCTTTTGCAGCAATTTCTGCACAGGTTGTTGTGGACCGGTCTCTCCTAGCTTTGCACAGTGGGATGGATCGGTCTCTCCTAGCTTTGCAGTGGGAGGGGCCGGTCTCTCCTAGCTTTGCAGTGGGAGGGGCCGGTCTCTCCTACCTTTGCACAGCGGGATGGGACCGGTCTCTCCTAGCTTTGCAGTGGGAGGGGCCGGTCTCTCCTAGCTTTGCACAGCGGGATGGATCGGTCTCTCCTAGCTTTGCACAGTGGGATGGGACCGGTCTCTCCTAGCTTTGCGCAGCGGGATGGACCGGTCTCTCCTAGCTTTGCACAGTGGGAGGGGCCGGTCTCTCCTAGCTTTGCACAGCGGGATGGGACCGGTCTCTCCTAGCTTTGCACAGCAGGATGGACCAGTCTCTCGTAGCTTTGCGCAGCGGGATGGACCGGTCTCTCCTAGCTTTGCACAGCGGGATGTACCGGTCTCTCATAGCTTTGCGCAGTGGGATGGGACCGGTCTCTCCTAGCTTTGCACAGTAGGATGGGACCGGTCTCTCCTAGCTTTGCACAGCAGGATGGACCGGTCTCTCCTAGCTTTGCACAGCGGGATGGGACCGGTCTCTCCTAGCTTTGCACAGCGGGATGGGACCGGTCTCTGCTAGCTTTGCACAGCGGGATGGACCGGTCTCTCCTAGCTTTGCACAGCAGGATGGACCGGTCTCTCCTAGCTTTGCACAGCGGGATGGGACCGGTCTCTCCTAGCTTTGCACAGCGGGATGGGACCGGTCTCTCCTAGCTTTGCACAGCGGGATGGATCGGTCTCTCCTAGCTTTGCACAGTGGGATGGACCGGTCTCTCCTAGCTTTGCACAGCGGGATGGATCGGTCTCTCCTAGCTTTGCACAGCGGGATGGATCGGTCTCTCCTAGCTTTGCACAGCGGGATGGACCGGTCTCTCCTAGCTTTGCGCAGCGGGATGGACCGGTCTCTCCTAGCTTTGCGCAGCGGGATGGACCGGTCTCTCCTAGCTTTGCACAGCGGGATGGACCGGTCTCTCCTAGCTTTGCACAGCGTGATGGATCGGTCTCTCATAGCTTTGCACAGCGGGATGGGACCGGTCTCTCCTAGCTTTGCACAGCGGGATGGACCGCTATCTCCTAGCTTTGCACAGCGGGATGGACCGGTCTCTCCTAGCTTTGCACAGCGGGATGGGACCGGTCTCTCCTAGCTTTGCACAGCGTGTTGGACCGGTCTCTCCTAGCTTTGCACAGTGGGATGGACCGGTCTCTCGTAGCTTTGCACAGCGGGATGGACCGGTCTCTCCTAGCTTTGCACAGTGGGATGGACCGGTCTCTCGTAGCTTTGCACAGCGGGATGGACCGGTCTCTCCTAGCTTTGCACAGCGGGAGGGACCGGTCTCTCCTAGCTTTGCACAGCGGGATGGATCGGTCTCTCCTAGCTTTGCACAGCGGGATGGACCGGTCTCTCGTAGCTTTGCACAGCGGGATGGACCGGTCTCTCCTAGCTTTGCACAGCGGGATGGATCGGTCTCTCCTAGCTTTGCGCAGCGGGATGGACCGGTCTCTCCTAGCTTTGCACAGCGGGATGGATCGGTCTCTCCTAGCTTTGCACAGTGGGAGGGACCGGTCTCTCCTAGCTTTGCCCAGCGGGATGGACTGGTCTCTCCTAGCTTTGCACAGCGGGATGGACCTGTCTCTCCTAGCTTTGCACAGTGGGAGGGACCGGTCTCTCCTAGCTTTGCCCAGCGGGATGGACTGGTCTCTCCTAGCTTTGCACAGCGGGAGGGACCGGTCTCTCCTAGCTTTGCACAGTGGGAGGGACCGGTCTCTCCTAGCTTCGCACAGTGGGATGGATCGGTCTCTCCTAGCTTTGCGCAGCGGGAGGGACCGGTCTCTCCTAGCTTTGCATAGTGGGATGGGACCGGTCTCTCCTAGCTTTGCACAGCGGGATGGACCGGTCTCTGCTAGCTTTGCACAGTGGGTGGGGCCGGTCTCTCCTAGCTTTGCACAGCGGGATGGGACCGGTCTCTCCTAGCTTTGCACAGTGGGTGGGGCCGGTCTCTCCTAGCTTTGCACAGTGGGAGGGGCCGGTCTCTCCTAGCTTTGCACAGTGGGATGGGACCGGTCTCTCCTAGCTTTGCACAGTGGGTGGGGCCGGTCTCTCCTAGCTTTGCACAGTGGGATGGATCGGTTTCTCCTAGCTTTGCACAGCGGGATGGATCGGTCTCTCCTAGCTTTGCACAGTGGGATGGACCGGTCTCTCCTAGCTTTGCACAGCGGGATGGACCGGTCTCTCCTAGCTTTGCACAGCGGGATGGACCGGTCTCTCATAGCTTTGCACAGTGGGATGGGACCGGTCTCTCCTAGCTTTGCACAGTGGGTGGGGCCGGTCTCTCCTAGCTTTGCACAGCGGGATGGACCGGTCTCTCCTAGCTTTGCACAGCGGGATGGACCGGTCTCTCCTAGCTTTGCACAGCGGGATGGGACCGGTCTCTCCTAGCTTTGCACAGCGGGATGGACCGGTCTCTGCTAGCTTTGCACAGCGGGATGGACCGGTCTCTCCTAGCTTTGCACAGTGGGATGGACCGGTCTCTCCTAGCTTTGCACAGCGGGATGGACCGGTCTCTCCTAGCTTTGCACAGTGGGAGGGACCGGTCTCTCCTAGCTTTGCACAGCGGGATGGGACCGGTCTCTCCTAGCTTTGCACAGCGGGATGGATCGGTTTCTCCTAGCTTTGCACAGCGGGATGGGACCGGTCTCTCCTAGCTTTGCACAGCGGGATGGATCGGTCTCTCATAGCTTTGCACAGCGGGATGGTACCGGTCTCTCCTAGCTTTGCACAGTGGGATGGATCGGTCTCTCCTAGCTTTGCGCAGCGGGATGGACCGGTCTCTCCTAGCTTTGCACAGCGGGATGGGACCGGTCTCTCCTAGCTTTGCACAGCGGGATGGACCGGTCTCTCCTAGCTTTGCACAGTGGGATGGGACCGGTCTCTCCTAGCTTTGCACAGCGGGATGGACCGGTCTCTCCTAGCTTTGCACACCGGGATGGACCGGTCTCTCCTAGCTTTGCACAGCGGGATGGATCGGTTTCTCCTAGCTTTGCACAGCGGGATATGACCGGTCTCTCCTAGCTTTGCACAGCGGGATGGATCAGTCTCTCCTAGCTTTGCACAGTGGGATGGACCGGTCTCTCCTAGCTTTGCACAGCGGGATGGACCGGTCTCTCCTAGCTTTGCACATCGGGATGGACCGGTCTCTCCTAGCTTTGCACAGCGGGATGGGACCGGTCTCTCCTAGCTTTGCACAGCGGGATGGGACCGGTCTCTCCTAGCTTTGCACAGCGGGATGGGACCGGTCTCTCCTAGCTTTGCACAGCGGGATGGACCGGTCTCTCCTAGCTTTGCACAGTGGGATGGATTGGTCTCTCCTAGCTTTGCACAGCGGGATGGACCGGTCTCTCCTAGCTTTGCACAGCGGGATGGGACCGGTCTCTCCTAGCTTTGCACAGCGGGATGGACCGGTCTCTCCTAGCTTTGCACAGCGGGATGGACTGGTCTCTCCTAGCTTTGCACAGCGGGATGGACCGGTCTCTCCTAGCTTTGCACAGCGGGATGGACCGGTCTCTCCTAGCTTTGCGCAGTGGGAGGGACCGGTCTCTCCTAGCTTTGCGCAGTGGGAGGGACCGGTCTCTCCTAGCTTTGCACAGCGGGATGGGACCGGTCTCTCCTAGCTTTGCACAGCGGGAGGGATCGGTCTCTCCTAGCTTTGCACAGCGGGAGGGATCGGTCTCTCCTAGCTTTGCACAGCGGGATGGATCGGTCTCTCCTAGCTTTGCACAGCGGGATGGGACCGGTCTCTCCTAGCTTTGCACAGCGGGATGGACCGGTCTCTCCTAGCTTTGCACAGCGGGATGGACCGGTCTCTCCTAGCTTTGCACAGCGTGATGGACCGGTCTCTCCTAGCTTTGCACAGCGGGAGGGACCGGTCTCTCCTAGCTTTGCGCAGTGGGATGGGACCGGTCTCTCCTAGCTTTGCACAGCGGGATGGGATCGGTCTCTCCTAGCTTTGCACAGCGGGATGGACCGGTCTCTCCTAGCTTTGCACAGCGGGAGGGGCCGGTCTCTCCTAGCTTTGCACAGCGGGATGGATCGGTCTCTCCTAGCTTTGCACAGCAGGATGGACCGGTCTCTCCTAGCTTTGCACAGCGGGAGGGATCGGTCTCTCCTAGCTTTGCACAGCGTGATGGACCGGTCTCTCCTAGCTTTGCACAGCGGGATGGACCGGTCTCTCCTAGCTTTGCACAGCGGGATGGACCGGTCTCTCCTAGCTTTGCACAGCGTGATGGACCGGTCTCTCCTAGCTTTGCACAGCGGGATGGACCGGTCTCTCCTAGCTTTGCACAGCGGTATGGGACCGGTCTCTCCTAGCTTTGCACAGCGTGATGGACCGGTCTCTCCTAGCTTTGCACAGCGGGATGGACCGGTCTCTCCTAGCTTTGCACAGCGTGATGGACCGGTCTCTCCTAGCTTTGCACAGTGGGATGGACCGGTCTCTCCTAGCTTTGCACAGCGGGATGGACCGGTCTCTCCTAGCTTTGCACAGCGGGATGGACCGGTCTCTCCTAGCTTTGCACAGCGGGATGGACCGGTCTCTCCTAGCTTTGCACAGCGGGATGGACCGGTCTCTCCTAGCTTTGCACAGTGGGATGGACCGGTCTCTCCTAGCTTTGCGCAGCGGGATGGGACCGGTCTCTCCTAGCTTTGCACAGCGGGATGGGACCGGTCTCTCCTAGCTTTGCGCAGCGGGATGGGACCGGTCTCTCCTAGCTTTGCGCAGCGGGATGGACCGGTCTCTCCTAGCTTTGCACAGCGGGATGGACCGGTCTCTCCTAGCTTTGCACAGCGGGATGGACCGGTCTCTCCTAGCTTTGCACAGTGGGATGGACCGGTCTCTCCTAGCTTTGCGCAGCGGGATGGGACCGGTCTCTCCTAGCTTTGCACAGCGGGATGGGACCGGTCTCTCCTAGCTTTGCGCAGCGGGATGGGACCGGTCTCTCCTAGCTTTGCGCAGCGGGATGGACCGGTCTCTCCTAGCTTTGCGCAGCGGGATGGGACCGGTCTCTCCTAGCTTTGCGCAGCGGGATGGACCGGTCTCTCCTAGCTTTGCACAGCGGGATGGACCGGTCTCTCGTAGCTTTGCACAGCGGGATGGACCGGTCTCTCCTAGCTTTGCACAGCGGGATGGACCGGTCTCTCCTAGCTTTGCACAGCGGGATGGACCGGTCTCTCCTAGCTTTGCACAGCGTGATGGACCGGTCTCTCCTAGCTTTGCACAGTGGGATGGACCGGTCTCTCCTAGCTTTGCACAGCGAGATGGACCGGTCTCTCCTAGCTTTGCACAGCGGGATGGACCGGTCTCTCCTAGCTTTGCACAGTGGGATGGGACCGGTCTCTCCTAGCTTTGCACAGCGGGATGGGACCGGTCTCTCCTAGCTTTGCACAGTGGGAGGGACCGGTCTCTCCTAGCTTTGCGCAGCGGGATGGACCGGTCTCTCCTAGCTTTGCGCAGTGGGAGGGACCGGTCTCTCCTAGCTTTGCACAGCGGGATGGGACCGGTCTCTCCTAGCTTTGCACAGTGGGAGGGACTGGTCTCTCCTAGCTTTGCACAGTGGGATGGGACCGGTCTCTCCTAGCTTTGCGCAGCGGGATGGGACCGGTCTCTCCTAGCTTTGCACAGCGGGATGGATCGGTCTCTCCTAGCTTTGCACAGCGGGATGGGACCGGTCTCTCCTAGCTTTGCACAGCGGGATGGACCGGTCTCTCCTAGCTTTGCACAGCGGGATGGACCGGTCTCTCCTAGCTTTGCACAGCGGGATGGGACCGGTCTCTCCTAGCTTTGCACAGTGGGAGGGACCGGTCTCTCCTAGCTTTGCACAGCGGGATGGGACCGGTCTCTCCTAGCTTTGCACAGCGGGATGGACCGGTCTCTCCTAGCTTTGCACAGCGGGATGGACCGGTCTCTCCTAGCTTTGCACAGCGGGATGGACCGGTCTCTCCTAGCTTTGCACAGCGGGATGGACCGGTCTCTCCTAGCTTTGCACAGCGGGATGGACCGGTCTCTCCTAGCTTTGCGCAGCGGGATGGGACCGGTCTCTCCTAGCTTTGCGCAGCGGGATGGGACCGGTCTCTCCTAGCTTTGCGCAGCGGGATGGGACCGGTCTCTCCTAGCTTTGCGCAGCGGGATGGACCGGTCTCTCCTAGCTTTGCGCAGCGGGATGGACCGGTCTCTCCTAGCTTTGCACAGCGGGATGGATCGGTCTCTCCTAGCTTTGCACAGCGGGATGGACCGGTCTCTCGTAGCTTTGCACAGCGGGATGGATCGGTCTCTCCTAGCTTTGCACAGCGGGATGGACCGGTCTCTCCTAGCTTTGCACAGCAGGATGGACCGGTCTCTCCTAGCTTTGCACAGCAGGATGGACCGGTCTCTCCTAGCTTTGCACAGCGGGATGGGACCGGTCTCTCCTAGCTTTGCATAGCGGGATGGACCGGTCTCTCCTAGCTTTGCACAGCGGGATGTAACCGGTCTCTGCTAGCTTTGCACAGCGGGATGGACCGGTCTCTCCTAGCTTTGCACAGTGGGATGGACCGGTCTCTCCTAGCTTTGCACAGCGGGATGGACCGGTCTCTCCTAGCTTTGCACAGCGGGATGGACCGGTCTCTCCTAGCTTTGCACAGCGGGATGGACCGGTCTCTCCTAGCTTTGCACAGTGGGATGGACCGGTCTCTCCTAGCTTTGCACAGCGGGATGGACCGGTCTCTCCTAGTTTTGCACAGCGGGATGGAACGGTCTCTCCTAGCTTTGCACAGCGGGATGGACCGGTCTCTCCTAGCTTTGCACAGTGGGATGGACCGGTCTCTCCTAGATTTGCACAGCGGGATGGGACCGGTCTCTCCTAGCTTTGCACAGCGGGATGGACCGGTCTCTCCTAGCTTTGCACAGCGGGATGGACCGGTCTCTCCTAGCTTTGCACAGCGGGATGGGACCGGTCTCTGCTAGCTTTGCACAGCGGGATGGACCGGTCTCTCCTAGCTTTGCACAGCGGGATGGACCGGTCTCTCCTAGCTTTGCACAGCGGGATGGGACCGGTCTCTCCTAGCTTTGCACAGTGGGATGGACCGGTCTCTCCTAGCTTTGCACAGCGGGATGGACCGGTCTCTCCTAGCTTTGCACAGCGGGATGGGACCGGTCTCTGCTAGCTTTGCACAGCGGGATGGACCGGTCTCTCCTAGCTTTGCACAGTGGGATGGACCGGTCTCTCCTAGCTTTGCACAGTGGGATGGACCGGTCTCTCCTAGCTTTGCACAGTGGGATGGACCGGTCTCTCCTAGCTTTGCACAGCGGGATGGACCGGTCTCTCCTAGCTTTGCACAGTGGGATGGACCGGTCTCTCCTAGCTTTGCACAGCGGGATGGACCGGTCTCTCCTAGCTTTGCACAGCGGGATGGAACGGTCTCTCCTAGCTTTGCACAGCGGGATGGACCGGTCTCTCCTAGCTTTGCACAGTGGGATGGACCGGTCTCTCCTAGCTTTGCACAGCGGGATGGGACCGGTCTCTCCTAGCTTTGCACAGCGGGATGGGACCGGTCTCTCCTAGCTTTGCACAGCGGGATGGGACCGGTCTCTCCTAGCTTTGCACAGCGGGAGGGGCCGGTCTCTCCTAGCTTTGCACAGTGGGATGGAACGGTCTCTCCTAGCTTTGCACAGTGGGATGGACTGGTCTCTCCTAGCTTTGCACAGCGGGATGGACCGGTCTCTCCTAGCTTTGCACAGCGGGATGGACCGGTCTCTCCTAGCTTTGCACAGCGGGAGGGACCGGTCTCTCCTAGCTTTGCACAGCGGGAGGGACCGGTCTCTCCTAGCTTTGCGCAGCGGGAGGGACCGGTCTCTCCTAGCTTTGCACAGCGGGATGGACCGGTCTCTCCTAGCTTTGCACAGTGGGAGGGACCGGTCTCTCCTAGCTTTGCACAGCGGGATGGGACCGGTCTCTCCTAGCTTTGCACAGCGGGATGGACCGGTCTCTCCTAGCTTTGCACAGCGGGATGGACCGGTCTCTGCTAGCTTTGCACAGCGGGATGGACCGGTCTCTCCTAACTTTGCACAGCGGGATGGACCGGTCTCTCCTAGCTTTGCACAGCGGGATGGACCGGTCTCTCCTAGCTTTGCACAGCGGGATGGGACCGGTCTCTCCTAGCTTTGCACAGCGGGATGGGACTGGTCTCTCCTAGCTTTGCACAGCGGGATGGGACCGGTCTCTCCTAGCTTTGCACAGCGGGATGGACCGGTCTCTCCTAGCTTTGCACAGCGGGATGGATCGGTCTCTCCTAGCTTTGCACAGCGGGATGGATCGGTCTCTCCTAGCTTTGCACAGCGGGATGGATCGGTCTCTCCTAGCTTTGCACAGTGGGATGGACCGGTCTCTCCTAGCTTTGCACAGCGGGATGGACCGGTCTCTCCTAGCTTTGCACAGCGGGATGGGACCGGTCTCTCCTAGCTTTGCACAGCGGGATGGACCGGTCTCTCCTAGCTTTGCACAGCGGGATGGATCGGTCTTTCCTAGCTTTGCACAGCGGGATGGGACCGGTCTCTCCTAGCTTTGCACAGCGGGATGGACCGGTCTCTCCTAGCTTTGCACAGCGGGATGGATCGGTCTTTCCTAGCTTTGCACAGCGGGATGGACCGGTCTCTCCTAGCTTTGCACAGCGGGATGGATCGGTCTCTCCTAGCTTTGCGCAGTGGGATGGACTGGTCTCTCCTAGCTTTGCGCAGTGGGATGGGACCGGTCTCTCCTAGCTTTGCACAGCGGGATGGACCGGTCTCTCCTAGCTTTGCACAGCGGGATGGACCGGTCTCTCCTAGATTTGCGCAGTGGGATGGACTGGTCTCTCCTAGCTTTGCACAGCGGGATGGACCGGTCTCTCCTAGCTTTGCGCAGTGGGATGGACCGGTCTCTCCTAGCTTTGCAGTGTGATGGACCGGTCTCTCCTAGCTTTGCACAGCGGGATGGGACCGGTCTCTCCTAGCTTTGCACAGCGGGATGGACCGGTCTCTCGTAGCTTTGCACAGCGTGATGGACCGGTCTCTCCTAGCTTTGCACAGTGGGATGGGACCGGTCTCTCCTAGCTTTGCACAGCGGGATGGGACCGGTCTCTCCTAGCTTTGCACAGCGGGATGGGACCGGTCTCTCCTAGCTTTGCACAGCGGGATGGACCGGTCTCTCGTAGCTTTGCACAGCGTGATGGACCGGTCTCTCCTAGCTTTGCACAGCGGGATGGACCGGTCTCTCCTAGCTTTGCACAGCGGGATGGGACCGGTCTCTCCTAGCTTTGCACAGCGGGATGGACCGGTCTCTCCTAGCTTTGCACAGCGGGATGGACCGGTCTCTCCTAGCTTTGCACAGTGGGATGGACCGGTCTCTCCTAGCTTTGCACAGCGGGATGGACCGGTCTCTCCTAGCTTTGCACAGCGGGATGGACCGGTCTCTCCTAGCTTTGCACAGCGGGATGGATCGGTCTCTCCTAGCTTTGCACAGCGGGATGGATCGGTTTCTCCTAGCTTTGCGCAGCGGGATGGGACCGGTCTCTCCTAGCTTTGCACAGCGGGATGGGACCGGTCTCTCCTAGCTTTGCACAGCGGGATGGGACCGGTCTCTCCTAGCTTTGCACAGCGGGATGGACCGGTCTCTCCTAGCTTTGCACAGCGGGATGGATCGGTCTCTCCTAGCTTTGCACAGCGGGATGGACCGGTCTCTCGTAGCTTTGCACAGCGGGATGGACCGGTCTCTCCTAGCTTTGCACAGCGTGATGGATTGGTCTCTCCTAGCTTTGCACAGTGGGATGGACCGGTCTCTCCTAGCTTTGCGCAGCGGGATGGACCGGTCTCTCCTAGCTTTGCACAGCGGGATGGACCGGTCTCTCCTAGCTTTGCACAGTGGGATGGATCGGTCTCTCCCAGCTTTGCACAGCGGGATGGATCGGTCTCTCCTAGCTTTGCACAGCGGGATGGACCGGTCTCTCCTAGCTTTGCACAGCGGGATGGTACCGGTCTCTCCTAGCTTTGCGCAGCGGGATGGATTGGTCTCTCCTTGCTTTGCACAGTGGGATGGACCGGTCTCTCCTAGCTTTGCGCAGCGGGATGGACCGGTCTCTCCTAGCTTTGCACAGCGGGATGGACCGGTCTCTCCTAGCTTTGCACAGCGGGATGGATCGGTCTCTCCTAGCTTTGCGCAGCGGGATGGATCGGTCTCTCCTAGCTTTGCGCAGCGGGATGGATCGGTCTCTCCTAGCTTTGCGCAGCGGGATGGACCGGTCTCTCCTAGCTTTGCGCAGCGGGATGGGACCGGTCTCTCCTAGCTTTGCACAGCGGGATGGACCGGTCTCTCCTAGCTTTGCGCAGCGGGATGGATCGGTCTCTCCTAGCTTTGCGCAGCGGGATGGACCGGACTCTCCTAGCTTTGCACAGCGGGATGGACCGGTCTCTCCTAGCTTTGCGCAGCGGGATGGATCGGTCTCTCCTAGCTTTGCACAGCGGGATGGATCGGTCTCTCCTAGCTTTGCACAGTGGGATGGGACCGGTCTCTCCTAGCTCTGCACAGTGGGAGGGACCGGTCTCTCCTAGCTTTGCACAGCGGGATGGGACCGGTCTCTCCTAGCTTTGCGCAGCGGGATGGACCGGTCTCTCCTAGCTTTGCACAGTGGGAGGGGACCGGTCTCTCCTAGCTTTGCACAGCGGGATGGATCGGTCTCTCCTAGCTTTGCACAGCGGGATGGGACCGGTCTCTCCTAGCTTTGCACAGCGGGATGGACCGGTCTCTCCTAGCTTTGCACAGCGGGATGGGACCGGTCTCTCCTAGCTTTGCACAGCGGGATGGACCGGTCTCTGCTAGCTTTGCACAGTGGGAGGGGACCGGTCTCTCCTAGCTTTGCGCAGCGGGATGGACCGGTCTCTCCTAGCTTTGCACAGCGGGATGGACCGGTCTCTCCTAGCTTTGCGCAGCGGGATGGACCGGTCTCTCCTAGCTTTGCACAGTGGGATGGACCGGTCTCTCCTAGCTTTGCGCAGCGGGAGGGACCGGTCTCTCCTAGCTTTGCGCAGCGGGATGGACCGGTCTCTCCTAGCTTTGCACAGCGGGATGGGACCGGTCTCTCCTAGCTTTGCACAGCAGGATGGACCGGTCTCTCCTAGCTTTGCACAGCGGGATGGGACCGGTCTCTCCTAGCTTTGCGCAGCGGGATGGACCGGTCTCTCCTAGCTTTGCACAGCGGGATGGGACCGGTCTCTCGTAGCTTTGCGCAGCGGGATGGACCGGTCTCTCCTAGCTTTGCACAGCGGGATGGGACCGGTCTCTCCTAGCTTTGCACAGCAGGATGGACCGGTCTCTCCTAGCTTTGCACAGCGGGATGGGACCGGTCTCTCCTAGCTTTGCGCAGCGGGATGGACCGGTCTCTCCTAGCTTTGCACAGCGGGATGGGACCGGTCTCTCGTAGCTTTGCGCAGCGGGATGGGACCGGTCTCTCCTAGCTTTGCACAGCGGGATGGACCGGTCTCTCCTAGCTTTGCGCAGCGGGATGGACCGGTCTCTCCTAGCTTTGCACAGTGGGTGAGACCGGTCTCTCCTAGCTTTGCACAGCGGGATGGACCGGTCTCTCCTAGCTTTGCACAGCGGGATGGATCGGTCTCTCCTAGCTTTGCACAGCAGGATGGATCGGTCTCTCCTAGCTTTGCACAGCAGGATGGATCGGTCTCTCCTAGCTTTGCACAGCGGGATGGGACCGGTCTCTCCTAGCTTTGCACAGCGGGAGGGACCGGTCTCTCCTAGCTTTGCACAGCGGGATGGACCGGTCTCTCCTAGCTTTGCACAGCGGGATGGACCGGTCTCTCCTAGCTTTGCGCAGCGGGATGGACCGGTCTCTCCTAGCTTTGCGCAGCGGGATGGACCGGTCTCTCCTAGCTTTGCACAGCGGGATGGACCGGTCTCTCCTAGCTTTGCACAGCGGGAGGGACCGGTCTCTCCTAGCTTTGCACAGCGGGATGGACCGGTCTCTCCTAGCTTTGCACAGCGGGATGGACCGGTCTCTCCTAGCTTTGCACAGCGGGATGGACCGGTCTCTCCTAGCTTTGCGCAGCGGGATGGACCGGTCTCTCCTAGCTTTGCACAGCGTGATGGATCGGTCTCTCCTAGCTTTGCACAGCGGGATGGACCGGTCTCTCCTAGCTTTGCACAGTGGGATGGACCGGTCTCTCCTAGCTTTGCACAGCGGGATGGACCGGTCTCTCCTAGCTTTGCGCAGTGGGATGGACCGGTCTCTCCTAGCTTTGCACAGCGGGATGGACCGGTCTCTCCTAGCTTTGCGCAGCGGGATGGACCGGTCTCTCCTAGCTTTGCACAGCGGGATGGACCGGTCTCTCCTAGCTTTGCACAGCGGGATGGACTGGTCTCTCCTAGCTTTGCACAGTGGGATGGACCGGTCTCTCCTAGCTTTGCACAGCGGGATGGACCGGTCTCTCCTAGCTTTGCACAGCGGGATGGACCGGTCTCTCCTAGCTTTGCACAGCATGATGGACCGGTCTCTCCTAGCTTTGCACAGCGGGATGGTGACTTTTTTGCCCATTCTTCATGGGAAAATTGACCCAGTTCTGATAAGTTCGTCAGGGATCGATGGATGGCAAATTTGAAGTATCAATAAATGTTTGATTGGATTCAAGTCAGGACTGTGACTGGGCCACTCAAGAACATTGATTATCTTCGGGTCATTGTCTAGTTTCCGAGTCTGGGCTGAACTTAAACAGGTTTTCCTCAGGGATTCGCCTGTACTTTGCACCATCCATTCTCCACTCTATCCTGACGAGATTCCCAGTCCCTGCTTAAGAGAAGCTTCCCCATAACATGGTGTTGCCACCACCGCCATGCTTGTCAGTTGGGGTGGTGTTGGCTGGGTGATGTGCCGTGTTAGTCTTGCGCCAGATGCAACGCTTGGAATTTAGACCAAAAAGCATATAGACGATGTGACGGGCGAGCGTAACCAGGCTTCATAATAAAGGTTAAGCCCCCTGGTTGTCCTTGGGTCCCTGGCAGCTACACAGCACTATAAGCCAGGGGCCAGGTATCATTACATGAAAAGGTAAAGTGTCCCTGCTTTTTCCACTTTCCATGTTCCCTTTGTCCCAGACTCATGAAACGTGCTGTAAGTTTTAGGTGGGGTATCGGGGCAAGAATGCAACTATTTTGTTTGCAGGAGTTCGGGGGCCGGAGCTACCGGTAGTACCTTCATTCTACCCGGCGAGCAGGCATGATAAAGCAGGGCTGCCCAGCGTCCCAAGACTCCTGGTTTTCGAGCCTCCGATGTCTCAGTCCTAAGTCCCTCACAGTCATGAGACTCCCCCAAGGTCCCCCATGTATTAAAATGTTTTCCAGCGTTTGATACATTTATTATAAGGCGCTATGCAGTCCGCCAGGGCATCTAGTTAAGGCGCCAGCAAGTCTGCACAGAGTCCGTAGTACAAAGAGGAGAGGATGTGCAGAGGTGTGAAAACGTTTGGTGGGCGAGGAAGGCGAATTGCCAGGTGGGGACACCTTTTGTAGTTGGCAGATCTGGTGGAGCCAGCCCTGCGGGTGGAAACGAGTTAACCACCCAAGGATGCAGTCATGGTCTTCTCCCCTTGGCTAAAATCATATTTTCCTCTGATGTCAGCCGAGGGACAAGCCCCTCTTTCTATTGGCTGGCGGGGAGGGAATCCCATGCTCCGATTGGCTGCTCCTTATCCCTCCGTTCTGGGGATAGCTCAGCGAAGTGTATGTAAGGTGCTGACCAGGAGAGAGCGTGTATGCAACCATTGACTTGAGTCGGTTAAGCTAAGGCGGCTTTTCAAAATTGCTCTGTTCAAAATAGCAGAGCAATCGGCTTCGTTTTGAAGCCTGAAAAGTTTGCCTCGCAGAGACCAAGTCAGACGCAAGGACCAAGTTCCCATTTTAGAACGCAGCTGTCGCGGATGGGAACTGAAGCCGAAAAGAGGACCAGGAGAACCGGGTGTATATCCCGGTCAGGGTAAGCTCATCCAAGCGGGCGCCCTGCACCTAGGAAAAAATAGGATTTTTGGTGCACAGCCAATAGAGTGGGTAACAAAAATTGGGCGAATAAAATATAATACTTTATTGGTCCATAGTTTAAAAAAAACCGAGGTGTACATTGTTCTTAACAAAAATTGAAATAAAGAACGAGTTTAAAAAAAAAAAAAAACCTGAGGTGTAACAACCTCCTACGCGATTCGTACGTACAGCACTTTATCAAGTAGTCACCACAACATGTACAAAGAACCATCTAAGTAAATATTCAAATTGCCAGTTGTGCGCCAAAACACGGCGACGCCAGCGTGTCCCGCGCATGTGCGATGACGTCACGCACAACCACGCAAGCTCACAGATCAAAACCCGCCAAGGGCAAACAGAAAATTCATAGTCTGCCCTCAGTTGAGTCAAAAGGCTCAGAGTGCATGCTCGAGCGGGACCCGCCTCCTATGACATCACTCGTTCCCACGGAAAAGGCAGTACGCACGAAACACGTAGGAGGTTGATACACCTCCATTTTCTTAATTATGGACCAATAAAGTATTATACAGTATTTTATTCACCCAATTTTTGTGACCCACTCTATTGGCTGTGCGCCAAAAAATCCTATTTTTGTCTCTCGATACAACAATTGGCTGCCCGCTTATCCAGAGGCAAAGGACAGGAGTACATCATAATGTGAGAACATTGTTTGTATATTACTAGGTGAACCTCATGTGCTAATATTAGTCCAGGGACCATCCCAACCAGGTTTTGATGAGTGGGCTTCAAGTCTCATTGAGAGTCACTGTTAATAATTGTACACCTCCAGTACGGTGCTTCTGTTCATGTAATTATACTGTGTGTATAAACCGTTATGGATCCAGCGCCGGAGCACCAAAATCACCAATCTTCTTGCCTGCACCTAGGAAAGCCTAGATTTTTCCCCCAAAACCCCAGTAAGTGTATTTTTAGCTGTATCTCTTGTACGTTGGTTTACCTAAACAAATTACAATTTGTATTTGCCATCTTGTTTCGCCTAATGAATGATCCCGGTAATATATAAATGATGTAAAAAGTAACTAGTCTCCCATGACAGACGATATTGCAGAAATGTGGAGGGGGGGGGGGGGGGGGAGGGGGAGTTTTCAGACGAGACTAATTTTTTTTTACTTTTCGGTCCAAAATTCCAAGAACAAGAGAATTCATGTTCTTGAGTGGCCCAGTCAAACTCCTGACTGGAATCCAATCGAACATTTATGGCTAGACATGAAGATTGCCGTCCATCGACAATCCCCAACAAACTTATCAGAACTGGATCAATTTGAACGTTAAGAATGAGCAAAAATGTCACCATCCCGGAGCGCAAAGGTAGGAGCGACCGATCCACAAAGATTCATAGCAACAAGTGCTGCAAAAAGTGCTGCAAAAAGTGCTGCAAAAAGTGCTCCCACCAAGTACTAACTTAAGGGGCTGAATACTTACGCAACCAGTACATTTCACTATTTGTTCTTCCTTTGCAGACATCTAACCTCCGCCTCCAGTTTAACCACTACAGCTTTGTAGCTGTGAATAAAAATAGTTTGTTTTAATACATTGAGAGTTACCTCTCGTTTTCAAGCATGCCCTGAGCAGTGTTATGGTGACAATACATGGTTACATTAAATTAACAGGGTTAAACATAATATATAAAGACATTGCATGAACAGCTAGGGATTATTTATATGATACTGTAGGTGTATCAAACCATTTCAGACCAGATTAATATGTGAGACAGCCTTAGTTATTAAAGAACTCAGACTGGTGGCGGCTTTGAAAGTCTCAGGTTGATTGTTCTAGACGTGAGGTGCACGGTAAGAGGAGCAGCCGGATACTTTGTTGAACCATGGGACCATGAACAGTCTTTTGGAGTCAGATCTCAGGTGATAAGAGGAAGGATAATGTGGGATATTGGCTGGAATTATTCTTTTTTTTTTTTACATTTACCGACATGCCTGAAAAATGGTTCCACATCAATCAAGAAACAATTACAGACGAGGTTCTGCATTCCTCCCACAAGGCTACGCCAGCTTGCAAGAACAACCAATGTGTTTGAAATGTAAATGCACCGAGTTTACACATGAACTGGATATTCATTGGTAGTCAAAAAACTCTGGTCTGGCTGTGGTCCATGCTCCCTTATCCTACTGTATCTAGTATGCAAATCAAAAGCAATCTACAAGGAGCCAAGAAACACTCAGACATTCCTCCCTGACCACAAATATGAACGCTTTGTGTATATCCAAAATGGGACTGTTGGCTCTGCACGCTGGTGAGGATTATTACAGTTCTCAAATAATACTTACGGAAAAATAAAATATTCCGTTTTAGGTTAAGTGAGCCACCTGTACATTAATCTTACAGTGCAATTAGATATGAGCTTTCATTGTGGATGCACAAGATTTGATTGGCCCTACAAACTGGAATCCAAAGCCATTGGCCAGTAATGGTAAGATCTTCTCCCACAAGGTAGTTAATAGCGTTTGCAGAAATCCATATAAAACCAATTTAGGATCACAGACTTCCAATTATTCTCTCCCAAGACAAAACCTAAGGGCGGTCGCATGTTTACTACAGGATGGGGCGTCTGTCCGCGAACAAATAACCGCCAGCGCTCCGCAAGTCTCTGCCGGGACTACCCACCGCAGGGCACCGATAACATCGCTCCGCTGGCCGCCGCCATCTTGAAAGGTCAGATCTCCTCGCCGGTCGTGATCTTTAAAAGGTCCTCTGCGGCTGGGTACTTTTACGAGACCACCTCTCCAACGCCATTTGTGCGCGCGCAGCAGGACACTCAGCGTGCCGGCCAGCAGCCAGGACACATTTTTTTTTTCATTTCCCGCGGGCGCGCTCACAAATGGTGACCGAGTGGCGGCCGTGTCAAGTGCCCTGTGGCCGAGGACCTTGAAAGATGGCGGAGGACGGCAGGGAGATCCGAGCAGAGGCGATGTTCTGCAATAAGGTGTACAGCTGCGTAGTTCCGGCGGCGACTTGATCGCAGCCAAATGTCTTAGACTGTGTTTACTAGGTTAAATGGTGAGGACCAAGAGAGCTATAAAAGAAATTAGACCTCCCGTAAGCTCTGCATGGCAGGGACTTCCTTTCCTACTGTCAGACTTTGTTTTGCTTATTGTATTAGAATTCCATGTACTGTATGGTCTTTGTAACGTGCCAAATACAGCTGTGGGCGCTATGTAAAGATACACTACATACATTAACCTCTTAAACCTGGGGGATCCCAAAAGCAGACGTTTGTTCAAGGGGACTCTCAGTGGTAAGATATAGAAATGTATATTATTGGTTAATCAGAGGGACCTGTCACTTTAAAATGTCACGAGACCCCCAAAAAGAACTCTTGAGCCCCAAAAATTCAAAGTCATTTCTCTCCCTACTGTCTCCAAATCTTCTAGCAACGCGAGCGCTCCCGGGCAGGCACACCGGCTCCTATTGTGTGCGGATACTTGTTGCATTTCCTATATTACAATTCCCCATGTTCGATAGTTTCTTTTGTAAAGCGCTATATATGGTTTGCACGATATATATATATATATATATATAAATATACATACCTACCGATAATTACAGGTGCCGACTCACACTGCATCCTTCTCTGATCATCAACTTCAACCAATGGCAGTTAGGTCATCTGCTCAGAGCGCGGTACTGAACCTGCTAGTCGCATAAAGTGCATTTTTATTGGTTTGTGTTTATTGGTTCTGTAGAACATTCTAGCGCACCCCTGAATATGCCGACACCGTATAAAGAAAGTAATAACACTATATACTGGACAGAGTTGACACCATGGCAGCAAAATAAGAACTGGTCCGTTCCTCCGGTACAGGGGATTCTCTGCAAAGCTGCAGGTCAGTGAATCTTACTTCACAAGTGGGGCAGAGATAGAATACCTATGAGTGCTGCTCAAGGATAGCATGAATATCTAAAACACAGCCTTTTAGTACAGCGGTAACCAACTCCAGCCCACAAGGGACACCAACAGGTCAGGTTTTCAGGATATCCCTGCTGCAGCACAGGTGGCTCAGTCGAAGAGTCTGGTCAGAACAGATGGCTCAGTCAGTCACTCAGTCTTTGACTGAGCCACCTGTGCTGAAACAGGGATTTCCTGAAAACCCGGCCTGTTGTTGGCCCTTGAGGACTGGGGTTGGCCACTCCTGGCTTCGTAGATCTCGGGTAGTTTGACTTTACCCCTCTCTCGTGAATCCAAACAAATATAATCACTTGCTTTGATTGGAGGACAAGGAAAATAGATGAAAGTGGACAGCAGACGCGAGTTTCCAAGGAGGCAGGTTACAGGATGGAGAACATGAGTTGTGATGTCATTCACTGTGAGTGGTTGGTTTCCAGGGGACTGCAACCGAGGCCAGCGCGGGTATCTCCGCTTTAAATTCAAGACAACAGATAGACTGATGTCAAATAATCGTGTCTGCAGAAGTGTGCTGTTTGGAGACTCCGGTAAGGGTGGAAGAGGTATCCAACAAGTGTTTCCCAACCCCCTCCTTTTTTGGAATAAGGTTTGAACTGCTCTTATATACGACTATGTAACAAGCTGGTTATCCCTAAAACACTGGCTGGCTGTGGTGCCCCCGCAGAGAGGGATGAGAACCACTGATCTAGGCTAACTAGGGAAACGGTAACGAGAGAGGCCACTGCTACTTACAAACAGGGGAAAAAGAAGAAAACATTTAAGGTTATGAACAAGACCAGACACACGGAAAGATACAACACAGGATGGGACAGTACTGTCGCTATTAAATGCCAGACAGGTTGTGGTTCATTAATTAAATGCCCGGGTAACCAGGTACAGGTAGGTACCGAGCCTGTGTTTATAGATTCCCAGAGAGGGGGCCTCTCGGACTGTAAGACGCAGACTGTTCCAGAGAGTGTGAGCAGCGTGGAGAGCAGTGTGAGAGCTCGGGCACCAAAGAAAGTCACGGGGATTCTGGGAACTGTTAGGAGTCCTTCACCTGCAGACGGAAGTGAGCGAATGGGGGTGTAGGGAACGAGAAGCTCTCTCAGATAGCGGGACCCATGTCATGTACAGGTAGGGCTATGACGGTGAACAAGCCAATCTTAAAATTCATTTGTCATTTTACAGGCAGCTAGTGCAGCAACGGAGAACAGGTCTGGTTAGTTATATGCTTGACAAAGCCGCGTCGGCTCGAAACATCGCCAATTTGTACTATTTCTAGTTTTGGATGCATTCAAATAACAACCGTTGAAATATTTAGCGATGCTGTGGTTTTGTAAGGGTCCGCGAGGGTCGGGGCCGTGAACCTCGCGGAGCAAACCCGCCACAGCCTGCTATCGGGCGCCTCGCCACGCGTCCTATCCCTGGCTCCTCCCACAGCCTGCTATCGGGCGCCTCTCCACGCTTCCTATCCCTGGCTCCTCCCACAGCCTGCTATCGGGCGCCTCTCCACGCGTCCTATCCCTCACTCCTCCCACAGCCCCTTGGATTCCGGCCGCCTGACTTACCCCGCACACAGGTGCCGCACAGCGGAAGAAACGGTCGCCGCGGGTCCCGCCTCCTTTCTCCGGTCGCGTACTGATGGCGGCGGCGGCAGCGCGCGCACGTGGACAAACGGAGCCTGTCGTTTCTGGTACACATCACGTCCCTTGCGGACTCCACTCCTACCTATCACACAACCACTTATTGCTGACGCTCTTCCCTGCTGGTTTCCCATCGGTTCCTGGTAGTATATAGGCTGTATATAGGTATTATATAGGCCCCTTGGAAGATGGCTGAGCATAATACTTCATTCAGTGCGAAGTGTTCACTGCCTCCCTGCCCCGTTACCTTGTCCTGTGATTTCCTCTAGCTCCTGTCTGACCTTTGGCTTTGTACCCGGACTCTGGCTAACTCCGCTAGTGACCACGGCAAATACTACGACGTTCCACAACTCTCCAACCCCTGACCACGGCAAGTACCCACGACGATCCGCACCTCTCTAACCCCGACCCGGCTAAACGACCTCAATCCTGCACTCTGGACACGCTCAAGTGGCTGGAGGTCGGCGTTACTCAACCCCCGCCTCGGCCTTGCGGTGTGTTTGTGGCGAGCACTACGTTACGGGTTTTTGGATGTTACATGATGGTGAGTATTTACATACACTTCCATCGTCAGTATCTCCAGAGAAACACAATCAGAAGTCGCTACAATCATCTCAGTGTCGCCCTGTCTGAAAACCACTGTGTGCGCAGTGTTCATCTCCACTCAATCCACAGCAAAATACAATAAAAACTCTTCCACAGGTTTCTTTTCCACTGGTGTTTGAAGCCGTCCAGAAGATGCGGGGGGATGCAGAGGGGGCTTCACACTTAAAAGAGTTCTTTAATATCACCCGGCCTCTGTTCTCTAAAAGCAGCCCAGGACAGCTGGAAGTTTGCGGTTACTCCCGCTCTGTACGGCTTTGCCTTGCAGCATGCTGGCTTCATGATGGAAACCCAAAGGAAATCTTTACTGGTGCTGGAACAAACTACATTATGGGCACTGGATACATTGGCAGTGTGACTGGTCGTTTCTTCAAAAGTATTCCTTAATGAGGAAAATGTTGTCATATATGAAACCAGTGCCAAATAATGTGTCATTGCCTTGAATCGGATCTTGCTGTGCTACATTTCGGGTTAAAGCTGCATTCTCTGCAGTTTATATTAAAACAGATTTCACTTTGACACCATCCATACCTTTCCTCCCGTCCGACAAGGCACCTCGCAACCCCACTCTAATATCCGAAATGCACGTGCTCGCCCAATGCCCTCTTCTCTCTGACCCATGCGTCTCTACTGACCCACCTGAAATCTCTCTCTATTACAGCTCCCTACCTCTGGAACGCTCTTCCCCTCTATATTTATCAAGCTCCCCCTCTCTCCCCTTCTTCAAGACCCACATGCAGAAAAGTTATTATTTTTAAGTGAAGCATTTCCATAGCATTGTAAAATGAATACAATCACCCATAGCACAAGCACTTGCCTTCTATTAACCTCGTTCTAAAAACAAAACCAGCACTTCTCTGCTCATCCCAAGGGGGACGGCACCTTTAGTGGTCCACAATGTGAGGAACACCTAAGAGCATGAAATAAATGCTTCAGGACGAAAAGGTGTTCAAGATGGCAGGCACAGAGCTGCCCAATGCTAGGGTAGAACGAGACCCGAGCCATTCCCTTATCAGTAGAAGCCATTACACATTCTACACATACCGGAAGGGGTCGGCATTGTTATACCTCACCTGGAGGAAGACAGAAAGAGAGCCAAGATATGCCTACCACTTCATGCTTTTTGGATTTGCCATCACCAAGGAGGTAAACCCAACTGGTTTATGAGTGTCCCACTCATATTCACTTCTTCCTCGGTCTCGTGCCACTAGTCTGATCTCCGATTTGCAAAATACCAAAACAAACCCAAACGCAAACAGGGGACCCGAGTGACCTCACACGGTAAATACAACTTACAGACAACAAATCACTTTGTTGACCGGCGTTACCACATTATGAAAGACAAACGGAACCTGCGGACAATTGTGTTTGTCCAAATAAGATACAAATGGGAAATCAGATCTGTCTTTCCCATTGCTCACACAACGTGGCAAAGGGCCCATTTGCTCCTTACAAGCACAGGGTGACATACAGTACCAGAAACACTGGCAGACATAATATACACGGTATGACTATCACGGGTGATAAGTGAAGGCAGAATATGCACTGGGGTGCAGAATGTGCAGCAGAATGTGCACTAGGGTGCAGAATACGCACTAGGGTGCAGAAAGTGCACTAGGATGGCTCTTTTCCTACAGCTTTGCGTTGGATAGTCAGAGTAGCGTTACTAGCACAGCCCGGCTGAGAATACACCATATAACTGTGGCTGGCTTCCCCTCGCTGTTTGTTCCTAACACGAGAAGAGTTAGAACAATGCGATTGCCATCTTCCTAGTTTCCACTTGTTAACCCGGCCACTGACGCACAAGGGCCCCCGCGGGTCACATGACCTTGTTAACTCCGCCATGTGTTGTCCATGCCACCCGGGGACGGGTGGAAGGTTTAGCGGTCGTGCATAACGTGTGATAAGTATACAGATTAAATACAATGACAAGGAGCTGCTTGGGCCTCCGTTCCCCCGTCCAACTACGGCATTAACCCTTTCATAGTTGCTGTAAATTCTGCAATGCACAAAAAGGTGTTCCCCCCCGTGCCAGCTACCCAGCACGCCTAACTCCATGCAGGCATATTTCCATGTGGACCCACTACATCAGGAGTGGCCCACTCCAGTCCTCAAGGGCCACCAACAGGTCAGGTTAAGGATATCCCTGCTTCAGCACAGGTGGCTCAATCAACTGAGCCACCTGCGCTGAAGCAAGGATAGCCTTAACCTGGAAGAGAAGAATGGACAAGCACAACCTGTATGAGTGAGAATTGTATTAAACACCAAATAAAAACAAGTACGGCTCACTGACATGTGAGAAAATATCAACGGACACAGCTGCGTGCGGATAGGGGAACCTCCACCTTAACGGGTCCTCCGGCGTCCGGAGGGAGCGAGCCCGCCAGTTCTTCCGGTATTGGCGTCCTGCATCAGGACCTGGAAGCCAGACGGTCTCGCGAGCCTTTGCCTCCCTCGTTCTCTTCCCTCAGGCGCCGCTCGCAGTCTGCTCCACACCTCCCTTCCCCATTCTGCGTAGGCCATCGGAGGGGGTAACGCAATGGCTGATGTCACCGCACTCTGTTAGGCACTGCCACACAGTTAACCCTACGCGTTCCGCCCCTGACGAAGCCCTGTGTGAGCAAAACACGTAGGGTTAACTATGTGGCAGTGCCCAACGGAGCGCGGTGACGTCCGCTATTACGATACCACCTCCGACGGCCGGACGCCGAATGCGGAAGTGAGGTTCGGAGCAGACGACGAGCAGCGCCGAGGTGAAGAGAACGAGGGAGGCAAAGGCTCGCGAGACCGTCCGGCTTCAAAGATCTGGTGCAGGACGCCAATACCGGAAGAACTGGCGGGTTGGCTCCCTGAGGACGCCGGAGGACCCGTTAAGATGGAGGTTCCCCTATCCGCGCGCAGCTGTGTCCGTTGATATTTTCAGACATGTCAGTGAGCAGTACTTGTTTTTATTTGGTGTTTAATACAGGTTGTGCTTGTCCATTCCTGTTACTATCTTTTCAAGGACCCCCCTGTAAGGGGGATTTTGGACATTGGATTTTCATACCCACGTTCTATGGACTGAGCACACCACATATTATATTGCAAATAGTTTCCAAAACTTACCAGTTTCGTTCCTTGAGGACTGGAGTTGGCCGCTCCTGCCACTACATGACTCTTCTCTACATACAGCACTCTATATATATATATATATATATATATATATATATATATATATATATATATATATATATATATATACACACACACACACACACACACACACACACACACACCCATCTACTGACCACCCACAATGTTCTGTGCGGAGAGCCACCACAAACACACTATCCTGTGACAATTCAACCCAGAAGTGTGCAGAAAAACACACGCACAGCTGTGCTGGCACTAACTACACAACCGTCATTTCATAATTAACAGTAAACCGCAATGTTTTGCCGGTATCACTTTGTTTTAATCAGCGCATGAAGCACAGCTGCTTTAAACGTGAGTCACTGCGCACTAATTGGTGGTTTCCTAACTAGCCGTCCTGCGACTCTTAATGTCGCTGCTTTAATGAGGGTTGTGTTATTAAATGTGGAACTGTCAACAGGACATGCTGCCAGGGAGACAATTTCCTCTTTGACGGTACATTTGGAGCACATGCTGAACATCAAATGTGTCTCTTGCAGAGCGAGGCGAAGCTTTGATGTTGTTTAATGTGAAACATTTGTCCTGCTCACATATACAAAGTCTGTATGGAGTGTGCCAGGAAAGAGCCTTGTGAAGCCTGCTCAACAAGCAGCTTCCATCGTCCAGAGCTGGGGGCAGCGTCAGGCACATTGCTCCTCGGCACGGAGGTTGTTAAGTAATATTCCCCTCGGGATACGGCATTACCATAGCTATTAATGCAGAGGGGGGAGTCGGTATAAACCAAGTTGACCAAGCCGGGCATTGATAGCCAAGTAATGCCCTGTCCCTGAGGGGATTATTGATAGCATAGGCTAAATGTAGGCTGACCCAACGGTGGTGGGACCCTCTTCCCGACACAGATACAGCTACTTCCACTCGACACACCACACACACACACACACCCAACACACACACAGCCTGCAACTACTAATTATAGTCCCACACGCCACCAATACACACACACAGCCTGCAACACCTACTTCCCGCCCTACACACCCAACACACACACAGCCTGCAACACCTACTTCCCGCTCCACACACCCAACACCTACTTCCCGCCCCACACACACACAGCCTGCAACACCTACTTCCCGCCCCACACACCCAACACACACACAGCCTGCAACACCTAATTATAGTTCCACACGCCACCAATACCCACACAAAGCCTGCAACACCTACTTCCCGCTCCACACACACACAGCCTGCAACACCTACTTCCCGCTCCACACACGCACAGCCTGCAACACCTACTTCCCGCTCTGAAGCAGAAAACTTCACTAGTTGTAGCCTACATGTGAACAGGACCAACCCCATGGCTCGAGTGTGCACCTTCACTGGCCTTCCTCCACCCTACTACACATTCTAGGCACTGCTGGGCGATTGAGGCCCACTATCCTGACTCACCACTTTCACGTCAGTTGTATTGTGTTGGTGTTAGGTTCAGAACCCTCCTTCACAGGGTACACAATAACGGAAAGCTTCAGCCTCAGGAAAGAGTGAGGCGGCTCGGAGATGCCTGTAACAAGCATGTATCTTATAGAGGCTTTTGTACGCTTGCTACCATTTTACTTCTAATCAGGAGGACACATTGTGTATATTATGATTAAAATGGGACCCCCGTTTTTTTGTTGCAAAAATCGTTGACGGCAGGTTGTGTGCGCGCAGATCTAACCGACTTTCACAATGGGAAGCAGAGTTGGAGCCTTTGTTTGTGGAAGGATAGCGCTGGAGAACTGTCACACTGAGCGACCGAACGCTTCTGAGTGCCACACGGAAGTCTCGAGAGACTAGAGGGGATCTCACGTGACGCAGAAGAGATCCGGATACACCGACTGACTAGCGGAGGAGAACGCGGGTCGTCGCTCCGAAGGGCCTTGGACCGAAAGGTGCCGGTGAGCAGGACTATACTGTGAGGGGAGTGCGGGTCACTCACTCCCCCGCCCCCCGGGTCTCTAGCTTTTTAGCATTTTCGGCGGGTGTGCGTTACTCCGGTGGAGATATCCTTTGCATATGTTTTATGTTTTATCATTTATTAAATATTTGTACTTTGTGCGATGATTGGGTATTTTCCTATATTATTCCTCGGGGCTCTGAGCTGATCTGGTCATTGTGCTGGAGGATACAAATCCTATCGTGGAGGTATACAGTTGGTTGACCAGACGGAGAGGGGTTACCATCTTATGGAGAAAGTAAAGAACTTGATCAATTGCTGCTTTTTAGCTATTATCCTGTAAGTGCATTTTTTCTAGCAGGGTTTGCTGTTTTTTTAATCTAAATTAAACATGCTGGCTCCTGATCAGCCAAAGATGCCCACCCATGCCAGGCTCTGAATATGGGGCGGCTGTTATAAAAAGTAACAGAAAGTATGATACAGTACCTTGTATTGCATCAACAGCTCAATCAGGTGAAACAGGTGTAACCCACTTACCTTGCCCTGAGCCATGGAACAGAAATCTATTTGCCACGGCTCAGGAGTCCTTACCCGGACTTTCACATGGGCCGGCATTCTCAGACCATGGTTTGCCGGCAAAGCTGGACCGCGGCAAACTGTACGAATATAAATCTCGCTGCAGTCTGTACCCGAGGAAGAAACCTGCGACTTTCTAAATATTGTACACTGTAAACCACTTGCTGATCCAATTTAAAATGCATCATATTACCTCTGGTTTTTTCCACGTGATGAAAGAAACCAATCTTACCTAACGCTTATTAAAAAGTTTTATTGCACTTCGGGCTGGATCCTGGAACAGGACGCAGTGTTTATACCAGTCAAGGTCTGCGCTGTAACTTCCTATTAGTGACACGGCTTGTATTGGGACGGACCGTGCTCCGTTTGATGTAACCAACGTTGGAGTTCTTAACCCCTTCACTGCAGGAGAGCCGTGCAACTGCCCTGGCAGCACAGGGTTTTAACATATTGTATGCTGGCCAGCACATTAACGCTGTGCTGAGCCATCAAAGCCTGAGCGGCATACAGAGTATAATTGGTTTTTAACTTACAAAAGTGCACTTCCCTTTTCAATAAGGATGTATCTACATAGAAAATATTTTTAATATATTTTTTATCATAAATAGCATAGAAGTCTTATATAGGTGTCCAAAGAGCAGCGTGTTACACAGAATTCTTCTGAAATCATTGCCGCTATAACTGCCTGTACTTACCACAGGCTGCTGTGTCCCTCTGGTAGTGACTGGTGGAAGGCTGGGAGGGAGTGGTCATACTTTGTATTGATTTATAATGGAGCATGTTTACTTTCAGGAAGAATATCGACCGCAGCGATAATAAAGTCCCCAATATAGATAGCATTGCTGTTTAGACAGGTCGACATCAGATACGTACAGTACACACCCCGGGAAACACTTACCACCGACGTCGTCCCTTCCTTCACTTCAACCACTGTGGGGAAACGAGAGAGGAATTCATGTCATATCATCTGTGTGATAGCTCGAGTATAGAGAGAACACACACAGACACAGACAAACACAGACACACACAAACACAGACACACACACACTAAGAAGCAGAAGGGATATATTTACTGCAAAATTGAGGGGTACTGAAACAGTCACAAACCACACCAGGAATTGGAAGAAATCGACGACACAAGTGAACATACAACTTGTATATGGTAGGATAAACACGAAGTCCAAAACCCAGGCCTGGCTCCTGAATTAATGTTTTACAATGCCAGGTATAACAAGCTGTGTTATGGCGCTAAGGCGTAACACCACTTAGCAGATATAGCCCAAAGCCTGCAGTTACTGCATGTGAGAATTGATCTCCATGTTACAGGATCCACTCCACGTGTTCTAACTCTCCCAATTGTCACTGTGGCCTTGCGGGGAAACCCCCAGCATTCTTCCACGTACAGTGCTCTTTACATGGTCCGTGCTGCATAAGCAATTATCTAAAGCACAATTATTAACGCAGAAACGGCCCTACAAAAGGAGTTTAATCATGGTCAGTTCATGATTATGTTCCACGTTATAATAACGTATTACCCCCGTGTCTGCTCTTTGTGACCTTGGGGAAGTCACGTTATCTCCCTGTGCCGCTGGCACCAGAGTGTAAGCTCTGTGGGGCAGGGACTGTCTATGTAACATTCCTATGTGCTGCGTACCGCGCGCTGTACTGTAATGGTGACGCGCTTTGAGTTCCTTTGGGAGAAAAGCGCTATATATGCAATAAAGTTATTATTATTATTAAAAGGCACTTAATGAAAAGACTGAAGCTGCTTGTCCGTGTCCGGCTTCACAGCATACTGAATAAGACAACCACGCCGAGAGCAGACGCTCTGCACCGGGATTCTTGCAATCTAAACCCAGATGTCTTCTTAATAATTAAGGACAAACCATCAACACTAAATCAGGGACTCAAAACAGTTACGTCAAATCAGCCCATGTGCAATGTACACACACAGTGAGATGTTCACGCTGAGCAGGGCTGACATGTGCATTGTACACACACAGTGAGATGTTCACGCTGAGCAGGGCTGACATGTGCAATGTACACACACAGTGAGATGTTCGCGCTGAGCAGGGCTAACATGTGCAATGTACACACACAGTGAGATGTTCGCGCTGAGCAGGGCTAACATGTGCAGTGTACACACACAGTGAGATGTTCACGCTGAGCAGGGCTAACATGTGCAGTGTACACACACAGTGAGATGTTCACGCTGAGCAGGGTTAACATGTGCAGTGTACACACACAGTGAGATGTTCACGCTGAGCAGGGCTGACATGTGCAATGTACACACACAGTGAGATGTTCGCGCTGAGCAGGGCTAACATGTGCAATGTACACACACAGTGAGATGTTCACGCTGAGCAGGGCTGACATGTGCAATGTACACACACAGTGAGATGTTCACGCTGAGCAGGGCTAACATGTGCAGTGTACACACACAGTGAGATGTTCGCGCTGAGCAGGGCTAACATGTGCAGTGTACACACACAGTGAGATGTTCACGCTGAGCAGGGCTGACATGTGCAGTGTACACACACAGTGAGATGTTCACGCTGAGCAGGGCTAACATGTGCAGTGTACACACACAGTGAGATGTTCACGCTGAGCAGGGTTAACATGTGCAGTGTACACACACAGTGAGATGTTCACGCTGAGCAGGGCTGACATGTGCAATGTACACACACAGTGAGATGTTCGCGCTGAGCAGGGCTAACATGTGCAATGTACACACACAGTGAGATGTTCACGCTGAGCAGGGCTAACATGTGCAGTGTACACACACAGTGAGATGTTCACGCTGAGCAGGGCTGACATGTGCAGTGTACACACACAGTGAGATGTTCACGCTGAGCAGGGTTAACATGTGCAGTGTACACACACAGTGAGATGTTCACGCTGAGCAGGGCTGACATGTGCAATGTACACACACAGTGAGATGTTCGCGCTGAGCAGGGCTAACATGTGCAATGTACACACACAGTGAGATGTTCACGCTGAGCAGGGCTAACATGTGCAGTGTACACACACAGTGAGATGTTCACGCTGAGCAGGGCTGACATGTGCAATGTACACACACAGTGAGATGTTCGCGCTGAGCAGGGCTAACATGTGCAGTGTACACACTGTGACAGAAACCAGGGGATGGTAATAAATTCCGTATATAGGGCTCCCAGGATACTAGACAGTTTCTATCCTGTTTGGCCTGGGAGTGCAGCCTTATAATACATACACTCCATCCCACAGTTTGGCAAGCGCTGGAACTGAGGGATGAGAGATCCAGACCAGAGTTTGTCTGCTGCCTGATTTCTGTCACCTGTCATGCTAATTAGGAATCAGGTATGTAAGACTGATTTCCTGTTTGCTCTGGTCTCTCCACAAGAGCCAGGAGGCTGGAAGGCTGCTGAACTACAGAGGGGAGAAGCCTCTTCCCCAAACAGGTTCAATCTTTCTGTTCATTTGTGTAAGACTGCAAAAGTACCGTGTTTTGTTGTTGGGAGTGGAAAAGCCACTTCCAACCCTGAGTCAGGGATATCTAAGTTAAGTTATCGCTCAGGTGAGCAGCTTTTGTTTTGATCTGTTTTCTGTTGTATGCACTGTGGCAGTCTCAGTGCCTGGGACTGAATAAACCAGGCATAGCCTGTTTAAAGGAACAGTACGTGACGCCTCATCATTTAACCTACCCTAAAAGACCGTGTTCTAAACAGTCCCGGACAAACGACGGAGCCCCGGAGTAAGCCGTTTGTCACATATGGTGGAGAATGCGGGCAGAGCACTAGGGGGTCTGCGGGTTGAAGAACTTTGAAAGAAAAAAAAAAAAAAAAAAAAAAAAAAAAAGTTTTTTCATCCTCTGCAAACAAGATGGAAGACGTGGTGGGTGCGCTGGTACGCAATGTCGCTGCCCAGAAAGACGTGAATGAAACCCAGCAACAGCTGTTAATAGCCCAGCAAGAAACTAATGCAAACCAGCAGCAGACGAATGCAGCCCAGCAACAGCTGCTAATAGCCCAGCAAGAGATTAATGCCAACCAGCAACAGGCGAATGCAAACCAGCAACAGACGAATGAAGCCCTGCAAAACGCGAATGCAAACCAGCAAGAGACAAACCGCTTGCTGAGAGAGGAGCAACAGCGGTTCGCTCAGGGCTTACAGCAGGAACTCGAGATCCTGAGGGGGACTATCAGTAACCTTCCACTGGCAGAGGCAGCCCCAGTTCCGAAAATGACCAGGGCAAGCCACTACCTTCAGAAGATGGGGCCCTCGGATGATGTGGAAGCCTATCTTCTCACGTTTGAACGCACGGCACAGAGAGAGGGATGGCCAGAAGCTGAGTGGGCTGGTCTAATCGCACCCTTCCTAAGCGGCGAACCCCAGAAGGCTTACTTTGATCTAGAGCCAGCCGAAGCAAACGTCTATGCAAAATTGAAGTTCGAGATCCTCGCCCGCCTCGGCGTAACCACGGCTGTTCGCGCCCAAAGGTTTCACGCATGGTCCTTCACGATGGATAAAGCCACCCGAAGCCAGATGTATGACCTCATCCACCTCGCCCGGAAGTGGCTACAACCCGAGATCAACTCAGCCAGCCACATCGTGGAACGGTTGGTCATGGACCAGTTCTTGAGGAAACTTCCCTCTGCCTTACGCCGTTGGGTCAGTCGGAGTGACCCCCACAATGCGGATGAGCTTGTGGCCCTCGTAGAAAGGTACAATGCAGCAGAAGAGCACCCGCAACCCACAGTCGTGGAGCAACCCCACTACCCGAGGTTCCAGGACTCTTCCAGAGACGGTAAAAGGGTACCGGGGTTAAGGGGCGCTGAAGAGCGGCGACCCCCTTCACGCAGCACAAGCAACAGTGGTTCGCACACTAAGGGCAATAGCGAACATGGGGAGCCGGGAAAAGGCTCTAAGTGGGACACAGACTATGTACCTAAATGTGTAAATTGTCATGAGAGGGGCCACACAGCAAAAATCTGCCCACTAAATGATGAGCCCATGCAATGCAACAGCGTGGAACCTTATTCGCTGTTGTCCCAATGTATGGGCCCTAGCCCAGAGGACCCCTTGAATAACCATCTGTGGGCATTTGTAAAGGTTAATGGTAAGAGGGTTCGGGCACTTCTTGACTCTGGGAGCATGGTCACACTAGTGTCCGAATACCTCTTGCCCATTAAGAAGAAACAGAGAAACAGTTCACAAAGAGTGGCAATTTGTTGTATACATGGGGATAATCATGAATATTCCACTGTTGATGTTTTTTTTGAAACAGAGTTTGGTTCTTTAGATTTCAAGGTGGGTATTGTACCCAAACTGGCACATGATGTGTTAATAGGGACCGACTTTCCCCATTTTCTAAAAATGTGGTCCCCCGCTCAGAATAGCGCCCAGAGTTCAATAGCGGACCATAACGAAGTATTAGAAGAAACAAATCCTTTCCCTTTTTCAGAACTGGAGGTTGACGAGGGCCCAAATAAGAAGGGGGAAAAGGAGGAGTGCTGTAAAATTCCCTTCCCCATCACTACTTTGGTAGGGAATACCCCAAATCAAGATGTTGAGCAGACACTTACCACCCCAGAACCGGATAAGACCCTCGCTGACCTAGAGGTCAGTCCTGGGAGTTTTAAGAAGGCCCAGTGGGAGGACCCCACATTAGCGGTAGCAAGGGGAAATATACGGGACCAGAATAGTACTCCTGGCCAACCAGATAGGTCACTTGCTTACCCCTACTTCGAGGTAGAGAACGACCTAGTATATCGGGTTGATAAAAGGAAATCAGTTACAACTAAACAA
Organism: Ascaphus truei; assembly: GCF_040206685.1. Taxonomy (NCBI): domain Eukaryota; kingdom Metazoa; phylum Chordata; class Amphibia; order Anura; family Ascaphidae; genus Ascaphus; species Ascaphus truei. The sequence goes on from NC_134486.1 coordinate 416,576,012, forward strand.
TTGTTGGTACCACGGACATTCCGTAACGTGGTATTACACCTCGCACATAGTCATCCATTGGGGGGACACCTAGGGGTGGAAAAGACAAAAGAAAAGGTTCTCCGAAGCTTCTATTGGCCTGGGGTTCTGGCAGAAATTACGAATTATTGTTCCTCATGCCCAGAATGTCAGATCACCGCCCCGTTCAAGGCGTACCGCAGCCCATTGGTACCCCTTCCCATAATAGAGGTACCATTTGACCGGATTGCTATGGATCTAGTAGGACCCCTAATAAAGTCTGCTAGGGGACATCAGCATATATTGGTAATATTAGATTATGCCACCCGATATCCGGAGGCAGTTCCCCTACGTAGCACCTCAGCTAAAAACATAGCAAAAGAGTTAGTAGTTCTGTTTTCCCGGGTCGGGATTCCTAAAGAGATTCTATCTGACCAGGGAACACCATTTATGTCCCAAGTAACGAAAGAGCTATGTAAACTCCTAAAAATCAAGCATCTCAGAACCTCAGTCTATCATCCACAAACAGATGGTTTAGTGGAAAGGTTCAATAAAACCTTAAAGAGCATGTTACGGCGGGCGGTTGATAAAGATGGGAAAAACTGGGATTGTTTGTTACCGTACCTGTTATTTGCCATTAGGGAAGTTCCCCAATCATCCACAGGCTTCTCCCCGTTTGAACTATTGTATGGCCGACACCCAAGGGGTTTACTGGATATAGCCAAAGAGACTTGGGAACACGAGGTTACCCCTTACAGAAGTGTAATAGAGCATGTTGCCCAGATGCAGGACCGCATTGCTGCAGTCCTACCCATAGTGAGGGAACACATGGAGAAAGCTCAAGAAGCACAGAGGAATACATATAATAAGGGTGCTAGGGTCAGAATTTTTTCTCCAGGTGATAGGGTACTAGTTCTGGTTCCCACCGTGGAGAGTAAATTCCTTGCTAAATGGCATGGGCCATATGAGGTCTTGGAAAGAGTGGGAGAAGTAAATTATAAGGTAAGACAGCCAGGTAGGAGGAAACCTGAGCAAATATACCATATAAACCTACTCAAGCCCTGGAAAGATAGAGAAGTCTTGTTAACCCTAGTACCCCCAGGTCCGTCAGAGAATCAAGAAACTGACCCAGAGGTTAGCATAGCTGAAACCCTGTCTGTTCATCAGAAACGAGAGGTTCAGAATTTAGTGAGAAGAAACAAAGAAATCTTCTCTATACGGCCAGGTCGAACTAGCGTAATTGAACATGACCTAGTCTCTGAACCAGGGGTCCGAGTTAACCTTAAACCGTACCGAATCCCAGAGGCCAAAAGAAAGGCTATAAGTTTAGAGGTTAAAAAAATGCTAAAACTAGGTGTAATTGAGGAATCCCAAAGTGGGTGGAACAGCCCTATAGTCTTAGTCCCAAAGCCAGATGGTACAACAAGGTTTTGTAATGACTACCGGAAACTAAACGCGGTGTCAAAATTTGATACTTATCCTATGCCCAGGGTAGATGAACTTGTAGAGAGACTGGGCAAAGCCCGATATCTCACAACCCTAGACCTAACAAAAGGGTACTGGCAGGTTCCCCTCACAGAAAGGGCAAAAGAAAAGACAGCCTTCTCAACCCCAGACGGCCTCTTTCAGTATAAGGTGTTGCCTTTTGGCTTACATGGAGCTCCCGCCACATTCCAAAGAATGATGGATAAAATTTTAAAACCACATGCTCGGTATGCTGCCGCCTACCTGGATGATGTGGTAATCCATAGTGAAGATTGGCAATCCCACCTTCCAAAGGTCCAAGCTGTGCTTGACGCAGTCCGGTCTGCTGGACTAACTGCTAACCCCGCTAAATGCACTATTGGTCTGGAGGAGGCCAAGTATCTGGGATATTCTATTGGCAGAGGTTTACTCAAACCCCAAACACTCAAAGTGGAGGCGATACAAAATTGGCCAAGGCCAGTTACAAAAAAACAAGTAAGGACCTTTTTGGGGTTAATTGGGTACTATAGAAGGTTTATTCCCAATTTTGCAACTAAGGCAACCCCACTAACTGACCTCACAAAAGCAAGAGGACCGCTAATGGTAAAGTGGTCCCCCGAAACCGAACAGGCCTTTAGAAGCCTGAAAGAAGCTCTCTGTGCCCAACCAGTGTTGGTCACACCTGACTTCTCCAAAGAGTTCGTAGTCCAAACCGACGCATCTGAGGTAGGGCTGGGGGCGGTACTCTCCCAGGAGTCTCAAGGTGAGGAGCACCCCATCCTTTATTTAAGTAGGAAACTAAATCCCCAGGAGAAAAATTACTCCATAGTAGAGAAAGAGTGTCTCGCAATAAAGTGGGCTGTAGAGACGCTCAAATACTATCTGTTGGGGAGAAAATTCCGGTTGGTCACAGATCATGCACCTCTTACCTGGATGTGTCAAAACAGGGAAAAGAATGCTAGAGTGACCAGGTGGTTCCTAAGCCTACAACCCTTTAAATTTTCTGTGGAACACAGGTCAGGGCACAAACATGGCAATGCTGACGGGTTGTCAAGGATGCACTCCCTAATATCCATGGTCGCTCATCCCTCGAGGTCTGAGCTGGGGGGGAGGATATGTGACAGAAACCAGGGGATGGTAATAAATTCCGTATATAGGGCTCCCAGGATACTAGACAGTTTCTATCCTGTTTGGCCTGGGAGTGCAGCCTTATAATACATACACTCCATCCCACAGTTTGGCAAGCGCTGGAACTGAGGGATGAGAGATCCAGACCAGAGTTTGTCTGCTGCCTGATTTCTGTCACCTGTCATGCTAATTAGGAATCAGGTATGTAAGACTGATTTCCTGTTTGCTCTGGTCTCTCCACAAGAGCCAGGAGGCTGGAAGGCTGCTGAACTACAGAGGGGAGAAGCCTCTTCCCCAAACAGGTTCAATCTTTCTGTTCATTTGTGTAAGACTGCAAAAGTACCGTGTTTTGTTGTTGGGAGTGGAAAAGCCACTTCCAACCCTGAGTCAGGGATATCTAAGTTAAGTTATCGCTCAGGTGAGCAGCTTTTGTTTTGATCTGTTTTCTGTTGTATGCACTGTGGCAGTCTCAGTGCCTGGGACTGAATAAACCAGGCATAGCCTGTTTAAAGGAACAGTACGTGACGCCTCATCATTTAACCTACCCTAAAAGACCGTGTTCTAAACAGTCCCGGACAAACGACGGAGCCCCGGAGTAAGCCGTTTGTCACAACACACAGTGAGATGTTCACGCTGAGCAGGGCTAACATGTGCAGTGTACACACACAGTGAGATGTTCACGCTGAGCAGGGCTAACATGTGCAATGTACACACACAGTGAGATGTTCACGCTGAGCAGGGCTAACATGTGCAGTGTACACACACAGTGAGATGTTCACGCTGAGCAGGGTTAACATGTGCAGTGTACACACACAGTGAGATGTTCGCGCTGAGCAGGGCTGACATGTGCAGTGTACACACACAGTGAGATGTTCACGCTGAGCAGGGCTAACATGTGCAGTGTACACACACAGTGAGATGTTCCCGCTGAGCAGGGTTAACATGTGCAGTGTACACACACAGTGAGATGTTCACGCTGAGCAGGGCTGACATGTGCAGTGTACACACACAGTGAGATGTTCACGCTGAGCAGGGCTAACATGTGCAGTGTACACACACAGTGAGATGTTCACGCTGAGCAGGGCTAACATGTGCAGTGTACACACACAGTGAGATGTTCACGCTGAGCAGGGCTGACATGTGCAATGTACACACACAGTGAGATGTTCACGCTAAGCAGGGCTGACATGTGCAGTGTACACACACAGTGAGATGTTCACGCTGAGCAGGGCTGACATGTGCAATGTACACACACAGTGAGATGTTCACGCTGAGCAGGGCTAACATGTGCAGTGTACACACACAGTGAGATGTTCGCGCTGAGCAGGGCTGACATGTGCAATGTACACACACAGTGAGATGTTCACGCTGAGCAGGGCTGACATGTGCAATGTACACACACAGTGAGATGTTCACGCTGAGCAGGGCTAACATGTGCAGTGTACACACACAGTGAGATGTTCACGCTGAGCAGGGCTAACATGTGCAGTGTACACACACAGTGAGATGTTCGTGCTGAGCAGGGCTGACATGTGCAATGTACACACACAGTGAGATGTTCACGCTGAGCAGGGCTAACATGTGCAGTGTACACACACAGTGAGATGTTCACGCTGAGCAGGGCTAACACGTGCAATGTACACACACAGTGAGATGTTCACGCTGAGCAGGGCTGACATGTGCAATGTACACACACAGTGAGATGTTCACGCTGAGCAGGGCTAACATGTGCAGTGTACACACACAGTGAGATGTTCACGCTGAGCAGGGCTGACATGTGCAATGTACACACACAGTGAGATGTTCACGCTGAGCAGGGCTAACATGTGCAGTGTACACACACAGTGAGATGTTCACGCTGAGCAGGGCTGACATGTGCAATGTACACACACAGTGAGATGTTCGCGCTGAGCAGGGCTAACATGTGCAATGTACACACACAGTGAGATGTTCGCGCTGAGCAGGGCTAACATGTGCAGTGTACACACACAGTGAGATGTTCACGCTGAGCAGGGCTAACATGTGCAATGTACACACACAGTGAGATGTTCCCGCTGAGCAGGGTTAACATGTGCAGTGTACACACACAGTGAGATGTTCCCGCTGAGCAGGGCTGACATGTGCAATGTACACACACACAGTGAGATGTTCACGCTGAGCAGGGCTAACATGTGCAGTGTACACACACAGTGAGATGTTCACGCTGAGCAGGGCTGACATGTGCAGTGTACACACACAGTGAGATGTTCGCGCTGAGCAGGGCTGACATGTGCAATGTACACACACAGTGAGATGTTCACGCTGAGCAGGGCTGACATGTGCAGTGTACACACACAGTGAGATGTTCCCGCTGAGCAGGGCTAACATGTGCAGTGTACACACACAGTGAGATGTTCACGCTGAGCATGGCTGACATGTGCAGTGTACACACACAGTGAGATGTTCACGCTGAGCAGGGCTAACATGTGCAGTGTACACACACAGTGAGATGTTCGCGCTGAGCAGGGCTGACATGTGCAATGTACACACACAGTGAGATGTTCACGCTGAGCAGGGCTAACATGTGCAGTGTACACACACAGTGAGATGTTCCCGCTGAGCAGGGCTAACATGTGCAGTGTACACACACAGTGAGATGTTCACGCTGAGCATGGCTGACATGTGCAGTGTACACACACAGTGAGATGTTCACGCTGAGCAGGGCTAACATGTGCAGTGTACACACACAGTGAGATGTTCCCGCTGAGCAGGGCTAACATGTGCAGTGTACACACACAGTGAGATGTTCACGCTGAGCATGGCTGACATGTGCAGTGTACACACACAGTGAGATGTTCACGCTGAGCAGGGCTAACATGTGCAGTGTACACACACAGTGAGATGTTCACGCTGAGCAGGGCTAACATGTGCAGTGTACACACACAGTGAGATGTTCACGCTGAGCAGGGCTAACATGTGCAGTGTACACACACAGTGAGATGTTCGCGCTGAGCAGGGCTGACATGTGCAATGTACACACACAGTGAGATGTTCACGCTGAGCAGGGCTGACATGTGCAGTGTACACACACAGTGAGATGTTCCCGCTGAGCAGGGCTAACATGTGCAGTGTACACACACAGTGAGATGTTCACGCTGAGCATGGCTGACATGTGCAATGTACACACACAGTGAGATGTTCCCGCTGAGCAGGGCTGACATGTGCAGTGTACACACACAGTGAGATGTTCACGCTGAGCAGGGCTGACATGTGCAGTGTACACACACAGTGAGATGTTCACGCTGAGCAGGGCTAACATGTGCAGTGTACACACACAGTGAGATGTTCACGCTGAGCAGGGCTAACATGTGCAGTGTACACACACAGTGAGATGTTCCCGCTGAGCAGGGCTAACATGTGCAGTGTACACACACAGTGAGATGTTCACGCTGAGCATGGCTGACATGTGCAGTGTACACACACAGTGAGATGTTCACGCTGAGCAGGGCTGACATGTGCAATGTACACACACAGTGAGATGTTCACGCTGAGCAGGGCTAACATGTGCAGTGTACACACACAGTGAGATGTTCACGCTGAGCAGGGCTAACATGTGCAGTGTACACACACAGTGAGATGTTCACGCTGAGCAGGGTTGACATGTGCAGTGTACACACACAGTGAGATGTTCACGCTGAGCAGGGCTGACATGTGCAGTGTACACACACAGTGAGATGTTCACGCTGAGCAGGGCTAACATGTGCAATGTACACACACACAGTGAGATGTTCACGCTGAGCAGGGCTGACACGTGCAGTGTACACACACAGTGAGATGTTCACGCTGAGCAGGGCTAACATGTGCAGTGTACACACACAGTGAGATGTTCACGCTGAGCAGGGCTGACATGTGCAATGTACACACACAGTGAGATGTTCACGCTGAGCAGGGCTGACATGTGCAATGTACACACACAGTGAGATGTTCACGCTGAGCAGGGCTGACACGTGCAGTGTACACACACAGTGAGATGTTCACGCTGAGCAGGGCTGACATGTGCAGTGTACACACACAGTGAGATGTTCACGCTGAGCAGGGCTAACATGTGCAGTGTACACACACAGTGAGATGTTCACGCTGAGCAGGGCTAACATGTGCAGTGTACACACACAGTGAGATGTTCACGCTGAGCAGGGCTAACATGTGCAGTGTACACACACAGTGAGATGTTCACGCTGAGCAGGGCTAACATGTGCAGTGTACACACACAGTGAGATGTTCACGCTGAGCAGGGCTAACATGTGCAATGTACACACACAGTGAGATGTTCACGCTGAGCAGGGCTGACATGTGCAGTGTACACACACAGTGAGATGTTCACGCTGAGCAGGGCTGACATGTGCAGTGTACACACACAGTGAGATGTTCACGCTGAGCAGGGCTGACATGTGCAGTGTACACACACAGTGAGATGTTCACGCTGAGCAGGGCTGACATGTGCAATGTACACACACAGTGAGATGTTCCCGCTGAGCAGGGCTGACATGTGCAGTGTACACACACAGTGAGATGTTCACGCTGAGCAGGGCTGACATGTGCAATGTACACACACAGTGAGATGTTCACGCTGAGCAGGGCTGACATGTGCAATGTACACACACAGTGAGATGTTCACGCTGAGCAGGGCTGACACGTGCAGTGTACACACACAGTGAGATGTTCACGCTGAGCAGGGCTAACATGTGCAGTGTACACACACAGTGAGATGTTCACGCTGAGCAGGGCTGACATGTGCAGTGTACACACACAGTGAGATGTTCCCGCTGAGCAGGGCTGACATGTGCAATGTACACACAGTGAGATGTTCACGCTGAGCAGGGCTGACATGTGCATTGTACACACACAGTGAGATGTTCACGCTGAGCAGGGCTAACATGTGCAGTGTACACACACAGTGAGATGTTCACGCTGAGCAGGGCTGACATGTGCAATGTACACACACAGTGAGATGTTCACGCTGAGCAGGGCTAACATGTGCAGTGTACACACACAGTGAGATGTTCACGCTGAGCAGGGCTAACATGTGCAATGTACACACACAGTGAGATGTTCACGCTGAGCAGGGCTGACATGTGCAGTGTACACACACAGTGAGATGTTCACGCTGAGCAGGGCTGACATGTGCAGTGTACACACACAGTGAGATGTTCACGCTGAGCAGGGCTGACATGTGCAGTGTACACACACAGTGAGATGTTCACGCTGAGCAGGGCTAACATGTGCAGTGTACACACACAGTGAGATGTTCACGCTGAGCAGGGCTGACATGTGGCTGCTGAACTTTGTGTTTATCTTTGATTAGTTAGTTTGGACTAAGGAAGACAGCGTTTATATGACTGCTGCCCATCGTGTATATAAAGGGGTTGTGAAGCTAAGCAGACAGGACTGCACAGGGACACAATTATACACACAGTTTTACCCTGACAAATTGTGACAAAATGACATGAATGTTAAATGAAACAGTAACATGTGTAAACACAGTCCGGTAACAGCACAATCCACTGCCACATAAAGGTGCAGGTTCAGGAAGCACTGCTACGGGGTAGCACAGGGGAGCGCAAACCTTTTCCCTGCGCCCCACAGCAGGCAGTTCCCATCTCTCTGCGCCGCCCTCCTCTTACCTCGGCTCCGGCAACGTGACGTCACATGAACTCGCGCGTCATTTGACGCCACGTTGCCATGGCGACGCGTCTGAGAAGCCGCCGGAGCCAAGGTAAGTGCAGTTTACAGAGGCCTTCGCCGCTTCCCCGGCATTTAATTTCAATGCTGCGGGGGAGAGCGCAGGACCTCTGTAACGGCCCCCCCCCCCCGCAGAAAATCTCGCACCCCCCAGTTTGAGCACCCCTGCGCTAACGCATCCCGGAACTTAATGTATCTGCCCCAAACTCTGTTCCTGACTTCCTAGACTATTTCCTGACACAGAGGAAGGAGCATGTGTCACTGCTGATCACTTCCTCACTATCTACCACTTGCCCTCGACCCTATTCCCTCCCATCTCCTCAAACCTTCTCTAATATACATACACACACACACTATTCAACCCCTCCCAATACTCTGCTACCTTTCCCTCCTTCTTCAAGCACGCAACAGTTATACCCTTACTCAGAAACAGCAAGCTTGATCCTACCTGTCTAACTATCGCCCTGTTTCCCTCTAAACTCCTTAAACGCCTTGTATTCTCTCGCTTGCTCCCTTTTCTCACCTAGACCCTCTACAATCTGGCTTCCCAACGCTCACTCCACTGAAACAGCCCTCGCTAAAATAACTAATGACCTCCATGCTGCCAAAGACAGAGGTCATTACACTCTGCTCATATTACCTGACCACTCTGCAGCCTTCGATACGGTAGAATACCCTCTTCTCCCTTCACATCCTCCATACATTTCGTATCTATAACAGAGCTATATCCTGGATTTCCTCTTACATCTCTCATCGTACTGTCAGTGTCTCATTTGGTAACACCTCCTCCACCTCTGTCAATCTCTCTCTGTGGAGGTCCCAGTGGTCTGTCCTGGGAGCTCTTCACACAGTCTAGATGACCTTATCACATCTCTTGGGTTCACATATCACCTCTATGCTGATGACACAAAGTTACCTTTCTACCCCTGATCGTACACCTGATGTACAGACCAAAGTCTCAGAATGTCTCTCCGCCAACACAAACTTAACATGTTAAAGACGGAAATCCTGACACCTCCTCCCAAGCCCGGTCCTACAGCCCCATTCTACATTAGGCTGAGGCCATGGTGCCGCAGACCGTACGCAGGCGTCCGCACCCGGAGCGAACAGACTGCCTGTAGGCCTCACTCAGACAGAACGCGATGCGACGCACGTTCGTCACTCATTCACTGTCTTCTGTGGGTGTTTTCAAACAGAAAACGACCCCCGGCGGCGAAGTGCAGCGTTGTCGCGGCGAAGTGCAGCGTTGTCGCGGCAAAGTGCAGCGTTGTCGCGGCGAAGTGCAGCGTTGTCGCGGCGACAACTCAAGCTTTCATTCAAGCAGCAGCCGCGTCACGTGTACTTCGCCAGCCAATCACAAACACACACTTTTTTTAAGTTACGCCCCCAATCGCGTCATTCTGTCTGCTGGGGATGTTCACACATCGCCCACCAGACAGAGGCTCGCACACGCGGATGCGCAAACGTGCGCCCGTGTAGCAGCCTGTTTGATCGAGGCCTAAGGCAGTGTTCGCGTCCATGCGGCGTGCAGGCGGTGCACGTTGCGCAAGTAAAACTGATTTCTTGGCGCGACAGGCCGGTCAAGGGAGCAGTTCGCCCAATGAGGGCGAATCAGTTCTTTGACGTCACTGCACGGCCCTAGACACGCCCACGGACGGCGCTCGTACCATGGACGAAAAACACACCCGCTTCAAGTGGGTGACGTCACGGCCGCACACGCCTCCGCACGGGCGAAGGCACCATGGCCCCAGTCTTACTGTTGGCAGGACTATCACACACCCAGCATCGCAAGCACGCTGCCTAGGTGTCACATCCAATTCCTCCCTCACATTCACACTATAGCAAAAACCTGTTATTTCCTCCTTAACATTGCAAAGATACACCCTTTCTTCCGTCACTCAACTGCTAACACCAACGCAGGCCTAACTCAGGCCCTCATTCTCTCCCGTCTTGACTATTGTAACTTTCTACTGTCCGGCCTTCCTGCCTCTCTCCTGTCTCCCCTACAATCTATCCTAAACGTGGCTACCTAAATCTGTCTCAGCATCTCTTCTGCTGAAATACCACTCCTGGCTTCCTATTGAACTCTGTATCAACTCTCCTTCTCTCAAAGAAAATACATTGTTCTGCCTCTCCTTACATCTCAGCCCTAATTTCTCACTATACACCTGTGTTCTGCTCAAGGATGTTTTTCTGTCTACCCCTTTTGTATCTAAAGCCCTCTCCCACCTTAAACCTCGTTCACTCACTGCCCCACACCCCTGGAATGCCCTTCACCTCAATAGCAACCTCTATCTCCACCTTTAAGACCCATCTTAAAACACACCTCTTTCACAAAGCATATTGGTAGCTGCTCCGCTGGCTGATACTATACACCTCATATGCATGGACCTGGGCCCCTAGCAGACACACTTACCAGAACACCCCAGTCTCTAAATTCTCTGTAAATTCTCCCCACTAACAATTGGACTGTAAGCTCTTTGGGGCAGGGACTCTTTAATATTTTATGTCTGAAGCGCTTATTCCCATTATGTGTTATAATATTATAATCACATGTATTACTGCTGTAAAGCGTTATGTACCTGGATGGCTCTAAAGGTCAAACACACAATGAATCAGTGACGCACAAAGTGATACAGTAAAACACACATGGACAACCAGTTACACACACACAGTGACATAAGACAAACAGGATACACAACGACTGTAACACACAATACATATACTGACTGAGGGACAAGGCATGCAGGGGAGACAGTGTGTGAGATATAGAGATATAGAGATTGAATATATATATATATATATACACACACAAACACACAAAGTGACCCAGTGACAAATATATATTTATGCCACTATACTATGTGTCACTACATATCTCTATTCTCTCTCTCTGTGTCTCCCCCGCCCCCTTCCCCCTGTGTCCCTCTCTCGCCGCCGTGTCTCTCTCTCCCTGGGTGCCTCTCTCCTTCCCTCACTCACTCACTCACACTCACCTCACTCACTCACCTCACTCACACTGACCCCGGCTCTCTCCCCCCACACTCGCGCAAACCCCAGCTCTCTCCCCCTCTCCCGGCACTCACGCAGACCCCGACTCTTGCTCCCTCTCACTCACACTCGCGCAGACCCCAACTCTCTCTCCCTCTCCCTCACTCCCCACACTCACACAGACCCCTGCGCTCTCTCCCCGCACTCACACTCGCGCAGACCCCGGCTCTCTCCCCGCACTCACACTCGCGCAGACCCCGGCTCTCCTTCTCCTCACACTCATGCAGACATCAGCTCTCTCTCCCTGCACTCACTCACGCAAACCCCAGCTCTCCCCAAACTCACACTTGCGCAGATCCTGGCTCTCTCTCCCTCTCACCCCGCACTCACACTCACGCAGACTCCGACTCTCTCCCCGCACTCACACTGACCCCGACTCTCTCTCCCCGCACTCACTCACTCTCGCAGACCCCGGTTCTTCTTCCCTCTTTCCCCGCCCTCATGCTCGCGCAGATCCCGGCTCTCCCTCTCCTCACACTCATGCAGACATCAGCTCTCTCTCCCTGCACTCACTCACGCAAACCCCAGCTCTCCCCAAACTCACACTCGCGCAGATCCTGGCTCTCTCTCCCTCTCACCCCGCACTCGCGCAGACCTCGGCCTCACCCCACACTCACACTCGCGCAGGCCACGGCTCTCCCCGCACTCGCGCAGGCTGCACTCACACTCGCACAGGCCCCGGCTCTCTCCCCACACTGTGACGGTGAGGGGATACCCAGGCCAATAATAAAGGTATTATGCCCGGCTGGGTGCCCCTGAGCAATATGGGGAATTGTGATTGTCAGCTCTTCAACCCAATCATGGCATGTAACTGCATTTGTAGTAAAGATGTATGTGTATTTTTACTGTTCCAGGAGTGCCAACCAGCAGTGAGGTGCAGGGCGTGAGTTTCAGGGGTGATTTTACGGTAAAATGTTATCAGGGTGTGTTTGGATAGAAGGGGGCCAGTGTTGCGGGTTACCCCGAAACATGTACTCAGGAATCACCCCAGATTCCTGAGAAACATAGACTATCGGATAAAATCCTCCATAGAAAGCAGTTTATCACCAAAACTCCCTGCTTCCGCACAGACCTGAATAGTAAGAACGGGCAGGGGAATGAATCACAACCACGGTACCCCGGTATATGCCCACAAACCCCAGAATCCAGTGTGGGGTTCAGTACATCTCTCACCAGGTATAAGGTGGCGAGAGTTATATGTTAAGTTACAGTAATGTTCAGTAGGGGTAAAAATCCATTTGCATGGGAGACAGAGTGGCTACTCCACCCTCTAATCTTCAAAGGCAATCCAGGATATGGAGGTGTTAAACCATTTGTTAGCTTGCTTGGTAGGGGAAGAGAACTTCAACAAGCCATCCTGGCAAGATGTCACCCTGCCAAGACTGAGCGGTTGCAAGTTGCGCTGCTGACCCAGGACTGTTTCAGGCTCTTTTCGCGAGCAACTCCCGCTCCTGGGAAATTGCTCCTAGAGACTTTGTTTTGCAACATTTCGTTTTGGGAACAAGATTTTGTTTTACCCCATTCCAGTAAGTGTATTTTCGTTGTTTTTGTAAACTAAGCTGTGTGTGTTAATTCTGTAAATAAATCACAATTTATTTTATCTCTCGCTTTGCTCAAAGAATCCGGGTAATTTTGGTGTTAAAAGTTCTGGTCTACCGTGACACCCACACTCACACTGGCCCCAGCTCTCTCTCCCCACACTCACACTGACCCCGGTTTTCTCCCCCGCACTCACTCGTGCAAACCCCGGATCTCTCTCCCCACTCACACTTGCGCAGACCCCGGCTCTCTCTCCCCCCGCACTCACACTCCCGCAGGCCCCGGCTCTCTCCTCGCACTCACACTCCCGCAGGCCCCGGCTCTCTCCCAGGCTCTCTCCCCGCACTCACACAGGCCCCAACTCTCTCCCCGCACTCACTCCCGCAGGCCCCGGCTCTCTCCCCGCACACACTCCAGCAGGCCCCGGCTCTCTCCCCGCACTCACACTCCCGCAGGCCCCGGCTCTCTCCCCGCACTCACACTCCCGCAGGCCCCGGCTCTCTCCCCGCAATCACACTCCCGCAGGCCCCGGCTCTCTCCCCGCACTCACACTCCCGCAGGCCCTGGCTCTCTCCCCGCACTCACACTCTCGCAGGCCCCGGCTCTCGCTCCCCTATCTCCCCCCGTACTCACACTAGCGCAGGCCCCGGCTCTCTCCCCGCACTCACACTCCCGCAGGCCCTGGCTCTCTCCCCGCACTCACACTCTCGCAGGCCCCGGCTCTCGCTTCCCTATCTCCCCCCGCACTCACACTAGCGCAGGCCCCGGCTCTCTCTCCCCGCACTCACACAGGCCCCGGCTCTCGGTCCTCTCTCCCCGCACTCACACTAGCGCAGGCCCCGGCTCTCACGCCTCTCTCCCCCCCACTCACACTCCCGCAGGCCCCGGCTCTCTCCCCGCACTCACACTCCCGTAGGCCCCGGCTCTCTCCCCGCACTCACACTCCCGCAGGCCCCGGCTCTCTCCCAGGCTCTCTCCCCGCACTCACACAGGCCCCAACTCTCTCCCCGCACTCACTCCCGCAGGCCCCGGCTCTCTCCCCGCACTCACACTCCCGCAGGCCCCGGCTCTCTCCCCGCACTCACACTCCCGCAGGCCCCGGCTCTCTCCCCGCACTCACACTCCCGCAGGCCCCGGCTCTCTCCCCGCACTCACACTCCCGCAGGCCCCGGCTCTCTCCCCGCACTCACACTCCCGCAGGCCCCGGCTCTCTCCCCGCAATCACACTCCCGCAGGCCCCAGCTCTCTCCCCGCACTCACACTCCCGCAGGCCCCGGCTCTCGCTCCCCTATCTCCCCCCGCACTCACACTAGCGCAGGCCCCGGCTCTCTCTCCCCTCTCTCCCCGCACTCACACAGGCCCCGGCTCTCGGTCCTCTCTCCCCGCACTCACACTAGCGCAGGCCCCGGCTCTCACGCCTCTCTCCCCCCCACTCACACTCCCGGAGGCCCCGGCTCTCGCTCCTCTCTCTCCCCCCCGCACTCACACTCCCGCAGGCCCCGGCTCTCGCTCCTCTCTCTCCCCCCGCACTCACACTCCCGCAGGCCCCGGCTCTCTCTCCCCGCACTCACACTCCCGCAGGCCCCGGCTCTCGCTCCCCTCTCTCCCCGCACTCACACTCGCGTAGGCCCCGGCTCTGGGTCACTCCTCCCCGGGTTACCAGCCCGAGCCCGGCCCGCAAAAGCCGGGACACCGGGGACAGCATCGCAAAGGGAGCCGCCATCACTGCTGTCTCTCGTCACTTCCGCTTCCGGGGCACAGTGCCAGCCTCTATCTCCATGGTAACCGCCTGGGCAGGCGCCGCGGCGGCCATGTTGGATTTGGGCAAAAGCCCCAATAAAGTCCCCCCTTCCAGGGTGGGAGAGAAAGGGTCCCTGCACGGTGTCCCAGAATGGGAGAGGAAGGGGTCCTGCAGGGTGTCCCAGATTGGGAGAGGAAGGGGCACTGCAGGGTATCACAGAATGGGAGAGAAAGGGGTCCTGCAGGGTGTCACAGAATGGGAGAGAAAGGGGTCCTGCAGGGTGTCACAGAATGGGAGAGAAAGGGGCCCTGCATGCGTGTCACAGAATGGGAGAGAAAGGGGTCCTGCAGGGTGTCACAGGATGGGAGAGAAAGGGGCCCTGCATGCGTGTCACAGAATGGGAGAGAAAGGGGCTCTGCAGGGTGTCCCAGATTGGGAGGGGAAGGGGCCCGGCAGGGTGTCACAGGATGGGAGAGAAAGGGGCCCTGCAGAGTGTCACAGAATGGGAGAGAAAGGGGCCCTGCATGGGTGTCACAGAATGGGAGAGAAAGGGGCTCTGCAGGGTGTCCCAGATTGGGAGGGGAAGGGGCCCTGCAGGGTGTCACAGGATGGGAGAGAAAGGGGCCCTGCAGGGTGTCACAGGATGGGAGAGAAAGGGGCCCTGTAGGGTGTCACAGGATGGGAGAGAAAGGGGCCCTGACTGCTTGGGACTGTCAGACTTTGTAGGAAACACCCGTATATGGTCTACTAAAGACATACATAGGGAGTGGGAGGGCTTGTTGGGCCTAAAAGTGTATAAAAATGATAATAAATGGTAATTATTCATGTATTCATTGCATTAGATGGATTATCACGAGGGCCTCAGCTCCTGCCCTGTTTGTTAGGGAGCAAAGATAACCCCCAAACAGGGATAATGGCATGGTTTGCCATATTAAGCATCGGAGATTGATAATGGATAACCGCTTCACCTCTAACACCATGTATTCAGTTGTTTATTGGTGCCAGGGTTGCCATCGCTCCGGGTTTCACCCAGAGACTCTGGGTTTCAGGTACTTTCCTCCGGGCTACGGGTTTAGCCCGTCAATCTCCGTGGGGGGGGGGGGGGGGCGGCGTCCACGTCTCCGGCATTCTTCCCCCTCCAACTGCACTGAACATGGCTGTGCGCCAACGGAACGCTAGGTAATGTCATGACGCTATGTGGCGTCACATTGCTGTAGCAACGTCACACCGCGTCGCGTCATGACATCACTTAGCGTTCCGTTGTCAAGGCAACGCGCTGGAGGGGGAGTTGCAGCAGGATGTCGGGAGACGCCGCCAAGTAAGGGAAGTTTTTCCCCCCTCCGGGTTTGCCATCAGTTGAAGGTGGCAACCCTGATTGTAGCAGAGGCATAAGTACAATGTGTCTATGATTAGGATCTAGTAGTCTGATTGCCCGTTTGATGCAAGATAAGATCTTGTTTGCCTTTGCAGCTACTGCATGACATTGGGCACTATTGCTAAGCCTGCTTTCTACAAGCACTCCTAAATCCTTCTCCATCAAGGATTTCCCCAATTTATTCCCATTTAATTTGTAAGTCGCCTGTTAATTCATGTCTCTCAAATGCATAACCTTACATTTATCGGTATTAAACCTCATCAGCCATTTACCTGCCACGTTTCCAGTCTCTCCAAGTCCTTCTGAAGAGAAATTACATCCTGCTCTGATTCTATTACCTTACACAATTTAGTATTATCAGCAAAGACGGAGACTTTGCTCTCGATGCCAACCTCAAGGTCATTAATAAACAAGTTAAAAAGTAGGGGTCCCAGTACCGATCCCTGACACACACACTGCAGCCCCCACCTCTGTACACACAAACCCCCACACACACACACACTGCAGACCCCACCTCTGTACTCACAAACACTGCAGCCCCCACCTCTGTACACACAAACACACATACACTGCAGGCCCCACCTCTGTTCACACAAACACACACACACACACACACTGCAGACCCCACCTCTGTACTCACAAACACTGAAGCCCCTACCTATGTACACACACACAAACACTGCAGGCCCCACCTATGTACACACACACTGCAGGTCCCACCACTGTACACACACACACACACACTGCATGGCCCACCTCTGTACACACACACTGCAGGCCCCACCTCTGTACACACAAACACACACACACTCCAGGCCCCACCTCTGTAAACACACACACACAAACAATGCAGGCCCCACCTCTGTACACACAAACACACACTGCAGGCCCCACCTCTGTACAAACACACACACACACACACACACTCTGCAGGCCCCACCTCTGTACACACAAAAACACACACACACACACACACACACACACACACACACACACACACACACACACACACACACACACACACACACACACACACACACACACACACTGCAGGCCCCACCTCTGTACACACACACACACACACACACACACACATCCTGGAGGTCCCACCTCTGTACACACACACACACATCCTGGAGGCCCCACCTCTGTACACACACACACATCCTGGAGGCCCCACCTCTGTGCACACACACATCCTGGAGGCCCCACCTCTATACACACAAACACACACACAGATACAAAAAATATACCAGCGCCTCAAAAGTCAATATCAATGTCTAGGAACGTGTTGCACAGTAGACACTGAGAGTAGCGCTATCGTGGGCTTAGAGGGCTCATTAAAGATGGCGGCCGGAGATACATGTGCTCTGCGGGGCATGGAGGAGGTTAAAATGGCGACAGCAGCTTCATTCAATGCAATGCGGGTTGCAGCCGATCCAAAATGGCGATTCCTGCCGAGCCTAGATCTGCTTGCACGTGCTGCGTGCAAGCAGGCCGTGCAAAATATGTGGCGAGAGATGTGCAGGGGTTTGGTGCCAAACCCAGATCCCCAGCAGACGGAGCGGAGCGAAAGCCGAAAGCACGCCCACCTGTGCAGTGACTGGCCGACAAACGAAGCCACGTCACGCAGAGAGAGAGAGTGCCCCTCCTCTTGTTTCCACCAGAGGGAGGGGGCACACAAAGAACCAATCCGAGCTGTCCTCCCCAGCGGAAGGAGAGACAGGAAGTTAGAGCGAGGAACTTCACTTCTGCTGGACAGTTGAAGGAGAAGGAGCTACGAGCAAGCTGAGCAACTCAACCCCCGCGCAAAAGATGGCAGATCTGAGTGTGACCACCTATCAGTTTCCAGGAGGCTTCCTGGTTGTGGAGGTTGATGGCCGAGAGTATCTCCGGTGCCTGTGCATCCACTGCAGGACACCCGGACCGGCCCCGAGCACGACGGCACGATGCCCCCAGTGTGGCACGTTCTACTTATGGCCTGTCGAGCCATGGCCTATGATTAAGACCCCGCGGGGTGCCTCTCCAGCAACCCTGATCGAGGTGGCGGAGGAGAAGGCTGTCCTGGTCCCTTATATCACCCCTGAGGTAGGGACTGCGGCCCAGCCAACAAGAGATGTCCCAGCGGAGAGCGCGACCACAGTGGAGGTACCGGAGCGGGCCCGTTTCATGCCACTACCCACTGGCGGCGCAGCAAAGACTCAAGGTGACTCCCGAGCGGAGGAACTGTTGCAGTCCTCGTCGGAGGAAGACGACAGCCTATCATCGGTGGCAATGCGCCTACAGGCGAACCACCCCAGCTGTAAGAAAGATGCAGTTCCACTTACCTGTGAGAGGGAGCAGACGAGTCCGGAGACCCCCCGACGGCGAGCGCTGGTGTGGCCTGAGCTGCGCAGAAGTCCCACGGCCGTGGCGACTCCCAGTGCGGCGGAGATGGGATCCGAGACGGCTCCGGAGGAACCAGCGAGCATTAGCCGGCAGCGGAGCGGTAAGGAGACATCACCACCCCTTTACTCCCGCCAGGCGAAGACGGAACCAGAGGAGAGAGAAAGGCTTGCAGCCTACCTGCCCGTCCGCGATCCTGATGGTCCACCACCGCCCCTTCCGGTGCGAGACCATGGAGCGGATGGAGATTCCGCGGCCACCAGCGATGACGTCACTTCCGGGTCCGACTGGCGCAGAGGCCCGGAAGCTTTGTTCTCTTCAATGAGGAGAGCGGGAATGGAGGCAGAATTCGAAAAGTTCAAGGCCCAGGTAGCGCAAGAGAGGAGCCCGCAGTGCGGCGGAAAGAGCATGTCACAAGATGCCTACCGGTCGTGGCATTGCCCGACTCAGAGACCCTTTGCAGGACATTGCTGATCCAGTGGTCACCACCCCTAGTGCCATTGCCCCGGCCCCTGCCCCGTCACGTGTCATGCCACCGGGTCCTAGTTATGAGTAAGCTGGAAAAGACGCCCAAATATTCCACTGATTGGAGGGATTGGGAATTGAGTGATGAAGGGTCTGATGGGGAGATATCATTTCCCAGTGTTATACGTGTGCCTAACCCTGTTGCATTTAATCCTGTGCCTAGAGGTAGGGCCCGAGGGTCCCATACTACTGCAGAAGCGGGTCCCGTGAGTCCAGTAGTACATAAGATGAACCCCACTACCTACACAAATGTCATCCAAGGTAGACGCAAAGGCTCACACTCTACTGCGGCCGAGACGTCAGGTGTGTCCTCACGAACAGAGTCTGATACAGGTATGAGTGTAGTACCCTCATACGAACACCAAGATAAGTGGTGGGCACTGCTGTTCACAGGTTACCATGAAGGTATGGACCGTACCCGGTTCATGCTTATCAAGAACGGTATAGTAGATCATTGGTGGGCTGTAGGTACCTTTTCTCCCCAGGAGGTTGCAGATGAACTAGACAATAGGTTCCGAGAGATTGAGCAGAAAATAATTATCCCCAATGGCTCATCTATTTTGTATGACGATGAGGAGCCACAGTTCTGGGTACTGCCAGGCAAGGCTGGGGATCGGAAACTGACGAAGCTAAGTAGGGCAGATAGGGCCATAGTGGCAAGGTACCGGCAATCCCATGACTATGAATTCCCGTATGTGCCAGAGCCCATTATGCAGGAAATAGAGGAGCAGAGAGATACCTGGCTCCGAGAAGCTGTCCTTGAGTACCTACAAACTAAGTTTGGTAGGGCCGCTTATTTGAGGGAGGAAAAAATTTGTGATGTAATAAGAGCTTGGAGTACAGGCAGAAATATTTACATGCACAGTGTCCTGTACAGACCGGAGTATGGGTCTGTACAACCATATTATGTAAAGGTTTTGGATCACAATGGGCGGGAAGTAAGAAAGCCTGACCCCCGCCATTATTATTGTTCGGGTTCTCCATGTTGGGAGGTACCCAATGTTATTGATTCGCCATCTGGGTGGGACAGTCTGAAGTGTACGCACTAATTAATTGTGTTTGTAATCCACAGATTGTTCACCTGCAGGATGGCACCGCAAATTTAGGTCCAAGTGGGGACCATTGGATTCCACCTGAGGGAGAGTGTAGCCCTGGTAAGAAATTGGGCTATAGTTCTTTCCTCCTTCTGGTATAATCCCTGGTAAGGGCAGGCTGCCAGAAGTTATCATGGGTTTCCCCCACATCAAGCACTGCTCTGAGTGGTGGAGGTAGGTCACCTGACCCTGTGTCTAAGGCAAGAGACATGGGGGCGGTGCACTGCCTATTTAGTGACACAGTGAGTTAGTCTGTCTGGAGTGTGAGTTTAGAGTGTGATACTGGCTTGTCCAGTGTGCCTGTGTTAGTGTACAATTGGAGAAGTAGAAGCCAGCAGCCTCTGAGTAGAGCTGCTGGAATTATAGTAGTGAGGTGGACCAATGCCTCTCACCCTGTTTAGGGGGTGAGGGAAGAGCTAGCCCCACCCTGGGTGCCCTTGGCCTGGGGTGGTGGCAGGGGAAGATACCATCCTGAAGGAGAGAAGTCTGGGTGGAGTATACAACCTGTACCTGACTGGTGATCTTGCTGCTGTGTGAATAAAGAGCTGCTGCTGCTATTTAAAGAGACATTCGTGTGAGACTGGAATCTCTCATCCCTGTGTGGGAATACTCTCTATAAGGATTCCACCCCGCATTCCTGGGGCTTACTAGAGATGGAGGCGCTGCACCACTGAGTAAAGAACGAAGGCATCCACCCCAGAAACCTGTTCCTGTACCCCCCATACCATCACGGGAGACTCAGGCCCTCCTGTTGCCAGCAAGTATGCACCACCCAGACACACGTAGCCAGACCCTAGTACAGAGTAGGGGGGCTGATCTGTGATTGCCCCGGGGTCCATGGGCTATAACTGTATAGGATACTAAAAAAAACATAAAATCTATCAAATTAAAATAATAACAAATAGATACATGTACAACACTTATAGACCCAGGAAACTGCTGAATGACAAAATGTGACTTACAAACAGACAGACATAGATTGTGCAAACATACAAAAACTAAAAAACCTGCAATGAGCTAATTGAAATAGACTGATTTAATAAAAAATGTGACACACACATAAATGGTGGACTATGATTGCTGCTCCAGATAGGGAAAAATTGAAACCCTACTCACAAGAAGCCAGATAAAGGTAGGCACAGCAAGTAGTGTCTCCACAGGTAGCGTCCACTGTCAGGGGCTGAAATCTCCACCGGTGAAAGACCGTCCCCCAGCCGTGCGAACCACCACTCAAACGGAGCTCCCCGCTGTCTCTCCACCTCCACGTGCAGCTCTGTGTATCGGCCGTACACTCCTATGAGAAATTGTGTGCGCATATGCGGAAGGAGTAGCAACTCGGTGCTAAGTTCCAACCCGGCAGAGGCTATGATGCGCGCGCATACGCGAAAGTGCTTGGCCTCGGCACTATGTGCAAACCGATCCCGGACTCTGGAGATAGCTGAAGATAGCTGGCAATCAAGTCTTGATTGGTTGTGGGTTTTTTTTAGCTTGCCCATTCATTGTCATTGTGGCAATCCATGCCCATATTGGGGGCATGGTTTACCACAGTAACAATCAATGAATTTATTGTTAAATGCTTATTTTTATTTAAATTTCGTGTGTTATTGCGTGGCTCTTTTTTTCTAGGTTGCCCATTCATTGTCATTGTGGCAATCCATGCCCATATTGGGGGCATGGTTTATCACTGTGACAATCAATGGGTAGAGGGGATGGGGGGGGGGTGTAGTTTCCCCGGAGTGGGTGACCGCTAAGGTAATTAAGGGGTTAGTGGCCATTAGTTAGTTTTTTATTTGAATGTTGCTGCCGCGGAGGAAGACGAGGGCGAACACTGTCGGCGCTATATAATTAAAATCATACAATCATACAAAGAGGTCCTAGAACCCTAATACAAATGAACGCATATCTCACCTAGAAAGTCGCCTTCAAATACAAAATATGCCAGAAAAAGCATTTTTCCGGCACCTGTTGATTCCAGCCCAATTCCTTTCAGAACCACTACGTAGAGTTTCTTCTTGATCTAAAACAAAGGTGGATCCCCCCACAAAAATAGTCTACCCAGCATATCTCTGTATAGATCAGGGGTGCTGAACACCAGTCCTCAAGACCTGTTAACAGGTCAGGTTTAAAGTATAGCCCAGTTTCAGCACAGGTGGCTCAATGAGTGGCTAATTTTTTTTCTCTGAGCTACCTGTGCTGAAGCTGGGATATCCTTAAAACCTGACCTGTTCGGGGGTCATGAGGTATGGAGTTGAGGCCCCCCCCCCTCCTGCTATAGATGACCTCTTCTGAGCTTTGATGGATGACCTTTTCTGAGCTTTGATGACCTTTTATGAGCTTTGATGACCTCTTCTGAGCTTTGATGACCTCTTCTGCGCTTTGATGACCTCTTCTGCGCTTTGATGACCTCTTCTGAGCTTTGATGGATGACCTTTTCTGAGCTTTGATGACCTCTTCTGAGCTTTGATGACCTTTTCTGAGCTTTGATGACCTCTTCTGAGCTTTGATGACCTCTTCTGCGCTTTAATGACCTCTTCTGAGCTTTGATGACCTTTTCTGAGCTTTGATGACCTTTTCTGAGCTTTGATGACCTCTTCTGAGCTTTGATGACCTTTTCTGAGCTTTGATGACCTCTTCTGAGCTTTGATGACCTTTTCTGAGCTTTGATGACCTTTTCTGAGCTTTGATGACCTCTTCTGCGCTTTGCTGGCTGTATCAGTGTCTGCGTTATTTATTCTTCTGGCTGACAAATCGTGTGGATAAAATATCCATTTCCTCTAAATGTTTTTTTTTTTTTTTAATTTTTATTTCTTTGATAAATCTTTCTCTTGTTTGTGTGTGCAGCCAGAAGACTTTGAAAAATAAACCCCATTTTACACCGAAGATGTCTTCAGAGCGTATTAAATAAGGATCTGCATGGTTGGCTATTCTGTACCTCTGTACTTCATGGCGACCTGACTACAAATTGCCTCCCTGTAGCAATTGATGTTTTTCAGTAGAAATTAGGCCAATTTATAGTGTGCGAAATTTACGATGTGAGAGCACACTGTCCCAAAAGTAGCGGTTTCAACTTTACCCAGAATACTTAGCATCCAGGCTGTGATCTATAGCTTGAGTAAGGTGCTGAAATGCGTGTTGGTGGTATGCAGGCAGGGCTTAAAATTGGTTTATTACAGGACTACAAATATCGCCTTCCTGGAGCTGGCTACAGGTTTTAGTTCACACCCCCAGATTTATTTATTTTTCCAAAAAGAAATCTATTTGTCTTTTTTTTTCTTTCTTTAAGTTTAACCCCAGTGGAGCATGCATATAATATAATCAATATAAATGTGATTGTAGATAGCAGGGAGAAAGTGCTCAGTGTCAGGCAGTAGCTTTAAATGCCTCCAGGATATTGATGTCCCTACGGTGTAATTTTGCACCTGTATAAATCGCTAGTGTAACCACACTTTGAATATGGAGTACAGTTTTAGAAATGTATCAGATGACTACGAAAGTGCAGAGCAGAGCCAGCAAACTGATATCGTGAATAGAAGGTTTTACTTCGAAGGAAAGAGCCTCCCTGTAACGATTGTTCCTTTTGGAAAAAACAGGCAACTCAGTGGGGTTATAATTAGTATTTACGAATATATCAATGACTAATGCAAAGACCTTCTAAGGGAATTTTTCACCTCAGGCCATAAAAATACATTGTGACACCCAAAGTGAACTGTACGCGGTAAGAGAAATGTAAACATTGGCGACTGTGATGGCAAATGCTGTAGGTCTCAGAAAAGAAAAGTGTAAAGGAACGCACTGAACGGGTACAAAACACAGGTACAAAACACGGGTTCAAAATACAGGTACAAAACACAGGTACAAGACACAGGTACAAAACATAGGCAGATTGTTGATTTAGGGAGAAATCCAATTGTCATTTATTGGCGTGAGGTTAGACTGAGGTTGAACAGTTACATACAGGTGAGGACAGACATGCACCAGCAGATACAGAGAGATAATTAGGGCCCTGCTCCTGAGAGGTTTCAGTCTATAGGGAATGAGGGACAATGATGAAACAAGAAGTGAGGTGGCTGCTCATTGTAGGATAAAGTGTGGTTCAGGTTAGTATGTTCTTCACTACCAGAATATGGCCCAGTCTGACAGCTGATTCCATTAAGGTTTTGAAGGGGAGGGGGGTAACGTAGGGTGGAGAGTGGTCTTGCCACACAGCTGGTCCTAATGGGGTTGGAGGAAGAGGGGCGTTGGATATTAGACTGTCACGGGAGACCAGGTATTTACACCTTTTTACCGGGATCATTCACTGAGCAAAACAAGATAGTTAAACAAATGGTCATTAATTCCATAGAAACAGACGTACACACAGTGGGTTAGAAAATACAGAAGAAAACACACTTACTGGGGGTCTGGGCTACAAAACTACACTTTCCTAGGTAAAACAGAACAGAAAAAGTCTTTGGTTGACCGGGACTTGGCCCGAAATATCCTGGAACTCAAATCGGCATGAAGTTCCAGACGCCACTGCTGTATCCGCTCCGGAGGGGCTGAAATAACTTGACCACGACCTAGCTCCAAACGTCCTGGAACTATGTTTGGCTTGCAATCCATGCGCGACTGCTACGTATGTTCAATTCTGAGAATTTGGGCGCAAAAAGTGGGACTTAGAAAATTTCTCACCTTGAAATTTCTGAAGCCGCTCGCTGCTATTTCTCCGAGAGCATGTTTTGGTCGTTTCAAATTTACCGCTGCTGTCTTGGCGCTTAGAATCTGTGAGAATCTCGCAGACGGATTGGCTGAGGGTTTCTTATTGTATTTCAGAGTTCATTCATGAAATACTACAGCCAATCCGAGCGTGAGAAAATTCCTACCAGCCAATCAGAGCGTTGCCAGTCTAGTGAAGCCGGGCAAGCAAGTCTTCTGAATCGGATAAGGGCATGCGCCAACCAGGCACCTCTGCCACTTGTCAGGCAGAAGCCACCCACTGAGTTAGGCTCCTCACAGTCTAGGTTGGGGCATATGGTGGTCCGAGGACCTCCATTCATCCCAGGAAGTGAGTACTCATGCCTAACTCCGCTGCCCAAATGGCTTTCACTCTTGGCAACCTCTGAGTCTTTCATGTCCGGGACCTGAGCAGACTTGATGGCACCAAGCTGGGTAGCCACATGGTTTCTCAGAATCGTGGACCTGGAAGTCCCAGCTCATATACTGTGCACAAGCATTTATACACTTTAAACATACAGTACTTGTTTAATAAAATATTCTTTACACTGTTATATTTTCTAAGTCTTTTGGTTATGAGGGAGAGAATGAGAATCTGTACTTTATTCCCACTAGCCATATCCCCCACACGCTGCAAACCTGACATAGCTTTTAAAACACCTCACAACCTTATGTTGGAGTACCCCCAGAACCTCTATACTGGTTCTGGGTGACCTGGGCATTAACTGGTCATCCCTCCCTTACCTAGGGACCCCTTGACTGTTCCAGGGATACTTTACGCCCCTTTGCCCCATTTACCTTTCTGGTCTGTGCTGAAGCAGGGAGTCCTAGCAGTGAGTCACGAAAGCGTTTTCAAGGAGGGATTTTGACCGGAGCATTGTTCCTATATGTACCTGGGATTCCAACCTGATTCCCGGGTACATTATTGGGGTATCCAGCAACTCTGGACCCCGACTAGCTAGGCACAATCTGACAAGATTTTCTCTGCAACCCCCCCACCCCCCCTGAAATTCAAAGCCAGCAATCTCTGCTCGCTAGCAATCCCTGCTCGCTGGCACTCCCTGCTCGCTGGCACTCCCTGCTCGCTGGCAATCCCTGCTCGCTGGCGCTCCTGGAAAGGTAAAAACACAACAATTCATTATTGTCACATCATTTACAGTAATGCATTGACAAACACTGGGCTCAAGAGCTGACACTCCCGAACCCCAACACATGGATCAGAGGTAATCAGACGGGCGTAACCTGTATTGGGAGCCCGGTTACCCCCTCACACTCACATAGAGGTATGTTGAGTGGGCTTCCTTGAAAAGGTGAGTTTTTTCATGGAATTGTTAAACATCTGAAAGCTGGGGAAGGGTCTGATGGAACGTGGTAGGAAATTCCAGAGAGAGGGGGCAGCGCGGGAGAAGTCTTACAGACGAGAGTGAGAGGAGGTAATAAGTTGGGAGGAAAGGCGGATGTAGTGGGCAGAACATAGGGGGCGTGTAGGTATGTATTTGTGGATGAGCGTTGAAATCTAAAGGGGGGAAGTGTCACTAAGACATTCGTAAATCATTACTAGGGTTTTACATTTAATCCCAGAGGCCATGGGAAGCCAGTGTAGGGCTATGCGTAACGGAGCAGTAAAATTGGAGCGATGAATGAGGTGGATGAGTTGAGCAGCAGCATTTTGGATGGATTGGAGTTGAGAGAGGTGGACAAGGTGAATGTCAGCATTGAGAAGGTTGCAGTAGTCGAGGAAGGATGTGAGGAATGAGTGGATTATAATTTTAGTTGCATCATGATTGAGAAAAGGACGTATTTTGGCAATCTTTCATAGGTAGAGATTAAAGGACTTTGTGCGGGACTGAATGTAAGGAATGAAGAAGAGACCAGACACAAAGATGACTCCTAGGCAGTCGGCTTGATTTGTTGAGGAGATTGTGGTGTTATTAACAGTGAGGAAGAGTGTGGGTGTAGGGGTGACAGTGAGGGAGAGTGAGGGTGTAGGGGTGACAGTGAGGGAGAGTGTGGGTGTAGAGTTGGCAGTGAGGGAGAGTGTGGGTGTAGCGGTGGCTGTGAGGGAGAGTGTGGTTGTATCAGTGGCAGTGAGGGAGAGTGTGCGTGTAGCGTTGGCAGTGACGGAGAGTGTTGGTGTAGCATTGGCAGTGAGGGAGAGTGTGGGTGTAGCGGTGGCAGTGAGGGAGATGGTTGGTGTAGCGTTGGCAGTGAGGGAGAGTGTGGGTATAGCGTTGGCAGTGAGGGAGAGTGTGGTTGTAGCAGTGGCAGTGAGGGGGAGTGTGCGTGTAGCGTTGGCAGTGAGGGAGAGTGTGCATGTAGCGTTGGCAGTGAGGGAGAGTGTGGGTGTAGCGTTGGCGGTGAGAGAGTGTGGGTGTAGCGTTGGCAGTGAGGGAGAGTGTGGGTGTAGGGATGACAGTGAGGGAGAGTGTGGGTGTAGGGGTGACAGTGAGGGAGAGTGTGGGTGTAGGGGTGACAGTGAGGGAGAGTGTGGGTGTAGAGGTGGCAGTGAGGGAGAGTGTGGGTGTAGCGTTGGCAGTGAGGGAGAGTGTGCATGTAGCGTTGGCAGTGAGGGAGAGTGTGGGTGTAGCGGTGGCAGTGAGGGAGATGGTTGGTGTAGCGTTGGCAGTGAGGGAGAGTGTGCGTGTAGCGTTGGCAGTGAGGGAGAGTGTGCATGTAGCGTTGGTAGTGAGGGAGAGTGTGCGATTAGCGTTGGTGGTGAGAGAGAGTGTGGGTGTAGCGTTGGCAGTGAGGGAGAGTGTGCGTGTAGCGTTGGCAGTGAGGGAGAGTGTGGGTGTAGCGGTGACAGTGAGGGAGAGTGTGGGTGTAGCGTTGGCAGTGAGGGAGAATGTGGGTGTAGGGGTGACAGTGAGGGAGAGTGTGGGTGTAGCGATGGCAGTGAGGGAGAGTGTGGGTGTATCGTTGGCAGTGAGGGAGCGTGTGGGTGTAGCGTTGGCAGTGAGAGAGAGTGTGGGTGTAGCGGTGGCAGTGAGGGAGAGTGTGGGTGTAGCGGTGGCAGTGAGGGAGAGTGTGGGTGTAGCGGTGGCAGTGAGGGAGAGTGTGGGTGTAGGGGTGACAGTGAGGGAGAGTGTGGGTGTAGGGGTGACAGTGAGGGAGAGTGTGGGTGTAGGGGTGGCAGTGAGGGAGAGTGTGGGTGTAGCGTTGGCAGTGAGGGAGAGTGTGCATGTAGTGTTGGCAGTGAGGGAGAGTGTGGGTGTAGCGGTGACAGTGAGGGAGAGTGTGGGTGTAGCGTTGGCAGTGAGGGAGAGTGTGGGTGTAGCGTTGGCAAATGAGGGAGAGTGTGGGTGTAGCGGTGGCAGTGAGGGAGATGGTTGGTGTAGCGTTGGCAGTGAGGGAGAGTGTGGGTATAGCGTTGGCAGTGAGGAAGAGTGTGGTTGTAGCAGTGGCAGTGAGGGAGAGTGTGGGTGTAGCGTTGGCAGTGAGGGAGAGTGTGGGTGTAGCGTTGGCAGTGAGGGAGAGTGTGCGTGTAGCGTTGGCAGTGAGGGAGAGTGTGCGATTAGCGTTGGTGGTGAGAGAGAGTGTGGGTGTAGCGTTGGCAGTGAAGGGAGAGTGTGCGTGTAGCATTGGCAGTGAGGGAGAGTGTGGGTGTAGCGGTGACAGTGAGGGAGAGTGTGGGTGTAGCGTTGGCAGTGAGGGAGAGTGTGGGTGTAGCGGTGACAGTGAAGGAGAGTGTGGGTGTAGCGATGGCAGTGAGGGAGAGTGTGGGTGTATCGTTGGCAGTAAGGGAGAGTGTGGGTGTAGCGGTGGCAGTGAGGGAGAGTGTGGGTGTAGCGGTGGCAGTGAGGGAGAGTGTGGGTGTAGCGGTGGCAGTGAAGGAGAGTGTGGGTGTAGCGTTGGCAGTGAGGGAGTGTGGGTGTAGCATTGGCAGTGAGGGAGAGTGTGGGTGTAGCGGTGGCAGTGAGGGAGAGTGTGGGTGTAGCGTTGGCAGTGAGGGAGAGTGTGGGTGTAGCGTTGGCAGTGAGGGAGAGTGTGGGTGTAGCGTTGGCAGTGAGGGAGTGTGGGTGTAGCATTGGCAGTGAGGGAGAGTGTGGGTGTAGCGTTGGCAGTGAGGGAGAGTGTGGGTGTAGCGGTGGCAGTGAGGGAGAGTGTGGGTGTAGCGTTGGCAGTGAGAGAGAGTGTGGGTGTAGCGTTGGCAGTGAAAGTGGGAAAGAACATAATTTTTTTAACATGTTTAGCTTCAAGTAGTGATGAGACATGTAAGAGGAGATTACAGAGAGACAGTTAGAGACACGGGACAGGAGAGAGTGGGAGAGGTCAGGGGAGGAGAGGTAGATTTGAGTGTCATCAGCATAATGTTAATACTGAAAAACAAAAGATTGAATTAGTTGACCCTGAGAAGAGGTGCAGAGTGAGAAGAGCAGAGGGCCAAGGACAAACCCTTGTGGGACAACCACAGAAAGAGTGAGTGGAGAGGAGGAAATACCAGAGAAGGGAACACTGAAGTAGTGGTTGGAAAAGTACAACGTGAGCCTGGAAAAGGCTGCATCACGGAGGCAAATGGAGTGGAGAAAACTTTGGAGATGGGGGTGATCGACGGTGTTGAAGGAAGCGGAGAGATGCAGGAGAATTAGTATGGAGAAATGGCCCTTAGATTTAGCTGTATGATTTAGGTCATTGGTCATGTTTGTTACAGCTGTCTCGGTGGAGTGTCAGATGATGGAAACCAGATTGTAAAGAGTCAAGTAGGGAGCTGGAGGAGAGAAAGTGAGTCAGGTGGGTGTATACAAGTTGCTCAAATAGCTTGAAGGGGAAGGGGTAGAAGAGATATAGGGTGACAGTTAGTTGGGGAGGATTAGTCAAGTGAGGGTTTCTTGAGAATGTGTGTGATGAGAGCATGTTTTAAAGAAGATGGGAATGTGCCAGAGGTGAGAGAGGTTACAAAGGTGAGTTAGGGTGGGGCTTAGTGTGCCAGAGAGGGTGCGGAGGAGATGGGAGGGAATAGGATCAAGGGGGCAGGATGTAGAGCGATAATGAGAGGAGCATAGACCACATCCCCAGTCACAGGGGAAATGAGCTGAGAGTGGATTTAGGTGTGCGAGAGGAGGTAGGTGTTGCGTGTTTCCCATTTTCACCTTCACAGCTGTACATACACCAAGTCTTTATACTGTATCTTATCTTCCACTAAATCTCTCTTCGCCAATCACACTCTGCAAACAGGAGAGCTGTCTCCTTTTTGCCTCCCTCGTCTCTACTACTCCTTAACCTCCCTCTCTCCTCCTGTTCAAGACTTGACAATTCTACTTCTTATGGAGTTATTTTATAGCATGGGAATAATTCCTTAACACTAAAAGCACTTCCCATCTTTGTTACACTCTGAGATACCCAATCTTCCCCAGCCACCACATTGAATGTCAGCTCTTGGAACAAGGATATCCATCTCCACTTGCATGTCTGATGCGGTTATCCCTGTATTATGTATGTAGTTCACTATATTTTAAATTGAGCTGTGAACATGTTTGGTTATATTACATAGTTACATAGTTACATAGTAGATGAGGTTGAAAAAAGACATAGGTCCATCAAGATCAACCTATGCTAAATTTAGACAACAGATACTTTATCCTATATCTATACTTACTTATTAGAATGAGTAATAAGTAATACATTAACAGTATACAGGTACTCAATACCATTGTTCACTGCATCATGTTCATTTTCCCTTTGAACATGAAGCACTGCTTTATTACAAGGGGCAGGATTAGCCTTCAGCTTTGCTGAGCTTCCAAAAACAACTGTGGTTTTCTGCCAGTCTTGGAAACTTCTTAGTCTTGGAGAGCGAAGGAGGAATATTGGCCAAGAGACTTCACATAATGAATGAATAACCCCACGCGGTCACCAGCTGCTTCACGGCTCTCCTTTCGCTAAAACTTGTAGCGTTGTTCATCATTTTAATTAATCTCAGTCGTCATGGATCACAAGACCATGGCGGGGTGATTTGGTGCTGGGGTTGAGTAGGTGTAGATTAAGAAAATTCTTAATTCTTCTTCACAGTGAAAGCGAATATGATGACAGAATTAGAAAAAATGCATGATAGGCATAAAGGCAACCTACACATCCGTTCAAAGAGAGTCAGACCTGAAATCAAGAATCCCAATAGGGCCACCCACGCATGATCTGAAAGGCCAGAAGGCACAGAACCCCCAGACAGTGGATTATTTCTGGGAGGCCATACTGGCTGCTAGCGATGAAGCCTTACCAGTGAGCTAGTGGTGACATAGTTGGACGTGCCCAGTGGAAAGCATGTATGCTCCAGACATTGGATGTAGGCTTCAGCTGTTGCTTCAGGAAGGTACAGTGCCGTGTGTGTTGTACTGACGCTAATCCTCGCTGAAATTAAATAACTCATTGCTTCTTTTGGTGTTAACAGGGTGGGGACAAATCTTTATTATCTGCAGTCAACTGTATTGTATATATTTATCTCAATGAACTGGGTGACCTTTGCCGTCAGTAACTCTTCCGACCCCCATAGTGTGGTCAATCTTTGCGCCCTTCAGCATAGCATATGTAAAATTGTATTTTCTAATGGTTTGAACTATAACTTTGGCAGTACCCACATGCGGGACTGCATCAGTCTGTGCAGGCCATCGGTAGACAGCTATGCTGAATGCAACTTGGCTTCTCCACGGCCTATAAGAAGGTACCTGTGCTTCACAACTCCTCTGCTTCTGTGGAGACAGGTTATGTTGCTCCCCTGCTACTAATTTAACTCTTTGGTTAGTTTCAGCTTGCGCTAAAACCTGGTGCTGATTCCTGCTCGTCTATTTACTTTTCTGCCTGCTCCCTGCTCTGACTCTTGCTTGACTGACCATTCTCCTGCCTGCCGCCTGCCCTGACCCCGGATTGCCTGACCACTCCACCTGCCTGCTACCTCCCCGGCGGACTCTCAGCCGCCGGTCTTCTCTGCGGATCCGGATTCCTGGCTCCGGCTAACATCAGGAATCGCAGGTACAAACAGACTCTCCCGTGGATTTCCAGGTTATTCCTGATAGATTGTGGAGCCAAAAAGAAAAAAGAAAAAAAGATTATATCAACCTGAAGAGGAAAAGGCGGACATGCAGGATATCGGCAATATTCTGCAGTTTCTACAGTGTGAGGTTGCTACTTACGTGTAGAAAACCCAGCAAATTTCTGGCCTTTTTCAACCAATGGGAGATTCAGTTTCGTTTCTCTCAAGCCACCTTTCTGTCTGATAGGGCCAAGATTGGTTTATTCTCGGCAACCTGGCAGGTGGTGCCTGCTGTGGCCTGGACCACTTCTCGCCCGGCCCAGCCTGCTCCTGGAGGTTTTTACTGACGTTATGGTTGAGTTTAAAATAATTATTTGACCTCAGAGCTTCCAGCCTGACAGTTGAATATTACATAGTTACATAGTAAATGAGGTTGAAAAAAGACGTACGTCCATCAAGTTCAACCTATGCTAAATTTAGACAACAGATACTTTATCATATATCTATACTTACTTATTGATCCAGAGGAAGGCAAACAAAAAACCCCATTAAGGGGAAAAATGAATTCCTTTCTGACTCCAAGAATTGGCAATCGGATTAATCCCTGGATCAACATCCTTTCCGTGTATACTTATTTGGTATATCCCTGTATACCTTTCCCATCTAAAAAGATGTCCAACCTTTTTTTGAACAAATCTATTGTATCTGCCATCATAGTCTCCATGGGTAATGAATTCCACATTTTAACTGCCCTTACTGTAAAGAACCTTTTCGTTTGCTGCTGGTGAAATCTCCTTTCCTCCAACCTTAAGGGATGGCCCGAGTCCTTTGTACTGCCCGAATAGTTCTTTTGAAAGCTCCTTGTATTGTCCCTGAATATATTTGTATATAGTTATCATATCCCCTCTTAGACGCCTCTTTTCTAATGTAAATAAATCTAATTTAGCTAGCCTCTCCTCATAAGTTAGAATGTCCATCCCCTTTATTAATTTTGTGGCTCTTCTCTAGTTGCATAATGTCTTTTCTTAGGATTGGTGCCCAAAATTGTACTCCATATTCAAGGTGTGGTCTTACTAATGCTTTGTAAAGGGGCATAATTATGTTTACTTTCCTTCCATCCATTGCCCGTTTGATGCAAGATAAGATCTTGTTTGCCTTTGCAGCTACTGCATGACTTTGGGCACTATTGCTAAGCCTGCTGTCTACAAGCACTCCTAAATCCTTCTCCATCAAGGATTCCCCCAATATATCTCCATTTAATTTGTAAGTCGCCTTTTTATTCTTGCATCCCAAATGCATAACCTTACATTTATCTGGGCACTATTGCTAAGCATCCCAAATGCATAACCTTACATTTATCTGGGCACTATTGCTAAGCTTGCTGTCTACAAGCACTCCTAAATCCTTCTCCATCAAGGATTCCCCCAATATATCTCCACTTAATTTGTAAGTCGCCTTTTTATTCTTGCATCCCAAATGCATAACCTTACATTTATCTGTATTAAACCTCATCTGCCATTTACCTGCCCACGTTTCCAGTCTCTCCAAGTACTTCTGAAGAGAAATTATATCCTGCTCTGATTCTACTACCTTAAACAATTTAGTATCATCAGCAAAGATGCAGACTTTGCTCTCGATCCCAACCTCAAGGTCATTAATAAACAAGTTAAAAAGCAGGGGTCCCAGTACTGATCCCTGAGGTACTCCACTCACAACTTTAGCCCAACCTGAAAAAGTTCCATTTATAACAACCCTCTGTTGTCTGTCCTTTAACCAGTTTTCAATCCAGGTGCATATATTATTACTGAGTCTAATTTTCTTTATTTTGAACACCAACCTCTTGTGTGAAACCGTATCAAAAGCCTTTGCAAGATCTAAGTAGACCACATCAGCTGCATTACCCTGGTCTAAATTCCTACTTACCTCCTCATAGAAACAAATAAGGTTAGTTTGGCAAGATCTATCCTTCATAAATCCATTCTGACTATTATTAATAAATTTGTTTTACAGTAGGTATTCCTGAATATTATC
The DNA here is from genome assembly GCF_040206685.1 of Ascaphus truei. NCBI lineage: Eukaryota > Metazoa > Chordata > Amphibia > Anura > Ascaphidae > Ascaphus > Ascaphus truei. The sequence continues at coordinate 416,609,737 of NC_134486.1, forward strand.
CCGTATTAAACCTTCAAGTAGTTTCCCTACTATTGAAGTCAGGCTTACAGGTCTGTAATTCCCCGGCTGTGATCTAGCTCCCTTTTTAAATATAGGCACATCTGCTTTACGCCAATCTTGTGGTACTGAGCCTGTGGAAATGGAGTCCTTGAATATTAAATGTAATGGTTTTGCTATTACTGAGCTTAACTCCTTCGAAGTGCAACAAGGTTCCAATGATTTGGCAACATGATTGAACATATGGATTCAGTTTTAAATATTTGATGGGCGAAACCAACGGGGTCGACAAGGCCAAATCCATGATTTTCTGAAGAGGATTAAAAGGCTAATTGAATGATGGACTGACTCGTGTGGCCGTCCCAGAGACTTGTGCCGCGATGATTGATCTCGTACGGTAGATCTTAGATTGGCGTAACGATAGGGTGAGCAGTTGTCCCGGTTTAGCCGGGACAGTCCCGGTTGTTTAATGCCTGTCCCGGCTGCTTCGCATTCTTTAAAATGTCCCGGTTTTTTTGTGGCTGTTCCGGTTTTGGCCATCAGAGCAGGGGGGCAGCAGAGAGCACAGAATGCAGGAACAGAGCAGAGGCCGGTCTGACTAGCTGCAGAGGGTGGGGGCGGGGTTAGAGGCAGAGGGTGGGGTTAGAGGCAGAGGGTGGGGGCGGGGTTCGAGGCAGAGGGTGGGGGCGGGGTTAGAGGCAGAGGGTGGGGGTGGGGTTCGAGGCAGAAGGTGGGGGCGGGGTTAGAGGCAGAGGGTGGGGGCAGGGTTAAAGGCAGAGGGTGGGGGCGGGGTTAGAGGCAGAGGGTGGGGGCGGGGTTAGAGGCAGAGGGTGGGGGCGGGGTTAGAGGCAGAGGGTGGGGGCGGGGTTAGAGGCAGAGGGCGGGGCAGGGTTAGAGGCAGAGGGTGGGGGCGGGGTTAGAGGCAGAGGGTGGGGGCGGGGTTAGAGGCAGAGGGCGGGGCGGGGTTAGAGGCAGAGGGTGGGGGTGGGGTTAGAGGCAGAGTGTGGGGCAGCGTGAAGCGCACGCAAACACTCCTCCCACTCAATTAACATTCGGCTAACGCCCAGTGTACGCCTACAAACACTGAGCCGCACGCATGACACACTGCAGTTACCGTAACTATAACAAAACAACACAGCCAATAGGCTTTGACGCGCGCACGTCGTTTGGGGGCGGGACTTACATCCGTAATCCTTTTTAAGGACGCCTTGGCACATGACATGTGTTAGAGTTATGGTAACATGTTGCTAATATGTTTAAATGGATAGGAAAGTACGTATATTTATTCCGTCAGCAATGTGTACTACTATTTCAGGTTCTACTATATTGTAATAGGAAACAATTTGTTTGTGATCACTACATGTTATGCAGTCTGCAATGTTACGGTGTATCCACGCATTTAAAGTGAAAATGGTGGTTCGGAAAAAAAAATAAAAAATAAACGCAGAGTAAACGCATAACGATTGTTATATTTACCATTCTTGTAGAATTAACACTTCGTCTGGCTGCAACTGGTCGCTCCAGAAAAACAAGGCATTTGCATCCACACTTGACCAAAACGCTGAATCCTGTATGACACAAATCTCCTCCATGAAGCGCTCATAGGAATCGCCACTGCTGTCTTCAAACAATTGGTCCGGAGGTAGGTTCATTTCTTCGGGTACCCATTCCAATGCATTTTCAGCTGAAAGGCTTGGTACATAATCATAGTAGTTATGTTTTTGTACAATGTGGGTTTCAGGAATGGAGGGTGCAGATATTGCAGCAGGTATCGATTCACACGGAACAATAGTAGCGGATCCATTGTTATTGGCATTAGGAATAAATATGCAATTTAGCACAATATGTGTGCCCTCTTTCACGGTGAAATGTTTATCCTTAGCAAGCTTCCAAAAACCATACCTGTCTTGTAGCTTATCCTGCACACGTTCAAAACAGTCATTAGTTGATAAAGTGAATCTTACTGAGGATTTAAAATTTCGCGCATGCCCACGTTCTTGGTAATAAGGATACTTGGCTCTAATCAAATCATAGATTTGGCCCGTGTTTGCTTTGTGTCCCGACGGGGACAAAATCGCTTCTGCTATCATGAATTTGTATCCTTTGTGCGGATGCATATTTTTTAATAATTCATCAGCCATTGCAGATTAACAGAAAAGATGTCTGCAGTTCTCTGTTCTTTGCTCATAAGAATGAAACTGCTTAATTGCTAACTATTTGCTGTCTTTACTTTTCAAGGTCATAAAAAGTATCAACTTGTACTCCTTGTTTGAAGCACCAATTGGATGTGTAGAAATAATTGGTTTCACGTTTGTGGTTTGTGATAGGCGTTTGTCAGACCAACATGTATCATTTTTTTATCTACTTTCTCACAACATTGCTAGACTTTTAATTAAGAAACATTGTGGGTTGAGGAAAAATAAATTGACCACTGTCTGAAAATAGTGCTTACACAGCCATATAATGAAATACACACACACCTGCAAAAGTAAATGTTTTTTCCCCTCATAAATTTCAGTGTGTATTTGAAAGTCTGGTTAACTCCCTGTCTGCATCAGTTTAACTACGTGTCTATATGTATATATATATATATCTCTCTCATAAATAAATATATATATATATATATATATATATATATATATATATATATATATATATATATATATATACTGCTATATAAATATATATATATATATATATATATATATATATATATATATACTGCTATATATATATATATATATATACTGCTATATATATATATATATACTGCTATATATATATATATATATATATATATACTGCTATATGTATATGTAATATACACACACAGACATGTACAGTTTGTTTTTACAGATATATATATATATATATATATGTCTGTAAAAACAAACTGTACATGTCTGTGTGTGTATATTACAGCTTTTAAGGGCTTATATGTAAAGAGGGATTTTTATATTGGTGTGATTTATTTAAAGGTTAACATAATAGAGGCTTAAACGTTTATGGCCTATTGCATTGACCTGTATGGTAAATGTGATTTACCATCAAAAAATTTTTTTCTTTTATTTAGAAGGGCTGTAGTGTTAAAACCAATAATATATATATATATATATATATATATATATATATATATATATATATATATATATATATATATATATATATATATATAATACAGGAGTACACACAACATATTGATGCCAGTAAGTAGGCCTTGTATGAAACCTATTTAAATGGTGATAAACATGAGTGAATTAAGTAATAAAAATTTGTTGTAGGCCAATACTGTTATAGGCTCACAGGTAGTATAGTTCACAAACATTAGGCCTGTATTATTAAAATACTGTGTTTTCACAAGGAAGCATGAAGTGTATGTTTTTTTTTTACACAGATACAGCTACTTCCACTCGACACACCACCAACACACACACACACACACACACACACACACACACACACACACACACACACACACACACACACACACACACACACACACACACACACACACACACACACACACACACACACACACACACACACACACTGTGTGTGTGTGTGTGTGTGTGTGTGTGTGCATATATCCATACATACTACATATATATTAGTATACATTCAGAGATGTTCTTGAATCAAGAACACATAAATGATTAAAGGACAACATTACAATGGCCAAGCAAGGCAAAGGTAAGTAATATTTAACACATAATCCTGCTGTACACGGACAAGAAAGATGTTTGCAGTTAAATAGATGTGTGTTTTTAATTGCATGTGAATAATATGCACATGCAATGATTACATCAAGTAACACACCCAAATACAATGTTTTGCAGGTAAGTCAATGGCAGCTTCTCTAAACATAGCAACTGGCTCCTGGTGGACCATTACTGAACAGATGATTAATACATCAATATTAATAACACTAATCATTAATTAGGACTGTTAACATTTCCAAAACTTCACGTGTACAAGAACATACTTGAAAGTTTGGAAACAACACAGTCTTCAGCATACATACAATATTAATTAGATAATCTGAAGTCAACAAAACAAGGCCAAAGACATATTTAGTGAATTATAAAAAAAAAATTTTTGTTCCTTTTGAGAGCGAGTAACAGGCCTGCTTGTTGTCTCTTGGATTTTCCTTTTTCGTTTTGCAACAACTTTAGCCACAACAGAGCCACTTTGAGTGGGCTCTGGCACTTCACGGGCAGGGCTTGTGGCCAGTGACTCACCTACAGGGCTTTTGGGCAGTGACTCACCTACAGGGCTTTTGGGCAGTGACTCACCTACAGGGCTTTTGGGCAGTGACTCACCTACAGGGCTTTTGGGCAGTGACTCACCTACAGGGCTTTTGGGCAGTGACTCACCTACAGGGCTTTTGGGCAGTGACTCACCTACAGGGCTTTTGGGCAGTGACTCACCTACAGGGCTTTTGGGCAGTGACTGTTCACCGACAGGGCTTTTGGCCAGTGACTCACCTACAGGGCTTGTGGGCAGTGACTGTTCACCAACAGGGCTTTTGGCCAGTGACTCACCGACAGGGCTTGTGCCCACTGACACATGTGAGCAAGTTGGTAGACACTGCACAAGTGATGGTTGGTCTGTTTCCTGTGTGTCTTTTTTTGTTTGTGTCCAAAAACTGGTCAGTAGTAACTGCTTGTGCTGTTTTGTTTTTGTCGCCTCCTTTGTAGGTGTCAGCTCCTGATTTTGTACAGATGGCAGCGGTAGTATGTCGTCAGGAACCTGCACAGCAATGTCTGCTACTTGACCGGTAACATTCGGACCTGGGGAATGAAGATCAGATGCATGTGGTGAAAAATTACCAGCATGTAAAGATCCTGCCTGTGAGGTGTTGAAGTTGAAATGTGGTACAGTAGTCATTCTCAAGTAATTTGCTTGGGTTTGCTGAACAACTAATGCTTCGAATGAGGTGTTGATTTTTTGCAACTGTTTAGGCACTTCAATGAAGACTCTGTGGAGATGTGCCAATTGTGATATCGTTTCTTCCTGCAGTGCAATCATCCTTTCCAGCACTGTCATCAGATCAGAATGGCGACGATTTTCTGCTTCCACAATTTTTCCCTCAGAAGCTACTATTGCATCGTATGTGTTAGTTGATGGACGATTTGGCGGTATAACTGTTTCAATTGGAACCTCTTCATGGTCACTTGATTGTATTTCTGTGTCTATGGCGGCATCATCATCATCATCTTCATCATCATGTTCTAAAAATAAATGTACACATTATTAAATGGCATGTTAATCTCTGCTGTTTTACTATGTCATTATACTGTGTCATAAGTAACACCTAACATGTTTCCATACGTTTCATAACCTCACATTAAAATCTACCTTGACTTACGAATAATGTTTGGACTCAGTATGAAATATGAATGAATGAACACTTGCTCTAAACTCAGAACTCCTACATGATAGTTCACATCACTAACACAATACATGTTGCCTTACACTTCATTTTCACTGACACTAAGTAATCCTATTTAAAGAACATGTGCAAAACAAATAATGAACATGACAACATAACATATAGAAGTGCACATATTATATGGCCACCAACTGATACACTCACCTTCTAGGTGTGTTGAGCTGCATGACCCAGGTGAAGACACTTGTTCCATCTCAGGTGACACATGTCCTCCAGGGGCAACTATATATAACAATAACATTAGTTGTACATTTACATGTGTAAATATTGAACAAACAGTTATTGTATGTTCTGTATTTATGAGTACCTAACAGCATCAGTTCCTTAACCGAAAATGTGTGTGTGAAAGTGAACATAAATAGTTGTTATAACAATGTACATGCCTGTGTACTTAGAACTTTTGAGTTCCCTAACATACAACATACTATGTTTCTGCAGTAATGCGTGAGGATAAATTGATTAAATTTGTACATAAAAATCATATGTTGTGTAGTCATATCAGTATCATAATGTACATAACTATCATGAGATGAACATTCACAATGGTTATCATGAAGGTGGTCATATTGCAAAAAGTTTTTTTTTTGGTACAGGATATGTGTGGTACATTAATAGAAGATGTGGCACACCTGAATGTGGCTGTCACTCAACAAGACAACACATGCAGTGTGTGATAATGTGTCGTTGATAGTAGTTCAACTATAGATATGAGTGAACTAATGTGTGACGTACGGTTTGATAACTAATGAGTTGTTGGGGCATTTAGTAGCTAGAGTTAAGGTTTCAAATGAGTGGGATTAACTTCAGTTGTGCTAGTCAGGTTGTAAGAACGGTATTCCCTTCCCATAAAAAGCCTAATCAGCCAGACCTTTCAATTACTTCAAACAGGTGAAAATGGTGTGAACTAAGTTGACCCTAAGATGACCCTGTAATTTGTGTGTGTGCTGAACCCCACCCCCTCTGTTGACGTATATGCTGTGATGACATATTCATTGCAGCTGCTTTAACACAATGGTAGAGGAGCTAAATAGTCGTCTGCAGTGTTTAAGTTATGAACACAATGACATAACATATGCTACGTGTGCCTCATTATGCTGTCTGTATATGACATAAAGCAAAAATGGACCTTTTCATAAACAACTATAGATGTGTTAGTGCAAGTGATGTTTGTAGGCCGTTGCATGCAATATATTTGATGCATGCTTAGAATAGGCAGTAATGTCGTGTTTGTAGGAGTAAAATAAATAAAATACACAATAATATTATACATATTTATGTTCTGTACCTGTAGCTAGTAATAATTTATCATTAGCATGTGTTACACATGTGTACTACCCTGTTGTTCCCCATCTTCGCCCACCATCAATTGCTTCCACTGCAGCAATGCATTTTGGGAATTCACATGTAAATGACCACGCAATGGCACGTGCTATATTAGTTACTGCTTTTAGTAGGACTACAACATATATGTCTATTTTGAGATATATATATATATACAGAATCAGACATATACATATATAGATGCAGGTATGCTTATATTGTGAAGACAGTATAAAAAGCAGCGGAAATATGCAAAATAACTGTAAGCAACGACACGCCTAGTAAAGTAATATTTCTCACCTGGTGGAAATTGTGAGGGATAAATTCCAATATCACGGTCACCGGCCAAGCCCTCCACGACGACGGGAAGTAATTTTGCCCGAAGCAGCTCCTCCAATGGAGTTAATATCAGACGTTGTGGTGTCGGCCCACCTCCAGTGCCAGTAGCATGCACGCGTTGGTCTTGTATTTTCTGTTTTAATTTTGACCGAATATCGTCAAATCTCTTGCGACAATTATCCTTGACCCTGACACTATTCCCACACGCATTGACACCAATGACTATTGTGTCCCACATTTCTTTTCTGCTTGATGAACTTGTCCGCCCTTGAAAAAGATAGAAAATATATGAGGTAAATTAATAATAATACAAGCACCAGTTTCCTACACTGCTAGCTGTTCCAAGAGATAGCAAACATGCTGTTTTAGGTGTAATATGTGAAGCACATGAGCATTCACTACTAAACCTAGACATGTAAGCAAGCTTGCATTCATATTGTATGCAGTTATGGCAAATTGAACGCCTGTGTTTAGTTGTCCTTGTAACGCATGATAAAAGCTGTGTTTCCACACTAATTAACATATAAAGATATTCTGTACCCATATTTGCATATGAACAAAACTCAGATGACCTAGGATCACATGTATTTGAAGAATAAATGGAAAGGTACACTTACCTACTAAATGTCCATAGATACTGTCAAAGTGCTCCAGAATCCCAGTGACAAGAGCTCTATTTTCCTGGTCATTGAAGCGAGGATTACGTGGCTTCTCCACACGTTTCTTCCGAGCAGGTTTAGGCTCAGAGCTTGGCTGGTGCTGACTGGACTCTCCTTCTTCCAATGGAAGAGACTCCAAAAGCTGGCCACCAGCAAGCACGCCACCACCAGACACCCCACCAGCAACTGCGCCACCAGCAGCACTCCCAGCACCAGCACTCCCACTCCCAGCAACAGCACTCGCACTCCTAGCACCAGCACTCCCACTCCCAGCAACAGCACTCACACTCCCAGCAACACCACTCACACTCCCAGCAACACCACTCGCAGCAACAGCACTCCCAGCAACAGCACTCGCACTCCTAGCAACATCACTCCCCTGAACAGTACGTTCACTCCGATGCGTACTCGCACGAGTAGCACTCCCACTCCCACTCTTCCCACGCTTTGCGGGCATACTTACAGCACTCACAAAAAACAGACAACAAATGTACAGCCAATCACACGAAACACTTCCACATATAAAACAAGACAAAGATGTAAACAAAACAACAAAGGACAAAGCTCTCACAATACACAACAAGTCTCTCAGTCAATATGCAAATATTAAATCGCCCAGCTCTGTGCGTCTCTCTCTCTCTCACTCCCAACAACACAGAGAATGATTAGCAGTACACGTTGCCTTTAAATATGGCGCGCTATCCAATACATGCTTGGTTCGCCTGATTCAGCAAGATTTGTGATTGGGCAACCTAACAGCACCCCGCCACGCACGCCGATACACCTGTGTGTGATCGGCAAATCATCGTGAGAGTGGGCGGATATGTTTTCGGCTTGATTTTGAATGTATTCGGCACTTACTGCATACGGAGAGGGACAATCGCCAATAACATGACTAATCGGTAAGCTTGCCGATTTCACATATTCGTCGCTTACTGCATGAGGCCCTAAGTCTAGGTCCCCGGTACATGCTGCAGCGCGCGCTATGGCGTTCGCTGCAGGGACAAGAACTGCCCTTCCATGGGCCCGCGCCCACTATGGCCGCCGTGTTGCACGACCAGATTTTTCTGAAGACCGTAAAATTGTCTTCAGAACTGGCGACGGAGCGCTGGCCGGGTGACATCATGGCCGCACCCCCACCATGCCACCCCCCCCCCCATCACATTCTCCAGCAGCTCAGGCAAAGACCGGTCATCGCAGCTGCACACGCCGACACCAGGGCCGTAGCGTCCCTGCTGCTCGCCCAACTGGCGGCTGAAAAGGAGATCCAACGCACTACGGATTCGCTGAATAGAAAAAAATTATTGTGCCACAAATCCGTTGTGCGTTGGATCTCCTTTTCAGCAGTTCAGATTCGGATTAACAGGACAGGCACCCCTTGAACCAGCAGCACCGGTAATATTGAATGTATTATTTAATTGTGGTGTGCAGCACATCACCTCTGTTTAGCACGCCCGACTGGCGGCACGCGCAGAGACTACAGCTGTGATCGGCGGTCTGTAGGGGAGCCCGAGGGGAGTGCGGGGGGCGGGACCATGATGGGGGGGCGCGGCCACAGCGGGGCATATCTTCCCTGCCATTGGCACCACGCCGACCACGTGACCGCGTTGCGGCACGGGAAGACAAAATTCTTGTCTTCCCGGTTAGCGCACGCGTCACAGCGCTTTGCGCGCCCACGCACGCACGCAGCCACTGGGGCCTTCCCCATAGAGGGCTGTGCTGTGTGGCGCGCACGCTGTAGCGCGCCGCCGTGACCACCGAGGATTCAGCCTAAAGATCAAATAGGTTGGGTTGGGTTTTAAAGCCAACCCAGGGTAGGAGCCTCATTAACTATTCTAGTTCTAACCGGACAGTCAGAACCTAACTCCTCTGTGTGCCCCTACAGGTCGGTGAGGGGTACTGCAGGCGGGAATCAGGACACATTCATAGGTTTCTGTGATCGCCATCAAGAACAGATACCCACTCCTGCTAACTCCTGAGCTGCTGGAACAAGTTAAAAACGCCCCGGACTTCTTAAAATTGGATCTTCGTGGGGCATATAATTTAGTACGGTGACGAATGGAAAACGACCCTCCGAAAACGTTTTTGGCCCTTGGAATATCGGGTGACGCCCTTTGGTCTGTGCGATGCTCCTGCCACTTTCCAGCATTTCATGAATGATGTCGTTCGGGACATTTCAGACCATTTCCTTGTAGTATATTTAGATGGCATACTAATCTTCTCTCGTGACCTGCAACAATACGAAAGGCCACATCAAGGAGGTATTGCGCCATCTGCAACGTTTTCAATTATTTGCCAAGCTAGAAAAATGTCTGTTCAAGCAGCCACCCATTTCTGGGATATGTGATCTCGGACTCCGGAATAGCTATGGATGGACAAAAGAACAAGACCAGCGGGAGTGCCCAACCCCTACAGATATGAAATCTTTGCAAAGATTTTTAGGATTTTTCAATTTTTATTTTTGCTTTATTTGAGACTTCAACTCATGAATCTTCTTAGCAAAACATGTTTTCTTTTCTTGGGCACCCAATAGGAGGCCGCCTTCCTGGTATTAAAAAGAACATTTTCCACTGCACCTGCATTGATGCATCCCAACCCTCAGCACTGCCTGTATTGTTGAAGCAGACACCTCGGATTCTGCGATGGGTGCAGTCCTGTCCCAACGATTTCCCACAGGCTCCATCATCTACTCCGTCACCTTTCTGTTGTGAAAGTTGTCCAACGCTGAAATAAATTATACTATTATGGAGAAAGAACAATTAGCTACCCCAGGCAGCGTTCCTGCAATGGAAACACCTTTTGGAGGGTTCTGAACATGAAGTTGATGTATGGTCAGATCATAAAAACCTTACTCATTTACAAACAGCCCGCTGCACAAACCAGCATCTGGCCTGCTGGGCCTTATACTTTTCCGGTATTTACGATTCAATGTGACTTAGAAACCAGGTGGTTTATTTATTTATTTATAAAATATGTTACCAGGAAGTAATACATTGAGAGTTACCTCTCGTTTTCACGTATGTCCTGGGCACAGAGTTAAGACAAATAATACATGGTTACAAATACAGTTACATAAATGAGCAGGGTATACATTATATACAAGACATTGCGTGCACAGTTACAGAAAATATATATTATGGGCGTATGAAACAGTTACAGACCAGATTAAAATGTGTGACAGCCTTAGATTTGAAAGAACTTAAACTGGTGGTGGATGTGAGAGTCTCTCGTAGGTTGTTCCAGTTTTGGGGTGCACGGTAAGAGAAGGAGGAACGGCCGGATACTTTGTTGAGCCTTGGGACCATGAATAGTCTTTTGGAGTCTGATCTCAGATGATAAGTGCTGCATGTGGTAGGGGTGAGGAGCTTGTTCAGGTAGCTGGGTAGCTTGCCCATAAAGAATTTGAAGGCAAGACAGGAAAGGTGAACTTTGCGCCTAGACTCTACTGATGACCAATCTAGTTCTTTGAGCATTTCGCAGTGATGTGTGTTGTAGTTGCATTGGAGAACAAAACGACAAATTGAATTGTAGAGGGTGTCAAGTTTGCTAAGGTGGGTTTGAGGTGCCGAGCCATATACTATGTCTCCATAGTCAATAATTAACATCAGCAGCTGCTGTGCGATGCGCTTTCTGACCAGGAGACTTAGGGAGGATTTGTGCCTGTAAAGTACCCCTAGTTTGGCATAGGTCTTGGCTGTCAGGGTATCAATGTGCATCCCGAATGTTAAGTGGAAGTCAAACATTGATACCCTGACAACCAAGATAGGTGATGCTCTTTCACGTAAAGATCCCCCTGCGTCATTACCGGCACCTTCTGAATTGGTTCTTCCTTCCGCACATGTACTGGCCGTTCATGTACGTAACAAATTTCTTCACCGAGTGAGACGGGCTTCTGTAAGTTATAGCTTTGCTATGAAAATCCATCGTAGCCGACCTCGTAACTTCAGGATTTAGAGTCAATGTTTATGGTTTAAGATTAGACTTTATATCCCCACCAACACATTACGTCTCCTAGTCCTTCAATGGTGCCACGATCTACAGACGGCAGGTCACCAAGGTGTCACAATGTCTGTGAAATGGAGCGATGCAGCTTTTAGGTTTATTGGGTTAAACGTTGCAGGCCTATTACTTCGCAAAGACTTGAAAAGAGACCGGTATGTGTAGTCGATAGTACTGTAGTGTTTTCAAGTGGGTTAGGCTGCGTCCAGGGTCAGCGCTTATGTAAGGCCGCGAGCGCAGTGGAAAAGGCGTCTGTGTAAGGCCGCGAGCGCAGTGGAAAAGGCGTCTGTGTAAGGCCACGAGCGCAGTGGAAACGTCGCCTGTGTAAGGCCGCGAGCGCAGTGGAAACGGCGCCTATGTAAGGCCGTGAGCGCAGTGCAAACGCCGCCTGTGTAAGGCCAAGAGCGCAGTGGAAATGTCGCCTGTGTAAGGCCGAAAGCGCAGTGGAAACGTCGCCTGTGTAAGGCCGCGAGCGCAGTGGAAACGGCGCCTGTGTAAGGCCGTGAGCGCAGTGGAAACGTCGCCTGTGTAAGGCCGCGAGCGCAGTGGAAACGGCGCCTGTGTTAGGCCGCGAGCGCAGTGGAAACGGCGCCTGTGTAAGGCCTCAAGCGCAGTGGAAACGTCGCCAGTGTAAGGCCGCGAGCGCAGTGGAAACGGCGCCTGTGTAAGGCCTCAAGCGCAGTGGAAACGTCGCCAGTGTAAGGCCGCGAGCGCAGTGGAAATGACGCCTGTGTAAGGCTGCGATAGCAGTGGAAACGGCGCATGTGTAAGGCCTCAAGCGCAGTGGAAACGTCGCCTGTGTAAGGCCGCGAGCGCAGTGAAAACGGCGCTTGTGTAAGGCCGCGAGCGCAGTGGAAAAGGCGTCTGTGTAAGGCCGCGAGCGCAGTGGAAAAGGCGTCTGTGTAAGGCCACGAGCGCAGTGGAAACGGCGCCTGTGTAAGGCCGCGAGAGCCGTGGAAACGTCGCCTGGGTAAGGCCGCGAGCGCAGTGGAAACGGCGCCTGTGTAAGGCCGTGAGCGCAGTACAAACGCCGCCTGTGTAAGGCCAAGAGCGCAGTGGAAATGTCGCCTGTGTAAGGCCGAAAGCGCAGTGGAAACGTCGCCTGTGTAAGGCCGCGAGCGCCGTGGAAACGGCGCCTGTGTAAGGCCGCAAGCGCAGTGGAAATGTCGCCTGTGTAAGGCCGCGAGAGCCGTGGAAACGGCGCCTGTGTAAGGCCGCGAGCGCAGTGGAAAATGCGTCTGTGTAAGGCCGCGAGAGCCGTGGAAACGGCGCCTGTGTAAGGCCGCGAGCGCAGTGGAAACGTCGCCTGTGTAAGGCCGCGAGCGCAGTGGAAACGGCGCCTGTGTAAGGCCGCGATAGCAGTGGAAACGGCGCCTGTGTAAGGCTGCGAGAGCCGTGGAAACGTCGCCTGTGTAATGCCGCGAGCGCAGTGGAAACGGCGCTTGTGTAAGGCCGCGAGCGCAGTGGAAAAGGCGTCTGTGTAAGGCCGCGAGCGCAGTGGAAAAGGCGTCTGTGTAAGGCCACGAGCGCAGTGGAAACGTCGCCTGTGTAAGGCCGCGAGAGCCGTGGAAACGTCGCCTGGGTAAGGCCGCGAGCGCAGTGGAAACGGCGCCTGTGTAAGGCCGTGAGCGCAGTGCAAACGCCGCCTGTGTAAGGCCAAGAGCGCAGTGGAAATGTCGCCTGTGTAAGGCCGAAAGCGCAGTGGAAACGTCGCCTGTGTAAGGCCGCGAGAGCCGTGGAAACGGCGCCTGTGTAAGGCCGCAAGCGCTGTGGAAATGTCGCCTGTGTAAGGCCGCGAGAGCCGTGGAAACGGCGCCTGTGTAAGGCCGCGAGCGCAGTGGAAAATGCGTCTGTGTAAGGCCGCGAGAGCCGTGGAAACGGCGCCTGTGTAAGGCCGCGAGCGCAGTGGAAACGTCGCCTGTGTAAGGCCGCGAGCGCAGTGGAAACGGCGCCTGTGTAAGGCCGCGATAGCAGTGGAAACGGCGCCTGTGTAATGCCGCGAGCGCAGTGGAAACGGCGCCTGTGTAAGGCCGCGAGCGCAGTGAAAACGGCGTCTGTGTAAGGCCGCGAGCGCAGTGGAAACGCCGCCTGTGTAATGCCGCAAGCGCAGTGAAAACGGCGCCTGTGTAAGGCCGCGAGCGCAGTGGAAACGCCGCCTGTGTAAGGCTGCGAGAGCAGTGGAAACGCCGCCTGTGTAAGGCCGTGAGCGCAGTGGAAACGCCGCCTGTGTAAGGCCGTGAGAGCCGTGGAAACGTCGCCTGTGTAAGGCCGCGAGCGCAGTGGAAACGGCGCTTGTGTAAGGCCACGATAGCAGTGGAAACGGCGCATGTGTAAGGCCGCGAGCGCAGTGAAAACGGCGTCTGTGTAAGGCCGCGAGCGCAGTGAAAACGGCGCCTGTGTAAGGCCGCAAGCGCAGTGGAAATGTCGCCTGTGTAAGGCCGCGAGCGCAGTGAAAATGGTGCCTGTGTAAGGCCGCGAGCGCCGTGGAAACGGCGCCTGTGTAAGGCCGCGAGCACAGAGGAAACGGCGCCTGTGTAAGGCCGCGAGCGCAGTGGAAACGGCGTCTGTGTAAGGCCGCGAGCGCAGTCGAAAAGGCGTCTGTGTAAGGCCGCGAGAGCAGTGAAAACGGCGCCTATGTAAGACCGCGAGCGCAGTGGAAACGGCGTCTGTGTAAGGCCGGGAGCCAAGTGGAAACGGTGCCTGTGTAAGACCGCGAGCGCAGTGGAAACGGCGTCTGTGTAAGGCTGCGAGCGCAGTCGAAAAGGTGTCTGTGTAAGGCCGCGAGCGCCGTGGAAACGGCGCCTGTGTAAGGCCGCGAGCGCAGAGGAAACGGCGCCTGTTTATGACCGCGAGCGCAGTGGAAACGGCGCCTGTGTAAGGCCGCGAGCGCAGTGAAAATGGTGCCTGTGTAAGGCCGCGAGCGCCGTGGAAACGGCGCCTGTGTAAGGCCGCGAGCGCAGAGGAAACGGCGCCTGTGTAAGGCCGCGAGCGCAGTGGAAACGGCGTCTGTGTAAGGCCGCGAGCGCAGTCGAAAAGGCGTCTGTGTAAGGCCACGAGCGCAGTCGAAAAGGCGTCTGTGTAAGGCCGCGAGCGCAGTGAAAACGGCGCCTATGTAAGGCCGGGAGCCAAGTGGAAACGGTGCCTGTGTAAGACCGCGAGCGCAGTGGAAAAGGCGTCTGTGTAAGACCGCGAGCGCAGTGAAAACGGCGCCTATGTAAGGCCGCGAGAGCCGTGGAAACGGCGCCTGTGTAAGGCCGGGAGCCAAGTGGAAACGGTGCCTGTGTAAGACCGCGAGCGCAGTGGAAACGCCGCCTGTGTAAGGCTGCGAGAGCCGTGGAAACGGCGCATGTGTAAGGCCGCGAGCGCAGTGAAAACGGCGCTTGTGTAAGGCCGCGATAGCAGTGGAAACGGCGCATGTGTAAGGCCGCGAGCGCAGTGGAAAAGGCGTCTGTGTAAGGCCGTGAGCGCAGTGAAAAAGGCATCTGTGTAAGGCCGCGAGCGCAGTGGAAACGTCGCCTGTGTAAGGCCGCGAGAGCCGTGGAAACGTTGCCTGGGTAAGGCCGCGAGCGCAGTGGAAACGGCGCCTGTGTAAGGCCGTGAGCGCAGTGCAAACGCCGCCTGTGTAAGGCCAAGAGCGCAGTGGAAATGTCGCCTGTGTAAGGCCGCGAGAGCCGTGGAAACGGCGCCTGTGTAAGGCCGAAAGCGCCGTGGATACGGCACCTGTGTAAGGCCGCGAGCGCAGTGGAAACGTCGCCTGTGTAAGGCCGCGAGCGCAGTGGAAACGGCGTCTGTGTAAGGCCGCGAGCGCAGTCGAAAAGGCGTCTGTGTAAGGCCGCGAGCGCAGTGAAAACGGCGCCTATGTAAGACCGCGAGCGCAGTGGAAACGGCGCCTGTGTAAGGCCGCGAGCGCAGTGGAAACGGCACCTGTGTAAGGCCGCGAGCGCAGTGGAAACGTCGCCTGTGTAAGGCCGCGAGAGCCGTGGAAACGGCGCCTGTGTAAGGCCGCGAGCGCAGTGGAAATGTCGCCTGTGTAAGGCCGAAAGCGCAGTGGAAACGGCGCCTGTGTAAGGCCGCGAGAGCCGTGGAAACGGCGCCTGTGTAAGGCCGCGAGCGCAGTGGAAACGTCGCCTGTGTAAGGCCGCGAGCGCAGTGGAAACGCCGCCTGTGTAAGGCTGCGAGAGCCGTGGAAACGGCGCCTGTGTAAGGCCGCAAGCGCAGTGGAAACGGCGCATGTGTAAGGCCGCGAGCGCAGTGAAAATGGCGTCTGTGTAAGGCCGCGAGTGCAGTGAAAACGGCGCCTGTGTAAGGCCGCAAGCGCAGTGAAAATGTCGCCTGTGTAAGGCCGCGAGCGCAGTGAAAATGGTGCCTGTGTAAGGCCGCAAGCGCAGTGGAAATGTCTCCTGTGTAAGGCCGCGAGCGCAGTGAAAACGGTGCCTGTGTTTGGCCGCGAGCGCAATGGAAACGTCGCCTGTGTAAGGCCGCGAGCGCAGTGGAAACGGCGCCTGTGTAAGGCCGTGAGCGCAGTGCAAACGCCGCCTGTGTAAGGCCAAGAGCGCAGTGGAAATGTCGCCTGTGTAAGGCCGAAAGCGCAGTGGAAACGTCGCCTGTGTAAGGCCGCGAGCGCAGTGGAAATGTCGCCTGTGTAAGGCCGCGAGAGCCGTGGAAACGGCGCCTGTGTAAGGCCGCAAGCGCAGTGAAAACGGCGCCTGTGTAAGGCCGCAAGCGCAGTGAAAACGGCGCCTGTGTAAGGCCGCAAGCGCAGTGGAAATGTCGCCTGTGTAAGGCCGCGAGCGCAGTGAAAACGGTGCCTGTGTAAGGCCGCGAGCGCCGTGGAAACGGCGCCTGTGTAAGGCCGCGAGCGCAGAGGAAACGGCGCCTGTGTATGACCGCGAGCGCAGTGGAAACGGCGCCTGTGTAAGGCCGCGAGTGCAGTGGAAACGGCGTCTGTGTAAGGCCGCGAGCGCAGTCGAAAAGGCGTCTGTGTAAGGCCGCGAGCGCAGTGAAAACGGCGCCTATGTAAGGCCGGGAGCCAAGTGGAAACGGTGCCTGTGTAAGACCGCGAGCGCAGTGGAAACGGCGTCTGTGTAAGGCCGCGAGCGCAGTCGAAAAGGCGTCTGTGTAAGGCCGCGAGCGCAGTGGAAACGCCGCCTGTGTAAGGCCGCGAGCGCAGTGGAAACGTCGCCTGTGTAATGCCGCGAGCGCAGTGAAAACGGCGCTTGTGTAAGGCCGCGATAGCAGTGGAAACGCCGCCTGTGTAAGGCCGCGAGAGCCGTGGAAACGTCGCCTGTGTAATGCCGCGAGCGCAGTGAAAACGGCGCTTGTGTAAGGCCGCGAGCGCAGTGGAAAAGGCGTCTGTGTAAGGCCGCGAGCGCAGTGGAAACGTCGCCTGTGTAAGGCCGCGAGCGCAGTGGAAAAGGCGTCTGTGTAAGGCCGCGAGAGCCGTGGAAACGTTGCCTGGGTAAGGCCGCGAGCGCAGTGGAAACGGCGCCTGTGTAAGGCCGTGAGCGCAGTGCAAACGCCGCCTGTGTAAGGCCAAGAGCGCAGTGGAAATGTCGCCTGTGTAAGGCCGAAAGCGCCGTGGATACGGCACCTGTGTAAGGCCGCGAGCGCCGTGGATACGGCACCTGTGTAAGGCCGCGAGCTCCGTGGATACAGCACCTGTGTAAGGCCGCGAGCGCAGTGGAAACGGCGTCTGTGTAAGGCCGCGAGAGCCGTGGAAACGGCGCCTGTGTAAAGCCGCGAGCGCAGTGGAAATGTCGCCTGTGTAAGGCCGCGAGCGCAGTGAAAATGGCGTCTGTGTAAGGCCGCGAGTGCAGTGAATACGGCGCCTGTGTAAGGCCGCAAGCGCAGTGGAAATGTCGCCTGTGTAAGGCCGCGAGCGCAGTGAAAATGGTGCCTGTGTAAGGCCGCGAGCGCAATGGAAATGTTGCCTGTGTTTGGCCACGAGCGCAATGGAAACGTCGCCTGTGTAAGGCCGCGAGCGCAGCGGAAACGGCGCCTGTGTAAGTCCGTGAGCGCAGTGCAAACGCCGCCTGTGTAAGGCCAAGAGCGCAGTGGAAATGTCGCCTGTGTAAGGCCGAAAGCGCAGTGGAAACGTCGCCTGTGTAAGGCCGCGAGCGCAGTGGAAACGGCGCCTGTGTAAGGCCGCGAGCGCAGTGGAAACGGCGCCTGTGTAAGGCTGCGATAGCAGTGGAAACGGCGCAAGTGTAAGGCCTCAAGCGCAGTGGAAACGTCGCCTGTGTAAGGCCGCGAGCTCAGTGGAAACGTCGCCAGTGTAAGGCCGCGATAGCAGTGGAAACGGCGCCTGTGTAATGCCGCGAGCGCAGTGAAAACGGCGCCTGTGTAAGGCCGCGAGCGCAGTGGAAACGCCGCCTGTGTAAGGCTGCGAGAGCCGTGGAAACGTCGCCTGTGTAAGGCCGCGAGCGCAGTGAAAACGGCGTCTGTGTAAGGCCGCGATAGCAGTGGAAACGGCGCATGTGTAAGGCCGCGAGCGCAGTGAAAACGGCGTCTGTGTAAGGCCGCGAGCGCAGTGAAAACGGCGCCTGTGTAAGGCCGTGAGCGCAGTGAAAACGGTGCCTGTGTAAGGCTGCGAGCGCCGTGGAAACGGTGCCTGTGTAAGGCCGCGAGCGCAGTGAAAATGGTGCCTGTGTAAGGCCGCGAGCGCCGTGGAAACGGCGCCTAAGTAAGGCCGCGAACGCAGTGGAAACGGCGCCTGTGTAAGACCGCGAGCGCAGTGGAAACGGCGCCTGTGTAAGGCCGGGAGCCAAGTGGAAACGGTGCCTGTGTAAGGCCGCGAGCGCCGTGGAAACGGCGCCTAAGTAAGGCCGCGAACGCAGTGGAAACGGCGCCTGTGTAAGACCGCGAGCGCAGTGGAAACGGTGCCTGTGTAAGGCCGCGAGCGCAGTCGAAAAGGCGTCTGTGTAAGGCCGCGAGCGCAGTCGAAAAGGCGTCTGTGTAAGGCCGCGAGAGCCGTGGAAACATCGCCTGGGTAAGGTCGCGAGCGCAGTGGAAACGGCGCCTGTGTAAGGCCGTGAGCGCAGTGCAAACGCCGCCTGTGTAAGGCCGAGAGCCGTGGAAACGCCGCCAGTGTAAGGCCGCGAGCGCAGTGGAAATGTCGCCTGTGTAAGGCCGAAAGCGCAGTGGAAACGGCGCGTGTGTAAGGCCGCGAGTGCAGTGGAAACGGCGCCTGTGTAAGGCCGCGAGCGCAGTGGAAATGTCGCCTGTGTAAGGCCGAAAGCGCAGTGGAAACGGTGCCTGTGTAAGGCCGCGAGAGCCGTGGAAACGGCGCCTGTGTAAGGCCGCGAGCGCAGTGAAAACGGCGCCTGTGTAAGGCCGCGAGCGCAGTGGAAACGGCGCCTGTGTAAGGCCGCGAGCGCAGTGAAAACGGCGCCTGTGTAAGGCCGCGAGAGCCGTGGAAACGGCGCCTGTGTAAGGCCGCGAGTGCAGTGAAAACGGCGCCTGTGTAAAGCCGCGAGCGCAGTGGAAACGGCGCCTGTGTAAGGCCGCGAGCGCAGTGAAAACGGCGCCTGTGTAAGGCCGCGAGCGCAGTGGAAACGGCGCCTGTGTAAGGCCGCGAGCGCAGTGAAAACGGCGCCTGTGTAAGGCCGCGAGAGCCGTGGAAACGGCGCCTGTGTAAGGCCGCGAGCGCAGTGGAAACGGCGCCTGTGTAAGGCCGCGAGAGCCGTGGAAACGGCGCCTGTGTAAGGCTGCGAGAGCCGTGGAAACGGCGCCTGTGTAAGGCCGCGAGCGCAGTGCAAACGGCGGCTGTGTAAGGCCGCGAGCGCAGTGGAAACGCTGCCTGTGCAAGGCTGCGAGAGCCGTGGAAACGCCGCCTGTGTAAGGCCGAAAGCGAAGTGGAAACGGCGCCTGTGTAAGGCCGCGAGAGCCGTGGAAACGGCGCCTGTGTAAGGCCGCGAGCGCAGTGGAAACGGTGCCTGTGTAAGGCCGCGAGCGCAGTGGAAACGTCGCCTGTGTAAGGCCGTGAGCGCAGTGGAAACGGCGCCTGTGTAAGGCTGCGATAGCAGTGGAAACGGCACATGTGTAAGGCCGCGAGCGCAGTGAAAACGGCGCCTATGTAAGGCCGCGAGCGCAGTGAAAATGCCGCCTGTGTAAGGCCGCGAGCGCAGTGGAAACGGCGCCTGTGTAAGGCCGCGAGCGCAGTGAAAACGGCGCCTGTGTAAGGCCGCGAGCGCAGTGAAAACGGCGCCTGTGTAAGGCCGCGATAGCAGTGGAAACGGCGCATGTGTAAGGCCGCGAGCGCAGTGAAAACGGTGCCTGTGTAAGGCCGCGAGCGCAGTGAAAACGGCGCCTGTGTAAGGCCTCAAGCGCAGTGGAAACGGCGCCTGTGTAAGGCCGCGAGCGCAGTGGAAACGCCGCCTGTGTAAGGCCGCGAGCGCAGTGGAAACGGCGCCTGTGTAAGGCCGCGAGCGCAGTGGAAACGGTGCCTGTGTAAGGCCGCGAGCGCAGTGGAAACGTCGTCTGTGTAAGGTCGCGAGCGCAGTGGAAACGCCGCCTGTGTAAGGCCGCGGGCGCCGTGGAAACGGCGCCTGTATGAGGCCGCGAGTGCAGTGGAAACGGCGCCTGTATAAGGCTGTGAGCGCAGTGGAAACGGCGCCTGTATAAGGCCGCGAGTGCAGTGGAAACGCCGCCTGTATAAGGCCGCGAGTGCAGTGGAAACGGCGCCTGTGTAAGGCCGCAAGCGCAGTGGAAACGGTGTCTGTGTAAGGCTTTGAGCGCAGTAGAAACGGCGCCTGTGTAAGGCCGCGAGCGCAGTGGAAACGGCGCCTGTGTAAGGCCGCGAGCGCAGTGGAAACGGCGCCTGTGTATGGCCGCGAGCGCAGTGGAAACGGCGCCTGTGTAAGGCCGCGAGCGCAGTGGAAACGGCGCCTGTGTAAGGCCGCGAGCGCAGTGGAAACAGCGCCTGTGTAAGGCCGCGAGCGCAGTGGAAACGGTGCCTGTGTAAGGCCGCGAGCGCAGTGGAAACGCCGACTGTGTAAGGCTGCGAGAGCCGTGGAAACGCCGCCTGTGTAAGGCCGCGATAGCAGTGGAAACGCCGCCTGTGTAAGGCTGCGAGAGCCGTGGAAACGGCGCCTGTGTAAGGCCGCGAGCGCAGTGGAAACGGCGCCTGTGTAAGGCCGCGATAGCAGTGGAAACGGCGCCTGTGTAAGGCCGAGAGCCGTGGAAACGCCGCCAGTGTAAGGCCGCGAGCGCAGTGGAAATGTCGCCTGTGTAAGGCCGAAAGCGCAGTGGAAACGGCGCGTGTGTAAGGCCGCGAGTGCAGTGGAAACGGCGCCTGTGTAAGGCCGCGAGCGCAGTGGAAATGTCGCCTGTGTAAGGCCGAAAGCGCAGTGGAAACGGCGCCTGTGTAAGGCCGCGAGAGCCGTGGAAACGGCGCCTGTGTAAGGCCGCGAGCGCAGTGAAAACGGCGCCTGTGTAAGGCCGCGAGCGCAGTGGAAACGGCGCCTGTGTAAGGCCGCGAGCGCAGTGAAAACGGCGCCTGTGTAAGGCCGCGAGAGCCGTGGAAACGGCGCCTGTGTAAGGCCGCGAGTGCAGTGAAAACGGCGCCTGTGTAAAGCCGCGAGCGCAGTGGAAACGGCGCCTGTGTAAGGCCGCGAGCGCAGTGAAAACGGCGCCTGTGTAAGGCCGCGAGCGCAGTGGAAACGGCGCCTGTGTAAGGCTGCGAGCGCAGTGAAAACGGCGCCTGTGTAAGGCCGCGAGAGCCGTAGAAACGGCGCCTGTGTAAGGCCGCGAGCGCAGTGGAAACGGCGCCTGTGTAAGGCCGCGAGAGCCGTGGAAACGGCGCCTGTGTAAGGCTGCGAGAGCCGTGGAAACGGCGCCTGTGTAAGGCCGCGAGCGCAGTGCAAACGTCGCCTGTGTAAGGCCGCGAGCGCAGTGGAAACGCCGCCTGTGTAAGGCTGCGAGAGCCGTGGAAACGCCGCCTGTGTAAGGCCGAAAGCGAAGTGGAAACGGCGCCTGTGTAAGGCCGCGAGAGCCGTGGAAACGGCGCCTGTGTAAGGCCGCGAGCGCAGTGTAAACGGTGCCTGTGTAAGGCCGCGAGCGCAGTGGAAACGCCGCCTGTGTAAGGCTGCGAGAGCCGTGGAAACGGCGCCTGTGTAAGGCCGCGATAGCAGTGGAAACGGCGCATGTGTAAGGCCGCGAGCGCAGTGAAAACGGTGCCTGTGTAAGGCCGCGAGCGCAGTGAAAACGGCGCCTGTGTAAGGCCTCAAGCGCAGTGGAAACGGCGCCTGTGTAAGGCCGCGAGCGCAGTGGAAACGCCGCCTGTGTAAGGCCGCGAGCGCAGTGGAAACGGCGCCTGTGTAAGGCCGCGAGCGCAGTGGAAACGGTGCCTGTGTAAGGCCGCGAGCGCAGTGGAAACGTCGTCTGTGTAAGGCCGCGAGCGCAGTGGAAACGCCGCCTGTGTAAGGCCGCGGGCGCAGTGGAAACGGCGCCTGTATGAGGCCGCGAGTGCAGTGGAAACGGCGCCTGTATAAGGCTGTGAGCGCAGTGGAAACGGCGCCTGTATAAGGCCGCGAGTGCAGTGGAAACGCCGCCTGTGTAAGGCCGCAAGCGCAGTGGAAACGGTGTCTGTGTAAGGCTTTGAGCGCAGTAGAAACGGCGCCTGTGTAAGGCCGCGAGCGCAGTGGAAACGGCGCCTGTGTAAGGCCGCGAGCGCAGTGGAAACAGCGCCTGTGTAAGGCCGCGAGCGCAGTGGAAACGGTGCCTGTGTAAGGCCGCGAGCGCAGTGGAAACGCCGCCTGTGTAAGGCCGCGAGCGCAGTGGAAACGGTGTCTGTGTAAGGCTTTGAGCGCAGTAGAAACGGCGCCTGTGTAAGGCCGCGAGCGCAGTGGAAACGGCGCCTGTGTAAGGCCGCGAGCGCAGTGGAAACAGCGCCTGTGTAAGGCCGCGAGCGCAGTGGAAACGGTGCCTGTGTAAGGCCGCGAGCGCAGTGGAAACGGTGCCTGTGTAAGGCCGCGAGCGCAGTGGAAACGCCGCCTGTGTAAGGCCGCGAGCGCAGTGGAAACGGCGCTTGTGTAAGGCCGCGATAGCAGTGGAAACGCCGCCTGTGTAAGGCTGCGAGAGCCGTGGTAACGGCGCCTGTGTAAGGCCGCGAGCGCAGTGGAAACGGCGCCTGTGTAAGGCCGCGATAGCAGTGGAAACGGCGCCTGTGTAAGGCCGCGAGCGCAGTGAAAACGGCGCCTGTGTAAGGCCGCGAGCGCAGTGGAAACGGCGCCTGTGTAAGGCCGCGAGCGCAGTGAAAACGGCGCCTGTGTAAGGCCGCGAGCGCAGTGAAAACGGCGCCTGTGTAAGGCCGCGATAGCCGTTGAAACGGCGCATGTGTAAGGCCGCGAGCGCAGTGAATACGGCGCCTGTGTAAGGCCGCAAGCGCAGTGGAAATGCCGGCTGTGTAAGGCCGCGAGCGCAGTGAAAACGCCGCCTGTGTTTGGCCGCGAGCGCAGTGGAAACATCGCCTGTAAGGCCGCGAGCGCAGTGAAAACGGCGCCTGTGTAAGGCTGCGAGCGCAGTGCAAACGCCGCCTGTGTAAGGCCGCGAGCGCAGTGGAAACGCCGCCTGTTTAAGGCCGCAAGCGCAGTGGAAATGTCGCCTGTGTAAGGCCTAAAGCGCAGTGGAAACAGCGTCTGTGTAAGGCCGCGAGAGCCGTGGAAACGGCGCCTGTGTAAGGCCGCGAGCGCAGTGGAAACGTCGCCTGTGTAAGGCCGCGAGCGCAGTGGAAACGCCGCCTGTGTAAGGCTGCGAGAGCCGTGGAAACGCCGCCTGTGTAAGGCCGAAAGCGAAGTGGAAACGGCGCCTGTGTAAGGCCGCGAGAGCCGTGGAAACGGCGCCTGTGTAAGGCCGCGAGCGCAGTGTAAACGGTGCCTGTGTAAGGCCGCGAGCGCAGTGGAAACGCCGCCTGTGTAAGGCTGCGAGAGCCGTGGAAACGGCGCCTGTGTAAGGCCGCGATAGCAGTGGAAACGGCGCATGTGTAAGGCCGCGAGCGCAGTGAAAACGGTGCCTGTGTAAGGCCGCGAGCGCAGTGAAAACGGCGCCTGTGTAAGGCCTCAAGCGCAGTGGAAACGGCGCCTGTGTAAGGCCGCGAGCGCAGTGGAAACGCCGCCTGTGTAAGGCCGCGAGCGCAGTGGAAACGGCGCCTGTGTAAGGCCGCGAGCGCAGTGGAAACGGTGCCTGTGTAAGGCCGCGAGCGCAGTGGAAACGTCGTCTGTGTAAGGCCGTGAGCGCAGTGGAAACGGCGCCTGTGTAAGGCCGCGAGCGCAGTGGAAACGCCGCCTGTGTAAGGCCGCGGGCGCAGTGGAAACGGCGCCTGTATGAGGCCGCGAGTGCAGTGGAAACGGCGCCTGTATAAGGCTGTGAGCGCAGTGGAAACGGCGCCTGTATAAGGCCGCGAGTGCAGTGGAAACGCCGCCTGTATAAGGCCGCGAGTGCAGTGGAAACGGCGCCTGTGTAAGGCCGCAAGCGCAGTGGAAACGGTGTCTGTGTAAGGCTTTGAGCGCAGTAGAAACGGCGCCTGTGTAAGGCCGCGAGCGCAGTGGAAACGGCGCCTGTGTAAGGCCGCGAGCGCAGTGGAAACAGCGCCTGTGTAAGGCCGCGAGCGCAGTGGAAACGGTGCCTGTGTAAGGCCGCGAGCGCAGTGGAAACGCCGCCTGTGTAAGGCCGCGAGCGCAGTGGAAACGGTGTCTGTGTAAGGCTTTGAGCGCAGTAGAAACGGCGCCTGTGTAAGGCCGCGAGCGCAGTGGAAACGGCGCCTGTGTAAGGCCGCGAGCGCAGTGGAAACAGCGCCTGTGTAAGGCCGCGAGCGCAGTGGAAACGGTGCCTGTGTAAGGCCGCGAGCGCAGTGGAAACGGTGCCTGTGTAAGGCCGCGAGCGCAGTGGAAACGCCGCCTGTGTAAGGCCGCGAGCGCAGTGGAAACGGCGCTTGTGTAAGGCCGCGATAGCAGTGGAAACGCCGCCTGTGTAAGGCTGCGAGAGCCGTGGTAACGGCGCCTGTGTAAGGCCGCGAGCGCAGTGGAAACGGCGCCTGTGTAAGGCCGCGATAGCAGTGGAAACGGCGCCTGTGTAAGGCCGCGAGCGCAGTGAAAACGGCGCCTGTGTAAGGCCGCGAGCGCAGTGGAAACGGCGCCTGTGTAAGGCCGCGAGCGCAGTGAAAACGGCGCCTGTGTAAGGCCGCGAGCGCAGTGAAAACGGCGCCTGTGTAAGGCCGCGATAGCCGTTGAAACGGCGCATGTGTAAGGCCGCGAGCGCAGTGAATACGGCGCCTGTGTAAGGCCGCAAGCGCAGTGGAAATGCCGGCTGTGTAAGGCCGCGAGCGCAGTGAAAACGCCGCCTGTGTTTGGCCGCGAGCGCAGTGGAAACATCGCCTGTAAGGCCGCGAGCGCAGTGAAAACGGCGCCTGTGTAAGGCTGCGAGCGCAGTGCAAACGCCGCCTGTGTAAGGCCGCGAGCGCAGTGGAAACGCCGCCTGTTTAAGGCCGCAAGCGCAGTGGAAATGTCGCCTGTGTAAGGCCTAAAGCGCAGTGGAAACAGCGCCTGTGTAAGGCCGCGAGCGCAGTGGAAACGGCGCCTGTGTACGGCCGCGAGCGCAGTGGAAACGTCGTCTGTGTAAGGCCGCGAGCGCAGTGGAAACGGCGCCTGTGTAAGGCCGCAAGCGTAGTGGAAATGGCACCTGTGTAAGGCCGCGAGCGCAGTGGAAACGGCGCCTGTTTAAGGCCATGAGCGCAGTGGAAACGGCGCCAGTGTAAGGCCGCGGGCGCCGTGGAAACGGCGCCTGTGTAAAGCCACGAGCGCAGTGAAAACGGCGCCTGTGTAATGCCGCGAGCGCAGTGGAAACGGCGCCTGTATAAGGCCGCGAGTGCAGTGGAAACGCCGCCTGTGTAAGGCCGCGGGCGCAGTGGAAACGGCGCCTGTATAAGGCCGCGAGTGCAGTGGAAACGGCGCCTGTGTAAGGCCGCAAGCGCAGTGGAAACGGCGTCTGTGTAAGGCTTTGAGCGCAGTGGAAACGGCGCCTGTGTAAGGCCGCGAGCGCAGTGGAAACGGCGCCTGTGTAAGGCCGCGAGCGCAGTGGAAACGGCGCCTGTGTAAGGCTGTGAGCGCAGTGGAAACGTCGCCTGTGTAAGGCCGTGAGCGCAGTGGAAACGTCGCCTGTGTAAGGCTTTGAGCGCAGTGGAAACGGCGCCTGTGTAAGGCCGCGAGCGCAGTGGAAACGTCGCCTGTGTAAGGCCGTGAGCGCAGTGGAAACGTCGCCTGTGTAAGGCCGTGAGCGCAGTGGAAACAGCGCCTGTGTAAGGCCGCGAGCGCAGTGGAAACGGCGCCTGTGTAAGGCCGCGAGAGCCGTGGAAACGGCGCCTGTGTAAGGCCGCGAGCGCAGTGGAAACGGTGCCTGTGTAAGGCCGCGAGCGCAGTGGAAACGCCGCCTGTGTAAGGCTGCGAGAGCCGTGGAAACGGCGCCTGTGTAAGGCCGCGATAGCAGTGGAAACGGCACATGTGTAAGGCCGCGAGCGCAGTGAAAACGGCGCCTATGTAAGGCCGCGAGCGCAGTGAAAACGCCGCCTGTGTAAGGCCGCGAGCGCAGTGGAAACGGCGCCTGTGTAAGGCCGCGAGCGCAGTGAAAACGGCGCCTGTGTAAGGCCGCGAGCGCAGTGAAAACGGCGCCTGTGTAAGGCCGCGATAGCAGTGGAAACGGCGCATGTGTAAGGCCGCGAGCGCAGTGAAAACGGTGCCTGTGTAAGGCCGCGAGCGCAGTGAAAACGGCGCCTGTGTAAGGCCTCAAGCGCAGTGGAAACGGCGCCTGTGTAAGGCCGCGAGCGCAGTGGAAACGCCGCCTGTGTAAGGCCGCGAGCGCAGTGGAAACGGCGCCTGTGTACGGCCGCGAGCGCAGTGGAAACGTCGTCTGTGTAAGGCCGCGAGCGCAGTGGAAACGGTGCCTGTGTAATGCCGCGAGCGCAGTGGAAACGCCGCCTGTGTAAGGCCGCGGGCGCAGTGGAAACGGCGCCTGTATGAGGCCGCGAGTGCAGTGGAAACGGCGCCTGTATAAGGCTGTGAGCGCAGTGGAAACGGCGCCTGTATAAGGCCGCGAGTGCAGTGGAAACGCCGCCTGTATAAGGCCGCGAGTGCAGTGGAAACGGCGCCTGTGTAAGGCCGCAAGCGCAGTGGAAACGGCGTCTGTGTAAGGCTTTGAGCGCAGTAGAAACGGCGCCTGTGTAAGGCCGCGAGCGCAGTGGAAACAGCGCCTGTGTAAGGCCGCGAGCGCAGTGGAAACGGTGCCTGTGTAAGGCCGCGAGCGCAGTGGAAACGCCGCCTGTGTAAGGCCGCGAGCGCAGTGGAAACTGCGCTTGTGTAAGGCCGCGATAGCAGTGGAAACGCCGCCTGTGTAAGGCTGCGAGAGCCGTGGAAACGGCGCCTGTGTAAGGCCGCGAGCGCAGTGGAAACGGCGCCTGTGTAAGGCCGCGATAGCAGTGGAAACGGCGCCTGTGTAAGGCCGCGAGCGCAGTGAAAACGGCGCCTGTGTAAGGCCGCGAGCGCAGTGGAAACGGCGCCTGTGTAAGGCCGCGAGCGCAGTGAAAACGGCGCCTGTGTAAGGCCGCGAGCGCAGTGAAAACGGCGCCTGTGTAAGGCCGCGATAGCAGTGGAAACGGCGCATGTGTAAGGCCGCGAGTGCAGTGGAAACGGCGCCTGTGTAATGCCGCGAGCGCAGTGGAAACGGCGCCTGTATAAGGCCGCGAGTGCAGTGGAAACGCCGCCTGTGTAAGGCCGCGGGCGCAGTGGAAACGGCGCCTGTATAAGGCCGCGAGTGCAGTGGAAACGGCGCCTGTGTAAGGCCGCGAGCGCAGTGAAAACGGCGTCTGTGTAAGGCTTTGAGCGCAGTGGAAACGGCGCCTGTGTAAGGCCGCGAGCGCAGTGGAAACGGCGCCTGTGTAAGGCCGTGAGCGCAGTGGAAACGTCGCCTGTGTAAGGCCGTGAGCGCAGTGGAAACGTCGCCTGTGTAAGGCCGCGAGCGCAGTGGAAACGTCGCCTGTGTAAGGCCGTGAGCGCAGTGGAAACAGCGCCTGTGTAAGGCCGCGAGCGCAGTGGAAACGGTGCCTGTGTAAGGCCGCGAGAGCTGTGGAAACGGCGCCTGTGTAAGGCCGCGAGCGCAGTGGAAACGGTGCCTGTGTAAGGCCGCGAGCGCAGTGGAAACGCCGCCTGTGTAAGGCTGCGAGAGCCGTGGAAACGGCGCCTGTGTAAGGCCGCGAGCGCAGTGTGTAAGGCCGCGATAGCAGTGGAAACGGCGCCTGTGTAATGCCGCGAGCGCAGTGGAAACGGCGCCTGTATAAGGCCGCGAGTGCAGTGGAAACGCCGCCTGTGTAAGGCCGCGGGCGCAGTGGAAACGGCGCCTGTATAAGGCCGCGAGTGCAGTGGAAACGGCGCCTGTGTAAGGCCGCAAGCGCAGTGGAAACGGCGTCTGTGTAAGGCTTTGAGCGCAGTGGAAACGGCGCCTGTGTAAGGCCGCGAGCGCAGTGGAAACGGCGCCTGTGTAAGGCCGTGAGCGCAGTGGAAACGTCGCCTGTGTAAGGCCGTGAGCGCAGTGGAAACGTCGCCTGTGTAAGGCCGCGAGCGCAGTGGAAACGTCGCCTGTGTAAGGCCGTGAGCGCAGTGGAAACAGCGCCTGTGTAAGGCCGCGAGCGCAGTGGAAACGGCGCCTGTGTAAGGCCGCGAGAGCTGTGGAAACGGCGCCTGTGTAAGGCCGCGAGCGCAGTGGAAACGGTGCCTGTGTAAGGCCGCGATAGCAGTGGAAACGGCGCATGTGTAAGGCCGCGAGCGCAGTGTGTAAGGCCGCGATAGCAGTGGAAACGGCACATGTGTAAGGCCGCGAGCGCAGTGAAAACGGCGCCTATGTAAGGCCGCGAGCGCAGTGAAAACGCCGCCTGTGTAAGGCCGCGAGCGCAGTGGAAACGGCGCCTGTGTAAGGCCGCGAGCGCAGTGAAAACGGCGCCTGTGTAAGGCCGCGAGCGCAGTGAAAACGGCGCCTGTGTAAGGCCGCGATAGCAGTGGAAACGGCGCATGTGTAAGGCCGCGAGCGCAGTGAAAACGGTGCCTGTGTAAGGCCGCGAGCGCAGTGAAAACGGCGCCTGTGTAAGGCCTCAAGCGCAGTGGAAACGGCGCCTGTGTAAGGCCGCGAGCGCAGTGGAAACGCCGCCTGTGTAAGGCCGCGAGCGCAGTGGAAACGGCGCCTGTGTACGGCCGCGAGCGCAGTGGAAACGTCGTCTGTGTAAGGCCGCGAGCGCAGTGGAAACGGTGCCTGTGTAAGGCCGCGAGCGCAGTGGAAACGCCGCCTGTGTAAGGCCGCGGGCGCAGTGGAAACGGCGCCTGTATGAGGCCGCGAGTGCAGTGGAAACGGCGCCTGTATAAGGCTGTGAGCGCAGTGGAAACGGCGCCTGTATAAGGCCGCGAGTGCAGTGGAAACGCCGCCTGTATAAGGCCGCGAGTGCAGTGGAAACGGCGCCTGTGTAAGGCCGCAAGCGCAGTGGAAACGGCGTCTGTGTAAGGCTTTGAGCGCAGTAGAAACGGCGCCTGTGTAAGGCCGCGAGCGCAGTGGAAACAGCGCCTGTGTAAGGCCGCGAGCGCAGTGGAAACGGTGCCTGTGTAAGGCCGCGAGCGCAGTGGAAACGCCGCCTGTGTAAGGCCGCGAGCGCAGTGGAAACGGCGCTTGTGTAAGGCCGCGATAGCAGTGGAAACGCCGCCTGTGTAAGGCTGCGAGAGCCGTGGAAACGGCGCCTGTGTAAGGCCGCGAGCGCAGTGGAAACGGCGCCTGTGTAAGGCCGCGATAGCAGTGGAAACGGCGCCTGTGTAAGGCCGCGAGCGCAGTGAAAACGGCGCCTGTGTAAGGCCGCGAGCGCAGTGAAAACGGCGCCTGTGTAAGGCCGCGAGCGCAGTGGAAACGGCGCCTGTGTAAGGCCGCGAGAGCCGTGGAAACGGCGCCTGTGTAAGGCCGCGAGCGCAGTGGAAACGGTGCCTGTGTAAGGCCGCGAGCGCAGTGGAAACGCCGCCTGTGTAAGGCTGCGAGAGCCGTGGAAACGGCGCCTGTGTAAGGCCGCGATAGCAGTGGAAACGGCGCCTATGTAAGGCCGCGAGCGCAGTGAAAACGCCGCCTGTGTAAGGCCGCGAGCGCAGTGGAAACGGCGCCTGTGTAAGGCCGCGAGCGCAGTGAAAACGGCGCCTGTGTAAGGCCGCGAGCGCAGTGAAAACGGCGCCTGTGTAAGGCCTCAAGCGCAGTGGAAACGGCGCCTGTGTAAGGCCGCGAGCGCAGTGGAAACGCCGCCTGTGTAAGGCCGCGAGCGCAGTGGAAACGGCGCCTGTGTACGGCCGCGAGCGCAGTGGAAACGTCGTCTGTGTAAGGCCGCGAGCGCAGTGGAAACGGTGCCTGTGTAATGCCGCGAGCGCAGTGGAAACGCCGCCTGTGTAAGGCCGCGGGCGCAGTGGAAACGGCGCCTGTATGAGGCCGCGAGTGCAGTGGAAACGGCGCCTGTATAAGGCTGTGAGCGCAGTGGAAACGGCGCCTGTATAAGGCCGCGAGTGCAGTGGAAACGCCGCCTGTATAAGGCCGCGAGTGCAGTGGAAACGGCGCCTGTGTAAGGCTTTGAGCGCAGTAGAAACGGCGCCTGTGTAAGGCCGCGAGCGCAGTGGAAACAGCGCCTGTGTAAGGCCGCGAGCGCAGTGGAAACGGTGCCTGTGTAAGGCCGCGAGCGCAGTGGAAACGCCGCCTGTGTAAGGCCGCGAGCGCAGTGGAAACTGCGCTTGTGTAAGGCCGCGATAGCAGTGGAAACGCCGCCTGTGTAAGGCTGCGAGAGCCGTGGAAACGGCGCCTGTGTAAGGCCGCGAGCGCAGTGGAAACGGCGCCTGTGTAAGGCCGCGATAGCAGTGGAAACGGCGCCTGTGTAAGGCCGCGAGCGCAGTGAAAACGGCGCCTGTGTAAGGCCGCGAGCGCAGTGGAAACGGCGCCTGTGTAAGGCCGCGAGCGCAGTGAAAACGGCGCCTGTGTAAGGCCGCGAGCGCAGTGAAAACGGCGCCTGTGTAAGGCCGCGATAGCAGTGGAAACGGCGCATGTGTAAGGCCGCGAGCGCAGTGGAAACGGCGCCTGTGTAATGCCGCGAGCGCAGTGGAAACGGCGCCTGTATAAGGCCGCGAGTGCAGTGGAAACGCCGCCTGTGTAAGGCCGCGGGCGCAGTGGAAACGGCGCCTGTATAAGGCCGCGAGTGCAGTGGAAACGGCGCCTGTGTAAGGCCGCAAGCGCAGTGGAAACGGCGTCTGTGTAAGGCTTTGAGCGCAGTGGAAACGGCGCCTGTGTAAGGCCGCGAGCGCAGTGGAAACGGCGCCTGTGTAAGGCCGTGAGCGCAGTGGAAACGTCGCCTGTGTAAGGCCGTGAGCGCAGTGGAAACGTCGCCTGTGTAAGGCCGCGAGCGCAGTGGAAACGTCGCCTGTGTAAGGCCGTGAGCGCAGTGGAAACAGCGCCTGTGTAAGGCCGCGAGCGCAGTGGAAACGGCGCCTGTGTAAGGCCGCGAGAGCCGTGGAAACGGCGCCTGTGTAAGGCCGCGAGCGCAGTGGAAACGGTGCCTGTGTAAGGCCGCGAGCGCAGTGGAAACGCCGCCTGTGTAAGGCTGCGAGAGCCGTGGAAACGGCGCCTGTGTAAGGCCGCGAGCGCAGTGTGTAAGGCCGCGATAGCAGTGGAAACGGCACATGTGTAAGGCCGCGAGCGCAGTGAAAACGGCGCCTATGTAAGGCCGCGAGCGCAGTGAAAACGCCGCCTGTGTAAGGCCGCGAGCGCAGTGGAAACGGCGCCTGTGTAAGGCCGCGAGCGCAGTGAAAACGGCGCCTGTGTAAGGCCGCGAGCGCAGTGAAAACGGCGCCTGTGTAAGGCCGCGATAGCAGTGGAAACGGCGCATGTGTAAGGCCGCGAGCGCAGTGAAAACGGTGCCTGTGTAAGGCCGCGAGCGCAGTGAAAACGGCGCCTGTGTAAGGCCTCAAGCGCAGTGGAAACGGCGCCTGTGTAAGGCCGCGAGCGCAGTGGAAACGCCGCCTGTGTAAGGCCGCGAGCGCAGTGGAAACGGCGCCTGTGTACGGCCGCGAGCGCAGTGGAAACGTCGTCTGTGTAAGGCCGCGAGCGCAGTGGAAACGGTGCCTGTGTAAGGCCGCGAGCGCAGTGGAAACGCCGCCTGTGTAAGGCCGCGGGCGCAGTGGAAACGGCGCCTGTATGAGGCCGCGAGTGCAGTGGAAACGGCGCCTGTATAAGGCTGTGAGCGCAGTGGAAACGGCGCCTGTATAAGGCCGCGAGTGCAGTGGAAACGCCGCCTGTATAAGGCCGCGAGTGCAGTGGAAACGGCGCCTGTGTAAGGCCGCAAGCGCAGTGGAAACGGCGTCTGTGTAAGGCTTTGAGCGCAGTAGAAACGGCGCCTGTGTAAGGCCGCGAGCGCAGTGGAAACAGCGCCTGTGTAAGGCCGCGAGCGCAGTGGAAACGGTGCCTGTGTAAGGCCGCGAGCGCAGTGGAAACGCCGCCTGTGTAAGGCCGCGAGCGCAGTGGAAACGGCGCTTGTGTAAGGCCGCGAGCGCAGTGGAAACGGCGCCTGTGTAAGGCTGCGAGAGCCGTGGAAACGGCGCCTGTGTAAGGCCGCGAGCGCAGTGGAAACGGCGCCTGTGTAAGGCCGCGATAGCAGTGGAAACGGCGCCTGTGTAAGGCCGCGAGCGCAGTGAAAACGGCGCCTGTGTAAGGCCGCGAGCGCAGTGAAAACGGCGCCTGTGTAAGGCCGCGAGCGCAGTGGAAACGGCGCCTGTGTAAGGCCGCGAGCCCAGTGAAAACGGCGCCTGTGTAAGGCCGCGAGCGCAGTGAAAACGGCGCCTGTGTAAGGCCGCGATAGCAGTGGAAACGGCGCATGTGTAAGGCCGCGAGCGCAGTGAATACGGCGCCTGTGTAAGGCCGCAAGCGCAGTGGAAATGCCGGCTGTGTAAGGCCGCGAGCGCAGTGAAAACGCCGCCTGTGTTTGGCCGCGAGCGCAGTGGAAACATCGCCTGTAAGGCCGCGAGCGCAGTGAAAACGGCGCCTGTGTAAGGCTGCGAGCGCAGTGCAAACGCCGCCTGTGTAAGGCCGCGAGCGCAGTGGAAACGCCGCCTGTGTAAGGCCGCAAGCGCAGTGGAAATGTCGCCTGTGTAAGGCCTAAAGCGCAGTGGAAACAGCGCCTGTGTAAGGCCGCGAGCGCAGTGGAAACGGCGCCTGTGTACGGCCGCGAGCGCAGTGGAAACGTTGTCTGTGTAAGGCCGCGAGCGCAGTGGAAACGGTGCCTGTGTAAGGCCGCGAGCGCAGTGGAAACGCCGCCTGTGTAAGGCCGCGGGCGCAGTGGAAACGGCGCCTGTATGAGGCCGCGAGTGCAGTGGAAACGGCGCCTGTATAAGGCTGTGAGCGCAGTGGAAACGGCGCCTGTATAAGGCCGCGAGTGCAGTGGAAACGCCGCCTGTATAAGGCCGCGAGTGCAGTGGAAACGGCGCCTGTGTAAGGCCGCAAGCGCAGTGGAAACGGCGTCTGTGTAAGGCTTTGAGCGCAGTAGAAACGGCGCCTGTGTAAGGCCGCGAGCGCAGTGGAAACAGCGCCTGTGTAAGGCCGCGAGCGCAGTGGAAACGGTGCCTGTGTAAGGCCGCGAGCGCAGTGGAAACGCCGCCTGTGTAAGGCCGCGAGCGCAGTGGAAACGGCGCTTGTGTAAGGCCGCGATAGCAGTGGAAACGCCGCCTGTGTAAGGCTGCGAGAGCCGTGGAAACGGCGCCTGTGTAAGGCCGCGAGTGCAGTGGAAACGGCGCCTGTGTAAGGCTGCGAGAGCCGTGGAAACGGCGCCTGTGTAAGGCTGCGAGAGCCGTGGAAACGGCGCCTGTGTAAGGCCGCGAGCGCAGTGCAAACGGCGGCTGTGTAAGGCCGCGAGCGCAGTGGAAACGCCGCCTGTGTAAGGCTGCGAGAGCCGTGGAAACGCCGCCTGTGTAAGGCCGAAAGCGAAGTGGAAACGGCGCCTGTGTAAGGCCGCGAGCGCAGTGGAAACGGCGCCTGTGTACGGCCGCGAGCGCAGTGGAAACGTCGTCTGTGTAAGGCCGCGAGAGCCGTGGAAACGGCGCCTGTGTAAGGCCGCGAGCGCAGTGGAAACGGTGCCTGTGTAAGGCCGCGAGCGCAGTGGAAACGCCGCCTGTGTAAGGCTGCGAGAGCCGTGGAAACGGCGCCTGTGTAAGGCCGCGAGCGCAGTGGAAACGGCGCCTGTGTAAGGCTGCGATAGCAGTGGAAACGGCACATGTGTAAGGCCGCGAGCGCAGTGAAAACGGCGCCTATGTAAGGCCGCGAGCGCAGTGAAAACGCCGCCTCTGTAAGGCCGCGAGCGCAGTGGAAACGGCGCCTGTGTAAGGCCGCGAGCGCAGTGAAAACGGCGCCTGTGTAAGGCCGCGAGCGCAGTGAAAACGGCGCCTGTGTAAGGCCGCGATAGCAGTGGAAACGGCGCATGTGTAAGGCCGCGAGCGCAGTGAAAACGGTGCCTGTGTAAGGCCGCGAGCGCAGTGAAAACGGCGCCTGTGTAAGGCCTCAAGCGCAGTGGAAACGGCGCCTGTGTAAGGCCGCGAGCGCAGTGGAAACGCCGCCTGTGTAAGGCCGCGAGCGCAGTGGAAACGGCGCCTGTGTAAGGCCGCGAGCGCAGTGGAAACGGTGCCTGTGTAAGGCCGCGAGCGCAGTGGAAACGTCGTCTGTGTAAGGCCGCGAGCGCAGTGGAAACGCCGCCTGTGTAAGGCCGCGGGCGCAGTGGAAACGGCGCCTGTATGAGGCCACGAGTGCAGTGGAAACGGCGCCTGTATAAGGCTGTGAGCGCAGTGGAAACGGCGCCTGTATAAGGCCGCGAGTGCAGTGGAAACGCCGCCTGTATAAGGCCGCGAGTGCAGTGGAAACGGCGCCTGTGTAAGGCCGCAAGCGCAGTGGAAACGGTGTCTGTGTAAGGCTTTGAGCGCAGTAGAAACGGCGCCTGTGTAAGGCCGCGAGCGCAGTGGAAACGGCGCCTGTGTAAGGCCGCGAGCGCAGTGGAAACAGCGCCTGTGTAAGGCCGCGAGCGCAGTGGAAACGGTGCCTGTGTAAGGCCGCGAGCGCAGTGGAAACGCCGACTGTGTAAGGCCGCGAGCGCAGTGGAAACGGCGCTTGTGTAAGGCCGCGATAGCAGTGGAAACGCCGCCTGTGTAAGGCTGCGAGAGCCGTGGAAACGGCGCCTGTGTAAGGCCGCGAGCGCAGTGGAAACGGCGCCTGTGTAAGGCCGCGATAGCAGTGGAAACGGCGCCTGTGTAAGGCCGAGAGCGCAGTGCAAACGCCGCCTGTGTAAGGCCGCGAGCGCAGTGGAAACGCCGCCTGTGTAAGGCCGCAAGCGCAGTGGAAATGTCGCCTGTGTAAGGCCTAAAGCGCAGTGGAAACAGCTCCTGTATAAGGCCGCGAGCGCAGTGGAAACGGCGCCTGTGTACGGCCGCGAGCGCAGTGGAAACGTCGTCTGTGTAAGGCCGCGAGCGCAGTGGAAACGGCGCCTGTGTAAGGCCGCGAGCGCAGTGGAAACGGCGCCTGTGTAAGGCCGCAAGCGTAGTGGAAATGGCACCTGTGTAAGGCCGCGAGCGCAGTGGAAACGGCGCCTGTTTAAGGCCATGAGCGCAGTGGAAACGGCGCCAGTGTAAGGCCCGCGGGCGCAGTGGAAACGGCGCCTGTGTAAAGCCACGAGCGCAGTGGAAACGGCGCCTGTGTAATGCCGCGAGCGCAGTGGAAACGGCGCCTGTATAAGGCCGCGAGTGCAGTGGAAACGCCGCCTGTGTAAGGCCGCGGGCGCAGTGGAAACGGTGCCTGTATAAGGCCGCGAGAGCCGTGGAAACGGCGCCTGTGTAAGGCTGCGAGAGCCGTGGAAACGGCGCCTGTGTAAGGCCGCGAGCGCAGTGCAAACGGCGGCTGTGTAAGGCCGCGAGCGCAGTGGAAACGCCGCCTGTGTAAGGCTGCGAGAGCCGTGGAAACGCCGCCTGTGTAAGGCCGAAAGCGAAGTGGAAACGGCGCCTGTGTAAGGCCGCGAGCGCAGTGGAAACGGCGCCTGTGTAAGGCTGCGATAGCAGTGGAAACGGCACGTGTAAGGCCGCGAGCGCAGTGAAAACGGCGCCTATGTAAGGCCGCGAGCGCAGTGAAAACGCCGCCTGTGTAAGGCCGCGAGCGCAGTGGAAACGGCGCCTGTGTAAGGCCGCGAGCGCAGTGAAAACGGCGCCTGTGTAAGGCCGCGAGCGCAGTGAAAACGGCGCCTGTGTAAGGCCGCGATAGCAGTGGAAACGGCGCATGTGTAAGGCCGCGAGCGCAGTGGAAACGGTGCCTGTGTAAGGCCGCGAGCGCAGTGAAAACGGCGCCTGTGTAAGGCCTCAAGCGCAGTGGAAACGGCGCCTGTGTAAGGCCGCGAGCGCAGTGGAAACGCCGCCGGTGTAAGGCCGCGAGCGCAGTGGAAACGGCGCCTGTGTAAGGCCGCGAGCGCAGTGGAAACGGTGCCTGTGTAAGGCCGCGAGCGCAGTGGAAACGCCGCCTGTGTAAGGCCGCGGGCGCAGTGGAAACGGCGCCTGTATGAGGCCGCGAGTGCAGTGGAAACGGCGCCTGTATAAGGCTGTGAGCGCAGTGGAAACGGCGCCTGTATAAGGCCGCGAGTGCAGTGGAAACGCCGCCTGTATAAGGCCGCGAGTGCAGTGGAAACGGCGCCTGTGTAAGGCCGCAAGCGCAGTGGAAACGGTGTCTGTGTAAGGCTTTGAGCGCAGTAGAAACGGCGCCTGTGTAAGGCCGCGAGCGCAGTGGAAACGGCGCCTGTGTAAGGCCGCGAGCGCAGTGGAAACGCCGACTGTGTAAGGCCGCGAGCGCAGTGGAAACGGCGCTTGTGTAAGGCCGCGATAGCAGTGGAAACGCCGCCTGTGTAAGGCTGCGAGAGCCGTGGAAACGGCGCCTGTGTAAGGCCGCGAGCGCAGTGGAAACGGCGCCTGTGTAAGGCCGCGATAGCAGTGGAAACGGCGCCTGTGTAAGGCCGAGAGCCGTGGAAACGCCGCCAGTGTAAGGCCGCGAGCGCAGTGGAAATGTCGCCTGTGTAAGGCCGAAAGCGCAGTGGAAACGGCGCGTGTGTAAGGCCTCGAGTGCAGTGGAAACGGCGCCTGTGTAAGGCCGCGAGCGCAGTGGAAATGTCGCCTGTGTAAGGCCGAAAGCGCAGTGGAAACGGCGCCTGTGTAAGGCCGCGAGAGCCGTGGAAACGGCGCCTGTGTAAGGCCGCGAGCGCAGTGAAAACGGCGCCTGTGTAAGGCCGCGAGCGCAGTGGAAACGGCGCCTGTGTAAGGCCGCGAGCGCAGTGAAAACGGCGCCTGTGTAAGGCCGCGAGAGCCGTGGAAACGGCGCCTGTGTAAGGCCGCGAGTGCAGTGAAAACGGCGCCTGTGTAAAGCCGCGAGCGCAGTGGAAACGGCGCCTGTGTAAGGCCGCGAGCGCAGTGGAAACGGCGCCTGTGTAAGGCCGCGAGCGCAGTGAAAACGGCGCCTGTGTAAGGCCGCGAGAGCCGTGGAAACGGCGCCTGTGTAAGGCCGCGAGCGCAGTGGAAACGGCGCCTGTGTAAGGCCGCGAGAGCCGTGGAAACGGCGAATGTGTGAGGCTGCGAGAGCCGTGGAAACGGCGCCTGTGTAAGGCCGCGAGCGCAGTGCAAACGGCGGCTGTGTAAGGCCGCGAGCGCAGTGGAAACGCCGCCTGTGTAAGGCTGCGAGAGCCGTGGAAACGCCGCCTGTGTAAGGCCGAAAGCGAAGTGGAAACGGCGCCTGTGTAAGGCCGCGAGAGCCGTGGAAACGGCGCCTGTGTAAGGCCGCGAGCGCAGTGGAAACGGTGCCTGTGTAAGGCCGCGAGCGCAGTGGAAACGCCGCCTGTGTAAGGCTGCGAGAGCCGTGGAAACGGCGCCTGTGTAAGGCCGCGATAGCAGTGGAAACGGCGCATG
This sequence comes from Ascaphus truei, assembly GCF_040206685.1. Classification (NCBI taxonomy): domain Eukaryota; kingdom Metazoa; phylum Chordata; class Amphibia; order Anura; family Ascaphidae; genus Ascaphus; species Ascaphus truei. Next base: position 416,647,512 of record NC_134486.1, read on the forward strand.
TGTAAGGCCGCGAGCGCAGTGAAAACGGTGCCTGTGTAAGGCCGCGAGCGCAGTGAAAACGGCGCCTGTGTAAGGCCTCAAGCGCAGTGGAAACGGCGCCTGTGTAAGGCCGCGAGCGCAGTGGAAACGCCGCCTGTGTAAGGCCGCGAGCGCAGTGGAAACGGCGCCTGTGTAAGGCCGCGAGCGCAGTGGAAACGGTGCCTGTGTAAGGCCGCGAGCGCAGTGGAAACGTCGTCTGTGTAAGGCCGCGAGCGCAGTGGAAACGCCGCCTGTGTAAGGCCGCGGGCGCAGTGGAAACTGCGCCTGTATGAGGCCGCGAGTGCAGTGGAAACGGCGCCTGTATAAGGCTGTGAGCGCAGTGGAAACGGCGCCTGTATAAGGCCGCGAGTGCAGTGGAAACGCCGCCTGTATAAGGCCGCGAGTGCAGTGGAAACGGCGCCTGTGTAAGGCCGCAAGCGCAGTGGAAACGGCGCCTGTGTAAGGCCGCGAGCGCAGTGAAAACGGCGCCTGTGTAAGGCCGCGAGAGCCGTGGAAACGGCGCCTGTGTAAGGCCGCGAGTGCAGTGAAAACGGCGCCTGTGTAAAGCCGCGAGCGCAGTGGAAACGGCGCCTGTGTAAGGCCGCGAGCGCAGTGAAAACGGCGCCTGTGTAAGGCCGCGAGCGCAGTGGAAACGGCGCCTGTGTAAGGCCGCGAGCGCAGTGAAAACGGCGCCTGTGTAAGGCCGCGAGAGCCGTGGAAACGGCGCCTGTGTAAGGCCGCGAGCGCAGTGGAAACGGCGCCTGTGTAAGGCCGCGAGAGCCGTGGAAACGGCGCCTGTGTAAGGCTGCGAGAGCCGTGGAAACGGCGCCTGTGTAAGGCCGCGAGCGCAGTGCAAATGGCGGCTGTGTAAGGCCGCGAGCGCAGTGGAAACGCCGCCTGTGTAAGGCTGCGAGAGCCGTGGAAACGCCGCCTGTGTAAGGCCGAAAGCGAAGTGGAAACGGCGCCTGTGTAAGGCCGCGAGAGCCGTGGAAACGGCGCCTGTGTAAGGCCGCGAGCGCAGTGGAAACGGTGCCTGTGTAAGACCGCGAGCGCAGTGGAAACGCCGCCTGTGTAAGGCTGCGAGAGCCGTGGAAACGGCGCCTGTGTAAGGCCGCGATAGCAGTGGAAACGGCGCATGTGTAAGGCCGCGAGCGCAGTGAAAACGGTGCCTGTGTAAGGCCGCGAGCGCAGTGGAAACGGCGCCTGTGTAAGGCCGCGATAGCAGTGGAAACGGCGCCTGTGTAAGGCCGAGAGCCGTGGAAACGCCGCCTGTGTAAGGCCGCGAGCGCAGTGGAAACGTCGTCTGTGTAAGGCCGCGAGCGCAGTGGAAACGCCGCATGTGTAAGGCCGCGGGCGCCGTGGAAACGGCGCCTGTATGAGGCCGCGAGTGCAGTGGAAACGGCGCCTGTATAAGGCTGTGAGCGCAGTGGAAACGGCGCCTGTATAAGGCCGCGAGTGCAGTGGAAACGCCGCCTGTATAAGGCCGCGAGAGCAGTGGAAACGGCGCCTGTGTAAGGCCGCAAGCGCAGTGGAAACGGCGCCTGTGTAAGGCCGCGAGCGCAGTGGAAACAGCGCCTGTGTAAGGCCGCGAGCGCAGTGGAAACGGTGCCTGTGTAAGGCCGCGAGCGCAGTGGAAACGCCGCCTGTGTAAGGCCGCGAGCGCAGTGGAAACGGCGCTTGTGTAAGGCCGCGATAGCAGTGGAAACGCCGCCTGTGTAAGGCTGCGAGAGCCGTGAAAACGGCGCCTGTGTAAGGCCGCGAGCGCAGTGGAAACGGCGCCTGTGTAAGGCCGCGATAGCAGTGGAAACGGCGCCTGTGTAAGGCCGCGAGCGCAGTGAAAACGGCGCCTGTGTAAGGCCGCGAGCGCAGTGGAAACGGCGCCTGTGTAAGGCCGCGAGCGCAGTGAAAACGGCGCCTGTGTAAGGCCGCGAGCGCAGTGAAAACGGCGCCTGTGTAAGGCCGCGATAGCAGTGGAAACGGCGCATGTGTAAGGCCGCGAGCGCAGTGAATACGCCGCCTGTGTTTGGCCGCGAGCGCAGTGGAAACATCGCCTGTAAGGCCGCGAGCGCAGTGAAAACGGCGCCTGTGTAAGGCTGCGAGCGCAGTGCAAACGCCGCCTGTGTAAGGCCGCGAGCGCAGTGGAAACGCTGCCTGTTTAAGGCCGCAAGCGCAGTGGAAATGTCGCCTGTGTAAGGCCTAAAGCGCAGTGGAAACAGCGCCTGTGTAAGGCCGCGAGCGCAGTGGAAACGGCGCCTGTGTACGGCCGCGAGCGCAGTGGAAACGTCGTCTGTGTAAGGCCGCGAGCGCAGTGGAAACGGCGCCTGTGTAAGGCCGCAAGCGTAGTGGAAATGGCACCTGTGTAAGGCCGCGAGCGCAGTGGAAACGGCGCCTGTTTAAGGCCGTGAGCGCAGTGGAAACGGCGCCAGTGTAAGGCCGCGGGCGCAGTGGAAACGGCGCCTGTGTAAAGCCACGAGCGCAGTGGAAACGGCGCCTGTGTAATGCCGCGAGCGCAGTGGAAACGGCGCCTGTATAAGGCCGCGAGTGCAGTGGAAACGCCGCCTGTGTAAGGCCGCGGGCGCAGTGGAAACGGCGCCTGTATAAGGCCGCGAGTGCAGTGGAAACGGCGCCTGTGTAAGGCCGCAAGCGCAGTGGAAACGGCGTCTGTGTAAGGCTTTGAGCGCAGTGGAAACGGCGCCTGTGTAAGGCCGCGAGCGCAGTGGAAATGGCGCCTGTGTAAGGCCGTGAGCGCAGTGGAAACGTCGCCTGTGTAAGGCCGTGAGCGCAGTGGAAACGTCTCCTGTGTAAGGCCGCGAGCGCAGTGGAAACGTCGCCTGTGTAAGGCCGTGAGCGCAGTGGAAACAGCGCCTGTGTAAGGCCGCGAGCGCAGTGGAAACGGCGCCTGTGTAAGGCCGCGAGAGCCGTGGAAACGGCGCCTGTGTAAGGCCGCGAGCGCAGTGGAAACGGTGCCTGTGTAAGGCCGCGAGCGCAGTGGAAACGCCGCCTGTGTAAGGCTGCGAGAGCCGTGGAAACGGCGCCTGTGTAAGGCCGCGAGCGCAGTGGAAACGGCACATGTGTAAGGCCGCGAGCGCAGTGAAAACGGCGCCTATGTAAGGCCGCGAGCGCAGTGAAAACGCCGCCTGTGTAAGGCCGCGAGCGCAGTGGAAACGGCGCCTGTGTAAGGCCGCGAGCGCAGTGAAAACGGCGCCTGTGTAAGGCCGCGAGCGCAGTGAAAACGGCGCCTGTGTAAGGCCGCGATAGCAGTGGAAACGGCGCATGTGTAAGGCCGCGAGCGCAGTGAAAACGGCGCCTGTTTAAGGCCTCAAGCGCAGTGGAAACGGCGCCTGTGTAAGGCCGCGAGCGCAGTGGAAACGCCGCCTGTGTAAGGCCGCGAGCGCAGTGGAAACGGCGCCTGTGTACGGCCGCGAGCGCAGTGGAAACGTCGTCTGTGTAAGGCCGCGAGCGCAGTGGAAACGGTGCCTGTGTAAGGCCGCGAGCGCAGTGGAAACGGTGCCTGTGTAAGGCCGCGAGCGCAGTGGAAACGCCGCCTGTGTAAGGCCGCGGGCGCAGTGGAAACGGCGCCTGTATGAGGCCGCGAGTGCAGTGGAAACGGCGCCTGTATGAGGCCGCGGGCGCAGTGGAAACGGCGCCTGTATGAGGCCGCGAGTGCAGTGGAAACGGCGCCTGTATAAGGCTGTGAGCGCAGTGGAAACGGCGCCTGTATAAGGCCGCGAGTGCAGTGGAAACGCCGCCTGTATAAGGCCGCGAGTGCAGTGGAAACGGCGCCTGTGTAAGGCTGCAAGCGCAGTGGAAACGGCGTCTGTGTAAGGCTTTGAGCGCAGTAGAAACGGCGCCTGTGTAAGGCCGCGAGCGCAGTGGAAACAGCGCCTGTGTAAGGCCGCGAGCGCAGTGGAAACGGTGCCTGTGTAAGGCCGCGAGCGCAGTGGAAACGCCGCCTGTGTAAGGCCGCGAGCGCAGTGGAAACGGCGCTTGTGTAAGGCCGCGATAGCAGTGGAAACGCCGCCTGTGTAAGGCTGCGAGAGCCGTGGAAACGGCGCCTGTGTAAGGCCGCGAGCGCAGTGGAAACGGCGCCTGTGTAAGGCCGCGATAGCAGTGGAAACGGCGCCTGTGTAAGGCCGCGAGCGCAGTGAAAACGGCGCCTGTGTAAGGCCGCGAGCGCAGTGGAAACGGCGCCTGTGTAAGGCCGCGAGCGCAGTGAAAACGGCGCCTGTGTAAGGCCGCGAGCGCAGTGAAAACGGCGCCTGTGTAAGGCCGCGATAGCAGTGGAAACGGCGCATGTGTAAGGCCGCGAGCGCAGTGGAAACGGCGCCTGTGTAATGCCGCGAGCGCAGTGGAAACGGCGCCTGTATAAGGCCGCGAGTGCAGTGGAAACGCCGCCTGTGTAAGGCCGCGGGCGCAGTGGAAACGGCGCCTGTATAAGGCCGCGAGTGCAGTGGAAACGGCGCCTGTGTAAGGCCGCAAGCGCAGTGGAAACGGCGTCTGTGTAAGGCTTTGAGCGCAGTAGAAACGGCGCCTGTGTAAGGCCGCGAGCGCAGTGGAAACGGCGCCTGTGTAAGGCCGCGAGCGCAGTGGAAACAGCGCCTGTGTAAGGCCGCGAGCGCAGTGGAAACGGTGCCTGTGTAAGGCCGCGAGCGCAGTGGAAACGCCGCCTGTGTAAGGCCGCGAGCGCAGTGGAAACGGCGCTTGTGTAAGGCCGCGATAGCAGTGGAAACGCCGCCTGTGTAAGGCTGCGAGAGCCGTGGAAACGGCGCCTGTGTAAGGCCGCGAGCGCAGTGGAAACGGCGCCTGTGTAAGGCCGCGATAGCAGTGGAAACGGCGCCTGTGTAAGGCCGCGAGCGCAGTGAAAACGGCGCCTGTGTAAGGCCGCGAGCGCAGTGGAAACGGCGCCTGTGTAAGGCCGCGAGCGCAGTGAAAACGGCGCCTGTGTAAGGCCGCGAGCGCAGTGAAAACGGCGCCTGTGTAAGGCCGCGATAGCAGTGGAAACGGCGCATGTGTAAGGCCGCGAGCGCAGTGAATACGGCGCCTGTGTAAGGCCGCAAGCGCAGTGGATATGCCGGCTGTGTAAGGCCGCGAGCGCAGTGAAAACGCCGCCTTTGTTTGGCCGCGAGCGCAGTGGAAACATCGCCTGTAAGGCCGCGAGCGCAGTGAAAACGGCGCCTGTGTAAGGCTGCGAGCGCAGTGCAAACGCCGCCTGTGTAAGGCCGCGAGCGCAGTGGAAACGCCGCCTGTTTAAGGCCGCAAGCGCAGTGGAAATGTCGCCTGTGTAAGGCCTAAAGCGCAGTGGAAACAGCGCCTGTGTAAGGCCGCGAGCGCAGTGGAAACGGCGCCTGTGTACGGCCGCGAGCGCAGTGGAAACGTCGTCTGTGTAAGGCCGCGAGCGCAGTGGAAACGGCGCCTGTGTAAGGCCGCAAGCGTAGTGGAAATGGCACCTGTGTAAGGCCGCGAGCGCAGTGGAAACGGCGCCTGTTTAAGGCCATGAGCGCAGTGGAAACGGCGCCAGTGTAAGGCCGCGGGCGCAGTGGAAACGGCGCCTGTGTAAAGCCACGAGCGCAGTGGAAACGGCGCCTGTGTAATGCCGCGAGCGCAGTGGAAACGGCGCCTGTATAAGGCCGCGAGTGCAGTGGAAACGCCGCCTGTGTAAGGCCGCGGGCGCAGTGGAAACGGCGCCTGTATAAGGCCGCGAGTGCAGTGGAAACGGCGCCTGTGTAAGGCCGCAAGCGCAGTGGAAACGGCGTCTGTGTAAGGCTTTGAGCGCAGTGGAAACGGCGCCTGTGTAAGGCCGCGAGCGCAGTGGAAACGGCGCCTGTGTAAGGCCGTGAGCGCAGTGGAAACGTCGCCTGTGTAAGGCCGTGAGCGCAGTGGAAACAGCGCCTGTGTAAGGCCGCGAGCGCAGTGGAAACGTCGCCTGTGTAAGGCCGTGAGCGCAGTGGAAACAGCGCCTGTGTAAGGCCGCGAGCGCAGTGGAAACGGCGCCTGTGTAAGGCTGCGAGAGCCGTGGAAACGGCGCCTGTGTAAGGCCGCGAGCGCAGTGGAAACGGCGCCTGTGTAAGGCCGCGATAGCAGTGGAAACGGCACATGTGTAAGGCCGCGAGCGCAGTGAAAACGGCGCCTATGTAAGGCTGCGAGCGCAGTGAAAACGCCGCCTGTGTAAGGCCGCGAGCGCAGTGGAAACGGCGCCTGTGTAAGGCCGCGAGCGCAGTGAAAACGGCGCCTGTGTAAGGCCGCGAGCGCAGTGAAAAAGGCGCCTGTGTAAGGCCGCGATAGCAGTGGAAACGGCGCATGTGTAAGGCCGCGAGCGCAGTGAAAACGGTGCCTGTGTAAGGCCGCGAGCGCAGTGAAAACGGCGCCTGTGTAAGGCCTCAAGCGCAGTGGAAACGGCGCCTGTGTAAGGCCGCGAGCGCAGTGGAAACGCCGCCTGTGTAAGGCCGCGAGCGCAGTGGAAACGGCGCCTGTGTACGGCCGCGAGCGCAGTGGAAACGTCGTCTGTGTAAGGCCGCGAGCGCAGTGGAAACGGTGCCTGTGTAAGGCCGCGAGCGCAGTGGAAACGCCACCTGTGTAAGGCCGCGGGCGCAGTGGAAACGGCGCCTGTATGAGGCCGCGAGTGCAGTGGAAACGGCGCCTGTATAAGGCTGTGAGCGCAGTGGAAACGGCGCCTGTATAAGGCCGCGAGTGCAGTGGAAACGCCGCCTGTATAAGGCCGCGAGTGCAGTGGAAACGGCGCCTGTGTAAGGCCGCAAGCGCAGTGGAAACGGCGTCTGTGTAAGGCTTTGAGCGCAGTAGAAACGGCGCCTGTGTAAGGCCGCGAGCGCAGTGGAAACAGCGCCTGTGTAAGGCCGCGAGCGCAGTGGAAACGGTGCCTGTGTAAGGCCGCGAGCGCAGTGGAAACGCCGCCTGTGTAAGGCCGCGAGCGCAGTGGAAACGGCGCTTGTGTAAGGCCGCGATAGCAGTGGAAACGCCGCCTGTGTAAGGCTGCGAGAGCCGTGGAAACGGCGCCTGTGTAAGGCCGCGAGCGCCGTGGAAACGGCGCCTGTGTAAGGCCGCGATAGCAGTGGAAACGGCGCCTGTGTAAGGCCGCGAGCGCAGTGAAAACGGCGCCTGTGTAAGGCCGCGAGCGCAGTGGAAACGGCGCCTGTGTAAGGCCGCGAGCGCAGTGAAAACGGCGCCTGTGTAAGGCCGCGAGCGCAGTGAAAACGGCGCCTGTGTAAGGCCGCGATAGCAGTGGAAACGGCGCATGTGTAAGACCGCGAGCGCAGTGGAAACGGCGCCTGTGTAATGCCGCGAGCGCAGTGGAAACGGCGCCTGTATAAGGCCGCGAGTGCAGTGGAAACGCCGCCTGTGTAAGGCCGCGGGCGCAGTGGAAACGGCGCCTGTATAAGGCCGCGAGTGCAGTGGAAACGGCGCCTGTGTAAGGCCGCAAGCGCAGTGGAAACGGCGTCTGTGTAAGGCTTTGAGCGCAGTGGAAACGGCGCCTGTGTAAGGCCGCGAGCGCAGTGGAAACGGCGCCTGTGTAAGGCCGTGAGCGCAGTGGAAACGTCGCCTGTGTAAGGCCGTGAGCGCAGTGGAAACGTCGCCTGTGTAAGGCCGCGAGCGCAGTGGAAACGTCGCCTGTGTAAGGCCGTGAGCGCAGTGGAAACAGCGCCTGTGTAAGGCTGCGAGCGCTGTGGAAACGGCGCCTGTGTAAGGCCGCGAGAGCCGTGGAAACGGCGCCTGTGTAAGGCCGCGAGCGCAGTGGAAACGGTGCCTGTGTAAGGCCGCGAGCGCAGTGGAAACGGCGCCTGTGTAAGGCCGCGATAGCAGTGGAAACGGCACATGTGTAAGGCCGCGAGCGCAGTGAAAACGCCGCCTGTGTAAGGCCGCGAGCGCAGTGGAAACGGCGCCTGTGTAAGGCCGCGAGCGCAGTGAAAACGGCGCCTATGTAAGGCCGCGAGCGCAGTGAAAACGCCGCCTGTGTAAGGCCGCGAGCGCAGTGGAAACGGCGCCTGTGTAAGGCCGCGAGCGCAGTGAAAACGACGCCTGTGTAAGGCCGCGAGCGCAGTGAAAACGGCGCCTGTGTAAGGCCGCGATAGCAGTGGAAACGGCGCATGTGTAAGGCCGCGAGCGCAGTGAAAACGGTGCCTGTGTAAGGCCGCGAGCGCAGTGAAAACGGCGCCTGTGTAAGGCCTCAAGCGCAGTGGAAACGGCGCCTGTGTAAGGCAGCGAGCGCAGTGGAAACGCCGCCTGTGTAAGGCCGCGAGCGCAGTGGAAACGGCGCCTGTGTACGGCCGCGAGCGCAGTGGAAACGTCGTCTGTGTAAGGCCGCGAGCGCAGTGGAAACGGTGCCTGTGTAAGGCCGCGAGCGCAGTGGAAACGCCGCCTGTGTAAGGCCGCGGGCGCAGTGGAAACGGCGCCTGTATGAGGCCGCGAGTGCAGTGGAAACGGCGCCTGTATAAGGCTGTGAGCGCAGTGGAAACGGCGCCTGTATAAGGCCGCGAGTGCAGTGGAAACGCCGCCTGTATAAGGCCGCGAGTGCAGTGGAAACGGCGCCTGTGTAAGGCCGCGAGCGCAGTGGAAACGGTGCCTGTGTAAGGCCGCGAGCGCAGTGGAAACGCCGCCTGTGTAAGGCTGCGAGAGCCGTGGAAACGGCGCCTGTGTAAGGCCGCGAGCGCAGTGGAAACGGCGCCTGTGTAAGGCCGCGATAGCAGTGGAAACGGCACGTGTAAGGCCGCGAGCGCAGTGAAAACGGCGCCTATGTAAGGCCGCGAGCGCAGTGAAAACGCCGCCTGTGTAAGGCCGCGAGCGCAGTGGAAACGGCGCCTGTGTAAGGCCGCGAGCGCAGTGAAAACGGCGCCTGTGTAAGGCCGCGAGCGCAGTCAAAACGGCGCCTGTGTAAGGCCGCGATAGCAGTGGAAACGGCGCATGTGTAAGGCCGCGAGCGCAGTGAAAACGGTGCCTGTGTAAGGCCGCGAGCGCAGTGAAAACGGCGCCTGTGTAAGGCCTCAAGCGCAGTGGAAACGGCGCCTGTGTAAGGCCGCGAGCGCAGTGGAAACGCCGCCTGTGTAAGGCCGCGAGCGCAGTGGAAACGGCGCCTGTGTACGGCCGCGAGCGCAGTGGAAACGTCGTCTGTGTAAGGCCGCGAGCGCAGTGGAAACGGTGCCTGTGTAAGGCCGCGAGCGCAGTGGAAACGCCGCCTGTGTAAGGCCGCGGGCGCAGTGGAAACGGCGCCTGTATGAGGCCGCGAGTGCAGTGGAAACGGCGCCTGTATAAGGCTGTGAGCGCAGTGGAAACAGCGCCTGTATAAGGCCGCGAGTGCAGTGGAAACGCCGCCTGTATAAGGCCGCGAGTGCAGTGGAAACGGCGCCTGTGTAAGGCCGCAAGCGCAGTGGAAACGGCGTCTGTGTAAGGCTTTGAGCGCAGTAGAAACGGCGCCTGTGTAAGGCCGCGAGCGCAGTGGAAACAGCGCCTGTGTAAGGCCGCGAGCGCAGTGGAAACGGTGCCTGTGTAAGGCCGCGAGCGCAGTGGAAACGCCGCCTGTGTAAGGCCGCGAGCGCAGTGGAAACGGCGCTTGTGTAAGGCCGCGATAGCAGTGGAAACGCCGCCTGTGTAAGGCTGCGAGAGCCGTGGAAACGGCGCCTGTGTAAGGCCGCGAGCGCAGTGGAAACGGCGCCTGTGTAAGGCCGCGATAGCAGTGGAAACGGCGCCTGTGTAAGGCCGCGAGCGCAGTGAAAACGGCGCCTGTGTAAGGCCGCGAGCGCAGTTGAAACGGCGCCTGTGTAAGGCCGCGAGCGCAGTGAAAACGGCGCCTGTGTAAGGCCGCGAGCGCAGTGAAAACGGCGCCTGTGTAAGGCCGCGATAGCAGTGGAAACGGCGCATGTGTAAGGCCGCGAGCGCAGTGAATACGGCGCCTGTGTAAGGCCGCAAGCGCAGTGGAAATGCCGGCTGTGTAAGGCCGCGAGCGCAGTGAAAACGCCGCCTGTGTTTGGCCGCGAGCGCAGTGGAAACATCGCCTGTAAGGCCGCGAGCGCAGTGAAAACGGCGCCTGTGTAAGGCTGCGAGCGCAGTGCAAACGCCGCCTGTGTAAGGCCGCGAGCGCAGTGGAAACGCCGCCTGTGTAAGGCCGCAAGCGCAGTGGAAATGTCGCCTGTGTAAGGCCTAAAGCGCAGTGGAAACAGCGCCTGTGTAAGGCCGCGAGCGCAGTGGAAACGGCGCCTGTGTACGGCCGCGAGCGCAGTGGAAACGTCGTCTGTGTAAGGCCGCGAGCGCAGTGGAAACGGCGCCTGTGTAAGGCCGCAAGCGTAGTGGAAATGGCACCTGTGTAAGGCCGCGAGCGCAGTGAAAACGGCGCCTGTTTAAGGCCATGAGCGCAGTGGAAACGGCGCCAGTGTAAGGCCCGCGGGCGCAGTGGAAACGGCGCCTGTGTAAAGCCACGAGCGCAGTGGAAACGGCGCCTGTGTAATGCCGCGAGCGCAGTGGAAACGGCGCCTGTATAAGGCCGCGAGTGCAGTGGAAACGCCGCCTGTGTAAGGCCGCGGGCGCAGTGGAAACGGCGCCTGTATAAGGCCGCGAGTGCAGTGGAAACGGCGCCTGTGTAAGGCCGCAAGCGCAGTGGAAACGGCGTCTGTGTAAGGCTTTGAGCGCAGTGGAAACGGCGCCTGTGTAAGGCCGCGAGCGCAGTGGAAACGGCGCCTGTGTAAGGCCGTGAGCGCAGTGGAAACGTCGCCTGTGTAAGGCCGTGAGCGCAGTGGAAACGTCGCCTGTGTAAGGCCGCGAGCGCAGTGGAAACGTCGCCTGTGTAAGGCCGCGAGCGCAGTGGAAACGGCGCCTGTGTAAGGCCGCGAGCGCAGTGGAAACGGCGCCTGTGTAAGGCCGTGAGCGCAGTGGAAACGTCGCCTGTGTAAGGCCGCGAGCGCAGTGGAAACGGCGCCTGTGTAAGGCCGCGAGCGCAGTGGAAATGGCGCCTGTGTAAGGCCGCGAGAGCAGTGGAAACGGCGCCTGTGTAAGGCCGCGAGCGCAGTGGAAACGTCGCCTGTGTAAGGCCGTGAGCGCAGTGGAAACAGCGCCTGTGTAAGGCCGCGAGCGCAGTGGAAACGGCGCCTGTGTAAGGCCGCGAGCGCAGTGAAAACGGCGTCTGTGTAAGGCCGCAAGCGCAGTGGAAATGTCGGCTGTGTAAGGCCGCGAGCGCAGTGAAAACGGTGCCTGTGTAAGGCCGCGAGCGCAGTGGAAACGGCGCCTGTGTAAGGCCTCAAGCGCAGTGGAAACGGCGCCTGTGTAAGGCCGTGAGCGCAATGGAAACGCCGCCTGTGTAAGGCCGCGGGCGCAGTGGAAACGGCGCCTGTGTAAGGCCGCGAGTGCAGTGGAAACGCCGCCTGTGTAAGGCCGCGGGCGCAGTGGAAACGGCGCCTGTATAAGTCCGCGAGTGCAGTGGAAACGGCGCCTGTGTAAGGCCGCAAGCGCAGTGGAAACGCCGCCTGTGTAAGGCTGTTTGCGCAGTGGAAACGTCGCCTGTGTAAGGCTGTGAGCGCAGTGGAAACGTCGCCTGTGTAAGGCCGCGAGCGCAGTGGAAACGGCGCCTGTGTAAGGCCGCGAGCGCAGTGGAAACGGCGCCTGTGTAAGGCCGCGAGCGCAGTGGAAACGGCGCCTGTGTAAGGCCGCCAGCGCAGTGGAAACGTCGTCTATGTAAGGCCGCGAGCGCAGTGGAAACGGCACCTGTGTAAGGCCGCGAGTGCAGTGGAAACGCCGCCTGTGTAAGGCCGCGGGCGCAGTGGAAACGGCGCCTGTGTAAGGCCGCGAGTGCAGTGGAAACGCCGCCTGTGTAAGGCCGCGGGCGCAGTGGAAACGGCGCCTGTATAAGGCCGCGAGTGCAGTGGAAACGGCGCCTGTGTAAGGCCGCAAGCGCAGTGGAAACGCCGCCTGTGTAAGGCTGTGAGCGCAGTGGAAACGTCGCCTGTGTAAGGCTGTGAGCGCAGTGGAAACGTCGCCTGTGTAAGGTCGCAAGCGCAGTGGAAACGGCGCCTGTGTAAGGCCGCGAGCGCAGTGGAAACGGCGCCTGTGTAAGTCCGCGAGCGCAGTGGAAACGTCGCCTGTGTAAGTCCGCGAGCGCAGTGGAAACGGCGCCTGTGTAAGTCCGCGAGCGCAGTGGAAACGTCGCCTGTGTAAGGCCGCGAGCGCAGTGGAAACGGCGCCTGTGTAAGTCCGCGAGCGCAGTGGAAACGGCGCCTGTGTAAGGCCGCGAGCGCAGTGGAAACGTCGCCTGTGTAAGGCCGCGAGCGCAGTGGAAACGTCGCCTGTGTAAGGCCGTGAGCGCAGTGGAAACGGCGCCTGTGTAAGGCCGCGAGCGCAGTGGAAACGGCGCCTGTGTAAGGCCGCGAGCGCAGTGGAAACGGCACCTGTGTAAGGCCGCGAGCGCAGTGGAAACGGCGCCTGTGTAAGGCCGCGAGCGCAGTGGAAACGGCGCCTGTGTAAGGCCGCGAGCGCAGTGGAAACGGCGCCTGTGTAAGGCCGCGAGCGCAGTGGAAACGCCGCCTGTGTAAGGCCGTGAGCGCAGTGGAAACGGCGCCTGTGTAAGGCCGCGAGCGCAGTGGAAACGGCGCCTGTGTAAGGCCGCGAGCGCAGTGGAAACGGCGCCTGTGTAAGGCCGCGAGCGCAGTGGAAACGGCGCCTGTGTAAGGCCGCGAGCGCAGTGGAAACGGCGCCTGTGTAAGGCCGCGAGCGCAGTGGAAACGGCGCCTGTGTAAGGCCGCGAGCGCAGTGGAAACGGCGCCTGTGTAAGGCCGCGAGCGCTGTGGAAACGGCGCCTGTGTAAGGCCGCGAGCGCAGTGGAAACGGCGCCTGTGTAAGGCCGCGAGCGCAGTGGAAACGGCGCCTGTGTAAGGCCGCGAGCGCAGTAGAAACGCCGCCTGTGTAAGGCCGCGAGCGCAGTGGAAACGGCGCCTGTGTAAGGCCGCTAGCGCAGTAGAAACGCCGCCTGTGTAAGGCCGCGAGCGCAGTGGAAACGGCGCCTGTGTAAGGCCGCGAGCGCAGTTGAAACGGCGCCTGTGTAAGGCCGCGAGCGCAGTAGAAACGCCGCCTGTGTAAGGCCGCGAGCGCAGTGGAAACGGCGCCTGTGTAAGGCCGCGAGCGCAGTGGAAACGGCGCCTGTGTAAGGCCGCGAGCGCAGTAGAAATGGCGCCTATGTAAGGCCGCGATCGCAGTGGAAACGGCGCCTGTGTAAGGCCGCGAGAGCTGTGGAAATGGCGCCTGTGTAAGGCCGCGAGCGCAGTGGAAACGGCGCCTGTGTAAGGCCGCGAGCGCAGTGGAAACGGCGCCTGTGTAAGGCCGCGAGCGCAGTGGAAACGGCGCCTGTGTAAGGCCGCGAGCGCAGTGGAAACGGCGCCTGTGTAAGGCCGCGAGCGCTGTGGAAACGGCGCCTGTGTAAGGCCGCGAGCGCAGTGGAAACGGCGCCTGTGTAAGGCCGCGAGCGCTGTGGAAACGGCGCCTGTGTAAGGCCGCGAGCGCAGTGGAAACGGCGCCTGTGTAAGGCCGCGAGCGCAGTGGAAACGGCGCCTGTGTAAGGCCGCGAGCGCAGTAGAAACGCCGCCTGTGTAAGGCCGCGAGCGCAGTGGAAACGGCGCCTGTGTAAGGCCGCTAGCGCAGTAGAAACGCCGCCTGTGTAAGGCCGCGAGCGCAGTGGAAACGGCGCCTGTGTAAGGCCGCGAGCGCAGTTGAAACGGCGCCTGTGTAAGGCCGCGAGCGCAGTAGAAACGCCGCCTGTGTAAGGCCGCGAGCGCAGTGGAAACGGCGCCTGTGTAAGGCCGCGAGCGCAGTGGAAACGGCGCCTGTGTAAGGCCGCGAGCGCAGTAGAAATGGCGCCTATGTAAGGCCGCGATCGCAGTGGAAACGGCGCCTGTGTAAGGCCGCGAGAGCTGTGGAAATGGCGCCTATGTAAGGCCGCGAGCGCAGTGGAAACGGCGCCTGTGTAAGGCCGTGAGCGCAGTGGAAACGGCGCCTGTGTAAGGCCGCGAGCGCAGTGGAAACGGCGCCTGTGTAAGGCCGCGAGAGCAGTGGAAACGCCGCCTGTGTAAGGCCGCGAGCGCAGTGGAAACGCCGCCTGTGTAAGGCCGCGAGCGCAGTGGAAACGGCGCCTGTGTAAGGCCGCGAGCGCAGTGGAAACGGCGCCTGTGTAAGGCCGCGAGCGCAGTGGAAACGCCGCCTGTGTAAGGCCGCGAGCGCAGTGGAAACGGCGCCTGTGTAAGGCCGCGAGCGCAGTGGAAACGGCGCCTGTGTAAGGCCGCGAGCGCAGTGGAAATGGCGCCTGTGTAAGGCCGCGAGCGCAGTGGAAATGGCGCCTGTGTAAGGCCGCGAGCGCAGTGGAAATGGCGCCTGTGTAAGGCCGCGGTGCCCTCCTGGCGTGAGCCCATTTCATAGTGTTAGACCAGGAGTGAGACAACTCTAGTTCTCAAGGCCACCAACAGGTCTCTGCTGCAGCACAGGTGACTCAATTAGTGGCTCACTTGAAGACTACACCACTTGTGCTGAAGCAGGGATATCCTTAAAACATGACCTGTTGGTGGCCCTTGAGGACTGGAGTTGGCCGCTCCTGTGTTAGACATCAGTCAACCATCTACAATTCACCGGTATGATAATGATTTTGGATTCCCATTGGATGATCTGTTAGCACCTTTGGAATGCGGATAAAGATCTGACGAGAGCCTGACCTGGATCTCCATCACACAGGTGGAGTGGGGTTAGGTGGAGGGGGTTAGGTGGAGGGGTGTTAGGTGGAGGGGGGTTAGGTGGGGGGGGGGGTTTACAATGTGTGAACGTTTGGCTGGAGTCCTAGATAAGAGGCGGCAGCGTTGCAATTCACAAGCAGATTAATAAGTGTTTCTATGATATTCTGTATTGTATTGTATTGTATGTCTTTATTTATATAGCGCCATTAATGTACATAGCGCTTCACAGTAGTAATACACGTGGTAATCGAATAAATAACAGATAATATAAATAACAGATCATGGGAATAAGTGCTTTAGACAAACATAACATTAAGGAAGAGGAGTCCCTGCCCCGAGGAGCTTACAGTCTAATTGGTAGGTACGGAGAACGTACAGAGACAGTAGGAGGGAGTTCTGGTAAGTGCGTCTGCAGGGGGCCAAGGTTTATGTATCATGTGTTCAGAATATCCACAGTGCTATTCATATGCTTCTTTAAGCAAGTGGGTCTTAAGGTGGGTCTTAAAGGTGGATAGAGAGGGTGCTAGTCGGGTACTGAGGGGAAGGGCATTCCAGAGGTGTGGGGCAGTCAGTGAAAAAAGTTTAAGGCGGGAGAGGGCTTTAGATAAAAAGGGGGTAGAAAGAAGACATCCTTGAGCAGAACGCAAGAGTCGGGATGGTGCATAACGAGAAATTAGGGCTGAGATGTAAGGAGGGACAGAAGAGTGTAAAGCTTTAAAAGTGAGGAGAAGAATGGAGTGTGAGATGCGGGATTTGATAGGAAGCCAGGAGAGGGATTTCAGGAGGGGAGATGCTGAGACAGATCTAGGAAAGAGTAGAGTGATTCTGGCAGCAGCGTTTAGGATAGATTGTAGGGGAGACAGGTGAGAGGCAGGAAGGCCGGACAGCAGGAGGTTACAGTAATCAAGACGGGAGAGAATGAGGGCCTGAGTCAGAGTTTTAGCAGTCGAGTAACAGAGGAAAGGGCGTATCTTTGTTATATTGCGGAGGAAAAAGCGACAAGTTTTAGAAATGTTTTGAATGTGAGGGGCGAATGTGAGAGAGGAGTCGAGTGTGACCCCTAGGCAGCGTGCTTGGGCTACTGGGTGGATGATCGTAGTTCCAACAGTAATGTGGAAGGAGGTAGTAGGGCCAGGTTTGGGAGGAAGTATGTGGAGCTCTGTTTTAGCCATGTTGAGTTTAAGGCGACGGAGGGCCATCCAGGATGATATAGCAGAGAGACATTCAGAAACTTTGGTCTGTATAGCAGGTGTAAGGTCAAGTGTTGAAAAGTATATTTGTGTGTCGTCAGCATAGAGGTGATATTTAAACCCAAAAGATGTATCTATTGAATGCTACCTTTCAGGAGCGGCTCAGCGAGTAAAGGCTCAGCGAGTAAAGGCTCAGCGAGTAAAGGCTCAGCGAGTAAAGGCTTAGTGAGTAAAGGCTCAGCGAGTAAATACACTGACTGGAAACAATTACACTGAGTGCGAATCAGGGGAATCTGGTACAATTCCCCGTGTCAGCTCCTTGTGATTTTGGGCAAGTCACTTTATCTCTCCAGGCACCAAAAACATAGATTGTAAGCTCACCTGAACAGGGACTATGTCTGTAACATTCCTACGTGCTGCGTAGCGCTCGCTATACTGCGATTATGAAGCGCTTCGTGTCCCATTGGGAGAAAAGCGCTATGTGAAATAAAGTTATTATAACACTCCATGAAAACCTTGTATTTTTGGGGGAAGAGTTAAAAACAACTTTAGCTTTTTTCTTCTTTATGCAAAGTAAATATGTTGCTGTCTCCCGACTAAATAATTATTACATTACTTCTAAGAAGAGCCTTGAAAAATAAAATAAAAAAGGAATAAGCGGAGGACAAATTGTTTAAAGCGCTTGATTCCCGTGCTCGCGGTTTTGAACGGTTGTACATGTCCGATGTGGTAATACTGTGACTTCATTGGACGTTTAAAAAAAAAAAAAAAAGTTTGAAATACATTTAAAGCAGGAACCAAATGGTCAGATGTTAATCGCTCATTAAGAGAGTGTTAGTCACCGAGGAGTTACCCGATCCCCATTAATGTGCCACTATTAGCAGCACAGCTGTAAATGTATATTTGTTTTTTGGATGAAAGCAGATGTTTCAGTTCTTCAGGTCCCTGGAGCCACCAGCAAATGCTTTTAATTTCTCTTCAACATGTGTATTGTGTCTGCGAGTGAGCAGAGGAGCTTCTGCGGTGAGTGTAAGGCAGAGGGGCTTCTGCGGTGAGTGTAAGGCAGAGGGGCTTCTGCGGTGAGTGTAAGGCAGAGGGGCTTCTGCGGTGAGTGTAAGGCAGAGGGGCTTCTGCGGTGAGTGTAAGGCAGAGGGGCTTCTGCGGTGAGTGTAAGGCAGAGGGGCTTCTGCGATGAGTGTAAGGCAGAGGGGCTTCTGCGGTGAGTGTAAGGCAGAGGGGCTTCTGCGATGAGTGTAAGGCAGAGGGGCTTCTGCGGTGAGTGTAAGGCGGTGGTGCTCAAGTCTTCAACTGAGCCAAAGATTGAGCCACCTGTGCTGAAGCAGGGATATCCTGAAAAGCTGACGTGGGGTGGGGCGGTGCCTTGAGGAATGGAGTTGAGCACCCCCACTGTAGGGCACTTTGCGTGTGTTTGTGCAAAGGGGGAGTCGGGATCTGGATGCTGCGTCACTGTGCGTGCAAGGAGTAGCTTTGTGTATATTGTACATACACAGCGGGAGCTCGGCACACTGGTAGGAAAGGGTTAAGAGAGTGCTTCGGGCTGCTGGTTCTCAGGGGTCCCTGGGTCTTTGTCATGTTACAGACACGGGCTCCAAGTCGCACATAACTTAGCCGCGATCTGCAGGTGGCATTGCGTCACCGTGGCTTGTGAGTTAGCCACACACCGAGCAGATGTTCCGAAGGGTAACTAGAGGTCATTTCCAGCCGCTACATCTGGCAGGTGGAGGGAAGTGGGTAACCGTTCACATGTAAGGTGCCTGCATCCTGCAGCCACCCCCGGGGTACAGGGACCAGGGAAGGCTTATCAAGGACAAAGCTGGGACATCTTCTGTCTGCCATCACTCTGCTCCCTTCTCCTTCTCTCTCTACTGAATCCTCTCTTCAATTTATGGGAATTGTATGATTCCCGGCCTACTGCTTACCTGACTGGAGTCTACTTACAGCACCAAGGTCTCCAGACTGCAAAACCGGGGCAAAGTTAGAGCAAAGAAACGGCACCAGAATTATCAACGAAAAAGAATCCTATTGGGAGCAGATGCTTTTTTCATCCTTTGATGAATCTGGTGCACTTTTTTAGCACCAGGTTCGCAGCTAGGAGACTTGTGGTAAATAAAACCCACTGGCCCAATACATTGACAGTTTTTACTGCGGTTTTGCGTTGATACGTACACCCCACTGTCTCTTTGTTCTGTACTTCTCTTTCATTCATCCGTTTTTGTTTTTATATGACCGTTATACTTATATAGGACGTGGGCGAGTCCTATTGCTTGTTGCTCGTGTTAATGTTACTTGCTATTTAAGGATATCATAGGGTCACATTTTCATAGGCACATTATGTAAAGGCTATGTTTCTACAAACCCAATATACAGGGATGCTTATCCTATAAGCCCGCGCTGTACCAGCACGTTGGGGTTGTGTAACGGACGTGCTAGTGTGTCAACGTCACACTCCAAGCTCCTGTTTCATTTGCGGTGCAGTTGTCTTCCTCTTGCTTGGGCAGATTTCAGTCCTATTTCAATCAATGGCGCTCAAATGTTCCTGCGCAAGGGGACGGTGACAGAGCAGAATGTTGAGTAGGGGCTTTGGTGACTCGAGCTACAACTATGATGGGGATCTTGGAGCGTGCTGGGCCTTGGATAAGGTGTCATGACAGCTTGTAGCTGCCTCCATGCAGCTTGTTTGGGACCACCCACCATGGCGTTTGAGATGGCTATCTTACCCATTGCAGTAATGCTTAACTGGGGCTTAAGACATTGAAAGCGGCATTACAGGTATCACGTTTCTTGTAACTGAGAGATCCTTCTGCTTACAAGAATGAACACTTAAAGTAGCCTCAATCAACACTCAGTGTAACCAGTGCTGAACACACAGGAGAGTCATGTAACATAGAGGCGAGAGGAGCAGGATCAGAGCGCTCTGCGTTAATGGTGTGGTATGCTCAAGGCACAGCAGCTACATAAAGAGCGTGACAAGCTGAAGGATCAGCTCCTGAGACAGGAGCTCTTCAAGATAGAGCTGGTTGGCCATTGCCAGACCCTGTCAATAGAGCTGCAGGACAGGTCTGAGCAGCAGCTTCCAGAAGGCGTTTAACAAAGAGAACAGCGTTCCCAGGAAATGGAGCACCTGCAGGAGAGCCTGCACGAGCAGCGCTACCGGGAGATGAGCACCTGTGGGAGAGCCTGCGAGAGAAGCGCTACCGGGAGATGAGCACCTGCAGGAGAGCCTGCACGAGCAGCGCTACCGGGAGATGAGCACCTGCAGGAGAGCCTGCACGAGCAGCGCTACAGGGAGATGAGCACCTGCGGGAGAGCCTGCACGAGCAGCGCTACCGGGAGATGAGCACCTGCAGGAGAGCCTGCACGAGCAGCGCTACCGGGAGATGAGCACCTGCGGGAGAGCCTGCAAGAGCAGCACTACAGGGAGATGAGCACCTGCGGGAGAGCCTGCGAGAGAAGCGCTACCGGGAGATGAGCACCTGCGGGAGAGCCTGCAAGAGCAGAGCTCCTGGGAAATGAGCACCTGAGGGAGCGCCTGCAAGAGCAGAGCTTCTGGGAGATGGAGTAACTGCTGGAGAGCCTGCAAGAGCAGCGCTACTAGGAGATGGAGCACCTGCGGGAGAGCCTGCACGAGCAGCGCTACCGGGAGATGAGCACCTGCGGGAGAGCCTGCACGAGCAGCGCTACCGGGAGATGAGCACCTGCGGGAGAGCCTGCAAGAGCAGCACTACAGGGAGATGAGCACCTGCGGGAGAGCCTGCGAGAGAAGCGCTACCGGGAGATGAGCACCTGGAGGAGCGCCTGCAAGAGCAGAGCTCCTGGGAAATGAGCACCTGAGGGAGCGCCTGCAAGAGCAGAGCTTCTGGGAGATGGAGTAACTGCTGGAGAGCCTGCAAGAGCAGCGCTACTAGGAGATGGAGCACCTGCGGGAGAGCCTGCAAGAGCAGAGCACCTGAGAGATGGAGCACCTCTGGGAGAGCCTGCAAGAGCAGAGCTCCCAGGAGATGGAGCACCAGCAGGAGAGACAGCAAGAGCAGAGTTCCCAGAAGATAGAGTAACTGCGGGAGAGCCTGCAAGAGCAGAGCTCCCAGGGGATGGAGCACCTGCGGGAGAGCCTGCAAGAGCAGAGCTCCCAGGGGATGGATCACCTGCGGGAGAGCCTGCAAGAGCAGAGCTCCCGGGAAATGAGCACCTGGGGGAGAGCCTGCAAAGCAGAGCTACCGGGAGATGGAGCACCTGAAGGATAGCCTGCGAGAGCAGAGCTCCCAGGGGATGGAGCACCTGAGGCAGAGCCTGCAAGAGCAGAGCTACCGGGAGATGGAGCACCTGAGGGATAGCCTGCAAGAGCAGAGCTTCTGGGAGATGGAGCACCTGAGGGATAGCCTGCAAGAGCAGAGCTTCTGGGAGATGGAGCACCTGCGGGAGAGCCTGCAAGAGCAGAGCTACCGGGAGATGGAGCACCTGCGGGAGAGCCTGCAAGAGCAGAGCTACCGGGAGATGGAGCACCTGCGGGAGAGCCTGCAAGAGCAGAGCTTCTGGGAGATGGAGCACCTGAGGGAGAGCCTGTGTAAGGAATCCACTACTGGCTTTGACTATAGCCTTGCAGAATGATGCAGTTGCAAGCTTCCCCTGGCAATCAAAGGTACATGTGCTGCGTCTCAATTGCAGCTTCTGTCCTGTGCTACATCATTGGAGGAATACTCACACACCCTCCTCCTGTGATTGGATCTCCGCCCTTTATATTCTAGGCGTTGGCACTGAACCAGCGCCGAGCATAATTTCCTACCTGGATGTTACTGTCTCTGCCACAAACCGCCCCAGGCCTCACTCCAAGTGTTCTTTCCTTCAAGTTCCTGAGTATCCAGAGGCCTGTTCCTGGACGTCTGTGCTGAAGCTTTGTTGCCAGCAGTGGCCTGCTGCTATCTCCATGCAGAGGCCTGCCCTGGACGTCTGTGCTGTAGCGTTGTTGCCAGCACTGGTCTGCTGCTATCTCTTTGCAGTGGTCTGCCCTGGACGTCTGTGCTGAAGCGTTGTTGCCAGCACTGGCCTGCTGCTATCTCCTTGCAGTGGCCTGACCTGGACGTCTGTGCTGAAGCGTTGTTGCCAGCACTGGTATCTGCTGCATTCCCTCCTAGCTGCGGCTACCCTTCCTTTCCTGTGACCTGCTGCTATCCTCTCGCAGAGGTCTGCCTTGGACTTCTGCGCTGAAGCGTTGGTTCTTCCCGACGCTGCCCTGCGGTGAACTTCGGCCAGCCTGCTGTCTCCTCCTGCTGAGATCGGCGTCATGGGCCGAGGCCGCTCCTCGCGCAGAAGCCACTCCCGCGCTCACGCTCCTAAGCTGAAGCGGGGAACTCCTGACTTCCTGTTGCCAAACTCCTGCTTCATTAACGACGATGCTGCCTTCTCCAATCCTGACCCTGCGATGCACGACTACGAACTGCGCACTCCGGATCAGTCTGCGTGGACTAAGGTCGGTGATTATATAACCCCACCTCAGCCCCGCGGTCCGGTCCCGGTTTGTGGCGAGCATCGGCGTAACAGCCTGCAAGAGCAGAGCTACCAGGAGATGGAGCACCTGCGGGAGAGCCTGCAAGAGCAGAGCTTCTGGGAGATGGAGCACCTGAGGGAGAGCCTGCAAGAGCAGAGCTACCAGGAGATGGAGCACCTGCGGGAGAGCCTGCAAGAGCAGAGCTTCTGGGAGATGGAGCACCTGAGGGAGAGCCTGCAAGAGCAGAGCTACCGGGAAATGAGCACCTGGGGGAGAGCCTGCAAGAGCAGAGCTACCGGGAGATGGAGCACCTGAGGGATAGCCTGCAAGAGCAGAGCTACCGGGAGATGGAGCACCTGAAGGATAGCCTGCGAGAGCAGAGCTCCCAGGGGATGGAGCACCTGAGGCAGAGCCTGCAAGAGCAGAGCTACCGGGAGATGGAGCACCTGAGGGATAGCCTGCAAGAGCAGAGCTTCTGGGAGATGGAGCACCTGAGGGATAGCCTGCAAGAGCAGAGCTTCTGGGAGATGGAGCACCTGAGGGATAGCCTGCAAGAGCAGAGCTTCTGGGAGATGGAGCACCTGCGGGAGAGCCTGCAAGAGCAGAGCTACCGGGAGATGGAGCACCTGCGGGAGAGCCTGCAAGAGCAGAGCTACCGGGAGATGGAGCACCTGCGGGAGAGCCTGCAAGAGCAGAGCTTCTGGGAGATGGAGCACCTGAGGGAGAGCCTGCAAGAGCAGAGCTACCGGGAGATGAGCACCTGCGGGAGAGCCTGCAAGAGCAGAGCTTCTGGGAGATGGAGCACCTGCGGGAGAGCCTGCAAGAGCAGAGCTACCGGGAGATGGAGCACCTGCGGGAGAGCCTGCAAGAGCAGAGCTCCCATGTTATGGAGCAACTCAGGGAGTAACTGCAAGGGCAGAGTTCATGGGAGATGGAGCAGATACGGGAGAGCCTGCAAGGGCAGAGCTACCGGGAGACGGGTTTCAGATGAAGGCTGGAGCACGCAGTCAGAAATAACTTTGTAACAAAAGAAAAGAACAAAAATAAGGTAAAAGGGGCTCCCTCATGCTTTAAAGAAGTGCAATATTTCTGGACCACTCCGGTTCTTTCTTCAGGCATGTCACGGTAGAAGCTTATATACTAAGATATATTTATAGAGGGCGCTATACATCAGCAAACTTAAAATGCAAATGTAAAGCAGTGTCATTAACCATTTGCATCACACTGTTTTAAATATGCACTTTCAATGACACTGGTTATCCACAGACAGAGCGACACGCGGTGTCCAGTTCTAGCACTTCCAATCCGGGTTCTGGACAGCGCTGAGACCACACAGTCTGGGAGCATTGAGAATGTGAGTGCGTGTGTTATTGTTTTATACGTTTGATACATAAAGACACTGCTGGACAGTCTGCACTATCGTCTCCTTTCTTTGTCTTCTTCAGATTAACCTGCTACACTGATCACTGATATCAAGACTGCCCCCCCGTGGCTGCCCCAGGTTGGGTCCGATGCTTGCTTTGTATTGGGAGCTTGTGCGTAGGATTATCTACCAAGTCCAATAAGATATATTCCCTGTGGGGGCGCATTACCCATTGATATGTTTCTCTTTAAACATTGCGTGTGGGTTCCCTGCGCTCCCCTTTCTCTGGGGAAACAGTTCCCCACTTGGGTTCGAGCAGCAAGGACTTTGAATGTTATTCTCTTCACTTTATTATTCTCTGCCACCAATTTTTCACAACGGCACAATTTAAGTGCGTATTCACACTTCTCTATATCACAGGTTACGTCACTATACGAGGTATTACCTGCGGTTGAGATATACGTATACTTTGTAGGAGTTTGTTTATATTAGGAACCACTTTGGACATTGTTGTGTCTATTTCTATAACGTGCCTGAAGAAATGACCCCAGTGCCCCAGGGAGCTGACCCTCTTTTAAAACATTTTTATTACAAAATCCTTTTTTTTCTGTATACTCCGCAGGGCTGCTGTAGGGGATAATACTGGGATAATACGTCCCCACAATCGGCACAGCCAGTAGACTTATGCGAAAGGTGAAAATTTATTTCTAAATAGTCAATGTCTCCACCCCTGCCAGGGCCTTTAATTGGTCTCGATTAAAAACCCGTACGGGCGTTCATGGACATTTGGTCACGGCCTTTTGCCATGACCAAGTCGCAGCCGGCATTTAACCGCCACTTACCTCGCCGCAGAGACATCTCGCCGCCAAGGTAAGTCCCTAACCTTACCCCTTACCCTAATCTTAACCCCTAATGCTAACACTGCCCCCTACCCTAAAAATATTTACCCTTTACCCATAAGTCCCTTACCCTAAGCCCCTTATTCTAAAACCCTTAGCAGAGTGCCCAATGGTGGAGCGACTGTGGTGAAGGGGTCTCTGCGAGGCCAGGAGGTGGCGACAGCATCGCCAATGAGGTAAGTTAATTGAAAGGGTTGTAGCGGTTAGGTCCTAAATCAGCATTGCTTTACGGGACATGTTCAGGTTTGGAAAGGATCTTGAACATACACTTATACTTACACCCAGGCCGAATAAAGCTGGAACTGCAGTTTGGGTTAGTATAGCATTTCCACGGTGAATGGAGGACCATGAGAGTGGGCAGGTGCTGGATGGTTCAACTGGCAGGAAGATGGTTATCCTGCATGATACCATTGTACCCATTGGACATTCCTCTCCCTTTGCCAAAAGGTGTCTCCATGACCTCAGAGATACTTAGAAGTCGGACACGTGAAGTTGGACTGACGGTTACTCACGGTGAGATTAGGACTTTCCATTCATCTCCGTGACACCAGTATTTGTCGGACAGTTTATGACTTGGCCTCTTCGTTGGAATTCATGATGAGCCAGCAGCTGCTTATACAGCTCACATTTTTGTAAATCAACCAGACACAATATTACAGTAAGTAGGAGGCCGGGGGGGGGGGGGGGGATGCATAATTAACTGCATACTGTCCATTACAGAACATTTCACTCACTGCATTGACACATCCAAGGCTGTCTGGGCTAACGTTTTAAGAAGTGGTCATGTGTCCAGACCAGGGGTGGTCAACTCCAGTCCACAAGAGCTAGTCCTCGACTGAGCTACTGATTGAGCCAAGCAAAGGAAATGGAAGCAGGCACGCGGTCTTCTGAAGATGCAATTTAATGTGCCACCAAAGAGTCCAACGTTTCGGCAAAAATTGCCTTTATCAAGGAGAGGGCTACAGTATACACATAAAACACCACTATATATACACTGATAGGTACTCACTCCTCCACGATTACTGCTGCCGTGCTCCTGGATGTCGACGCCCACATCGTGACGTCAGAACGCCAGCGCGACGTGGCGTGATGACGTCATGCACCACCAGAGGGAGATCATGGGTACCTGTGAAGTGACAGCCTCCCTGATGCCTGTAACAGGCAAAGATGGTGATCCTGCAGCATGCTGGACATGCAGGGAGCAGCCCCTTCACTATACTACTCATCGAGCCACCTGTGCTGAAAATCTGACCTGATGATTGAAGTTGCCACACCTGGTCCAGACTATAGTAATGGCTCATTCAGAAGGTGCATGTTTAGATTTTATTTGAAGGTGAATTACACCGTGTACCTCCAAGCAGGCCCCTCATCAGCACTGACCGACAGACCAGTGATGTATAGAATTATAGAGACCCTCATGGGTGCTTTGTACAGTAGTCAAGAAAATGACTTTATTGTACACGAGTCCCTGAAACAATTAGGCTCAGAGCCAACGGGAATATTAGTATTGTCCTTTCCTGGGGGTACTGTAATACAAACTGTAGTCTCCCTTTTGGTCATGGAAAAGTATATATTCTACATAGGTTGGGAAACCTTTTAAATGACTAACATTAGATGTAACAGTAGCATTGTGTGCTGAGGTTTTGAAACATTACAGCGCTCTTTTACTGACTGTTTTGTGATCTATGTTAATGTATGTATGTAGGTATGTATATCTTTATTTATATAGCACCATCCAGCTACATTGCGCTTTACCGCAGTAATACACGTGACACAATTAACACACAAGGAGAATAAGCACTTTAGACATAAAACAATAGGAAAAGAATTCCCTACCTCGAAGAGCTTACAATCTAAATGGTAGCGGGGAGAACTTACAGAGACAGGAGGATGGTGTTCTGGTAAGTGAATCTGTAAGGGATCATAGCAAATGCATAGTATAGTATCAGCCACGAAGCTACCCATATGCTTCATTAAAGAGGCGTGTTTTAAGATGGTCCTTAAAGGTGGATAGAGAGGGTGCTAGTCAGATATTGAGGGGAAGGGCATTCCAGAGGTGGACAATCCGTGAGACAGGATTTACTGTAGGCTGGAGAGAGCTTTAGATACAGAAGACATCCTTGAGCAGAATGCAAGAGTCGAGATGGTGTATAGCGAGATATTAGGGATGAGATGTAAGGAGGGGCAGAAGAGGGTATAGTGAGAAATTAGGGCTGAGATGTAAGGAGGGGCAGAAGAGTGTAAAGCTTTAAAAGTGAGGAGGAGAATTGAGTGTGAGATGCGGGATTTGATCGGAAGCCAGGAGAGGGATTTCAGCAGGGGAGACGCTGAGACAGATTTAGGAAAGAGTAGAGCGATTCTGGCAGCAACGTTTAGGATAGATTGTAGGGGAGACAGGTGAGAGGCAGGGAAACTGGACAGCAGGAGGTTACAGTAGTTGAGCTGGGAGAAAATGAGGGACAGAGGAAAGGGCGTAGATATTGGGCATTTTGTTCAACTTTCTATTGTAAAAGGCAATATTAATTCTTCATAAAGAACACCACAATGACTCTGGCCCATACACTATGTGTATTATGTATGTATGTATGTATATAATGTATGTATGTATATAATGTATGTATGTATATAATGTATGTATGTATATAATGTATGTATGTATATAATGTATGTATGTATATAATGTATGTATGTGTAAGGATGTGTTAGCAAACGTCATAAGTACATTGTATGTTGGGTTCCGCGCCGGCAAGTTGGTATAGGGCGCCGCCATATTGTTGTGTAAGATTGAGAGGTAACTGTGTCAAGGCAAGGTCGCGCAGGCGCCGTGGAAAGCGCGCGAATATCAAAGCCAATAAGCAGGGACTATGTGTTGAACTTTAACCTCGCGAACCTTAGAGGAGTCAGCTGCGGCTGAGAGCCAATGGACAGGCTGAATGGTGAGGGGAGGAGAACAGGAAGCGTGGGGGAGCGACCACGCTAGCAGAAGGAGAGAGAGGTTTGCCGGAATAGGGAGTGCGAGAGCAGGGGGTCCGTGACCCGCCTGCTTAGGACAGAGACTATTCCCAGGCCCGAGGAGTGTTCCCCACGTCACTGTAGGTTGCAGTATTTGTAGGGACGCCCGTAGTGGATAGGGATTGTCCCGTTAGACAACGTTCAGCGCACGGAGTTGTGAACCTCCATCACGGTCTGGGAGCAGACGGTGGAGCGGAGCGACAGCAACAAGGTCTGGAACAGAGGCGACGGACCCTTTGAGAAGAAGTGTGGTCACCGCCGTGACCGGGAGGTATTTGGTATACATCAAGTGCACCGACACCGGTCATCAGGCGCTGATCCCGCCTTAACACTAACTTAGGTAGCCCCTAGCGTGGCTAGCGGATTGATAACATTCTTCCCTGGTCGCAAGGACATACTCCATGAGAGCGTGGCGGAGCCACAAGTGTACAGGACAAAATCCCCTTTGAGGTGTGGCCGAGCCACTTTATTATAGGACTGGTTATAGGGCGGACTGAGTTACATTGTTATTAAGAGTCAAGTGTGTGATATATGTTATGTTATGTAATTCCAGAGTTACCACTGATAAGAATAGTAAAAGATTGCTTGTTGCACAAATGTATGGTATGGTTCTTGCTCAGGGCAGATCTTCTATAATGGGGATCCTGGGTAAGTGGAGGCGCTGCGCTAATTATTGAGTGTGTTGTATCCCAGGCTCCCAGTCAGCGGAGGCTCAGATCTCCTGGAGCCACAGGTGCTAGTCAGCGGTAAGTAGTCCCTTAGATAGACGCTCAGAAAAAGGGCTACAAATGTATATAATGTATGTATGTATATAATGTATGTATATAATGTATGTATGTATATAATGTATGTATGTATATAATGTATGTATGTATGTATATAATGTATGTATGTATATAATGTATGTATGTATATAATGTATGTATGTATATAATGTATGTATGTATATAATGTATGTATGTATTTAATGTATGTATGTATATAATGTATGTATGTATATAATGTATGTATGTATATAATGTATGTATGTATATAATGTATATTATGTATGTATGTATATAATGTATGTATGTATATAATGTATGTATGTATATAATGTATGTATGTATATAATGTATGTATGTATATAATGTATGTATGTATATAATGTATGTATGTATATAATGTATGTATGTATGTATATTATGTATGTATGTATATTATGTATGTATGTATATAATGTATGTATGTATATAATGTATGTATATAATGTATGTATGTATATAATGTATGTATGTATATAATGTATGTATATAATGTATGTATGTATATAATGTATGGATGTATATAATGTATGTATATAATGTATGTATGTATGTATATAATGTATGTATGTATATAATGTATGTATGTATATAATGTATGTATGTATTTAATGTATGTATGTATATAATGTATGTATGTATATAATGTATGTATATAATGTATGTATGTATATAATGTATGTATGTATATAATGTATGTATGTATATAATGTATGTATGTATATAATGTATATAATGTATGTATGTATATAATGTATGTATGTATATAATGTATGTATGTATATAATGTATGTATGTATATAATGTATGTATGTATATAATGTATGTATGTATATAATGTATGTATGTATATAATGTATGTATGTATATAATGTATGTATGTATATAATGTATGTATGTATATAATGTATGTATGTATATAATGTATGTATGTATATAATGTATGTATGTATATAATGTATGTATGTATATAATGTATGTATGTATATAATGTATGTATGTATATAATGTATGTATGTATATAATGTATGTATGAATATATTTTTGCGGAGCGGAAGGTGTATCTGGGTTAATGTCACTGCCACCCAGTTTGAATCCCAGTGTCTGCTCTCGTTGTCACCATGGTGATGTTAACCCCCTGTGCATCACGCACCAAACGTCCACGGTAAGGTCTTCCTCCGTGGCAGCGACTCAGTGTATGCCGGCAATCCTTCTATGTACAGCCCGGTGTACACTGTCTGCGCTATGCAAGGCAAAAAACGTCATATTAAATAGATCGGAGTTTCCGTGAAAGAGAGACGGACGTTTAGGTTTCTACATAAAAAGCAGTGGTACTTGGTCCCAATTTATCCCAGCAAACTTCCCCCACAGGGCGTCACGGACCACACGCGCAGTCCCTCACGCAGATTTGTAAAGTGTCGCTGGTCTGCAGTCAGTCTCACTGACTGTTCGCATCACCACCTCACAGACGTCAGTGGAGCCTCGCTGATAAAAAAAACCAACACTTTCCCATTCCCAGGCCACTGTTTTTAGTCCAGAAAACCCAAACATGATGGATTTCAGGTCACTGGAGGCTGCCTTCTCTGCTGTGTCACTGGTACGATGGGGGCGGCCTTGAGCCGTGAGTTGCTGAGCTGGGACCTGCACTGTAGTAACCCCGTCCCAGACTGCAAGCTGACTAATGTATCTGGCTAAGTGTTTACTTCTCATCTCCCCGAGGTTCCCATGTGAGAGACGCTTCCCCCACGTGGGGTGCAGTATTCCTCTGTGGGGAGGGCAGAAGGAATTAAGACGTGATTATGACACAAGCGTTGCGCTTGGGGCTTCTGCTCTGAGTCAAGCCGCCGGCTCAGGAAAAGGACTATTGCTAACCAGTGAACTCTTTCCCTGCCGTGTCCGTACTGAAAGGGAAACGCAGGCACGGCGCGAGTGACGAGAACAGCTCGGGAGTGCAGAGGAAACGCCAGGAGATATGTCTGGAATTCTGCATAATAAGAAAAA
Organism: Ascaphus truei; assembly: GCF_040206685.1. Lineage (NCBI taxonomy): Eukaryota > Metazoa > Chordata > Amphibia > Anura > Ascaphidae > Ascaphus > Ascaphus truei. Next base: position 416,677,006 of record NC_134486.1, read on the forward strand.
AAATGGGATTAATCCTGCAGAAAGGGTACACAGCGAATAAAAATACCACGTGCGCGCTCATTCGCACGCTCACTGCTTATTGCTTCATGTCTATTTTAACATGGTCCCCCTATAAGCGTACGCCAGCCGTATAACACTGCTTTTCAGCACAGCCTGGGTTAGAGAAGTGCAGAGCCAGTTACCTACTCACAGACAGCTCTTTGGACCTTCTCGTCAATGTGAGATGCATTGTTATTATTTTTCTTTTAATAATGGGATGTCCTGGGAATTGGAGGATATTACTGTTTAGAAAAGTAACCTCCGTTTATAAAGAAGAAAAAAAGAACTGGACTTCCAACTTCTTTCATCGGCAGAGAGAGGCAGGGAGAGAGGCAGAGAGAGGCAAAGAGAGGGGCAGAGAGAGAGGCAGAGAGAGGCAGGGAGAGAGGCAGAGAGAGGCAAAGAGAGGGGCAGAGAGAGGCAGGGAGAGAGGCAGGGAGAAGCAGAGAGAGGCAGGGAGAGAGGCAGGGAGAGAGGAAGAGAGAGGCAGAGAGGCAAAGAGAGGTAGAGAGAGGCAAAGAGAAAGGCAGAGAGAGGCAGGGAGAGAGGCAGAGAGAGAGGGACAGAGAGAGGCAGAGAGAGAGGCAGGCGTGAGCCAGCGTTTACCCCGCTCTTGCTTCTATTAACACGTCCTAGCTCCTTTGTCCCCAGTGGTTGGCTCACTGACAAGGAGACAGTTGTTCCCACGCAAGGAGGAGGGCAATTAAAGGGGCAGTCCTGCCCCGGACAAAAGTCAACCAAGGACAGTGGCATGTCACGTTGTCACATTGTCACATTGTCACATTATTACATTATTACATTGTTACATTGTCACATTGTTACATTGAGCCGATTTTAAGAAAGACAATGGACAAATATAAGTCATTGCAAAGATTTTTTTGACACATTGATGAACAAAGCGCAGTGACTTTGAAGCAGATTTTATTCCCAGTCCTTATTCCTCGTGACCTTTAGCCCGTGGGCCTCACGCCCCCCAACATGCGATGTTAAGCAGTTCCCATGCAGCGTGTGTACAGTATACAGTATCAGGCCAATGCAAGAATAAATAGGGAGGTCTTATTAGATATCATGAGTAATAGTCTGTTAGTAACACAGACTATTATTATTAGTAATAGTAACACAAATTCCGTTTCCTGACCGCTTGCTGAATGGCCCAAGAGTTAGATCTGAGTCTTCATGAGTCTACATTCAAGAAATGAGGGGGATTCAGTGGCTCAAACGGCTTCTGACCCCACTTGCAGTACTTGGAGTAAGTTATGCTATAAGTCCCATATAATGCCACTAGAGGGCAGTATTGAAGCATCCTACACTTCCCAATGGAATGCCCCTTGGGCCAATTATAGTGGTTTTCAACTTTGGGGCAAAAATAATATTTTGCAAGCGTAATAAAATGTTAAGACTTGTAAACATAAACAACGTGAAAAAAAAAAATATGCCCAGTGTAAGCCGAGCTGCCCCCTTCAGAACCAGAGAACCACAGACATGTGTGGTGACTTGTTGAGAGACCCTTAAAATTGTATTACACAATAAAGTTAGGGTGAATAGAAAAGTGACAACATCCCGTCCATCGTACTGCAATGTCATAGAAAAATCACGCGCACATTCACAAGTCTCTGAACAGACCCCAAATCTGCTTTACCCATAATCCCACAGTGCTTCCACTGCCGCCGGGCATTCTGGGGGTTAAACACCTATCAGTGACACGGGCTAACGCCACGCACTTTGTTTTACCCAGGCTTTGCGGTAAACGCTATGTACAACAGCAGGCGTGAGCTTGTAGGGATCCATGTTAAAGTGGATCCGAAATCGGACATGATGCAGTACGAGTGCTCATTTGCATGTCATTACCCAGAATCCCTGGCTCCAGGTTTGGAGACGTGTCTGAAACATGTGAATTTCCCTTGTCATTAAAGATGTATTGCAGCTGCATTGTGGATCTTCAGGCCCCTTAACTGATGTACATAATACAATTGGTGCTCCCAGGTGCACTTAGCCCCCTCTCTCCAACGTATTGCACGCTTCCCCAGCAGTGACCGGGATAAGGAGACCCCGCTACATCAGGAGTCTATTCTCCAATGGAGACACACACAGGACAATGGAAACATGGGAGGGAGAATGGGGTAGTGTTGCTGTGCACACATCATGCAGTTTGGAGGGGGGAGAATCAGGGCGGGTGCTGGAGTATTAGGTGCCCTGCAGCATTAAACCTCCCCCCCCACACATCCTCCCCATTCTCTCTCACACCCCACTCTCCCCCACCACCCACTCTCTCTCCATCTCCCCCATCACCCACTCTCCCTCCCTCATCACGCACTCTCTCTCCCTCCCCCACTCCCCCTCCCCCTACTCTCCATCCCCCTCCCCCACTCTCTCCCCCACCACCCACTCTCTCTCCCTCTCCCCCACCACCCACTATCCCTCCCTCATCACCCACTCTCCCTCCCCCACTCTCTCTCCCTCCCCCACCACCCACTCTATCCCCACCCCACTCCCCATTCTTTATTTCCCTTCCTCCCCCACCCCCCCATTCTCTCTCTCCCTCCCTCAGCTCTCCATTCCTCACCACCCCATTCTCTCACCTTCACCCCCATTCTCTCTCCCTCCCCCTCCCCCTCCCCCTCCCCCCATTCTCTCACACACCCAGTTCTCTCTCCCCCCTCAGTTAGATGTCCCTTCCTGTGGATTGGGGGAGGTCCTTCCTGGTGAGAGGCCCCAGAAGTTCTCACTCAGGTCAGGCCGCCTGGGGTGGGCTCCATCCCCGCCAGCCTGTACCAGCCAGCACCACCCTCCTCCTCCTCCTCTTCCTTCTCTTCCTCCACTGCCGCGATTCTTCTCACCCATTTTTGACCACTAGCAAACTAAGTGGTCTCCAAGAGCAGCAAAGTGTGATGCCCCCGAATGTTACCGCTCTAGGCAACCACATCGTTTTCTTTGTGGTGAAACCGGCCCTGAGGAGAACGGTGGCTGCTCTGTGTATAGCAGCTGCCCTCATATTACCTGTGCGTGCTCTGTGTATAGCAGCTGCCCTCATATTACCTGTGCGTGCTCTGTGTATAGCAGCTGCCTCATATTACCTGTGTGTGCTCTGTGTATAGCAGCTGCCTCATATTACCTATGCGTGCTCTGTGTATAGCAGCTACCCTCATATTACCTGTGCGTGCTCTGTGTATAGCAGCTGCCCTCATATTACCTGTGCGTGCTCTGTGTATAGCAGCTGCCTCATATTACCTGTGTGTGCTCTGTGTATAGCAGCTGCCTCATATTACCTATGCGTGCTCTGTGTATAGCAGCTACCCTCATATTACCTGTGCGTGCTCTGTGTATAGAGGCTGCCCTCATATTACCTATGCGTGCTCTGTGTATAGCAGCTGCCCTCATATTACCTATGCGTGCTCTGTGTATAGCAGCTACCCTCATATTACCTGTGCGTGCTCTGTGTATAGAGGCTGCCCTTATATTACCTATGCGTGCTCTGTGTATAGCAGCTGCCTCATATTACCTGTGCGTGCTCTGTGTATAGAAGCTGCCCTCATATTACGTGTGCGTGCTCTGTGTATAGAGGCTGCCCTTATATTACCTATGCGTGCTCTGTGTATAGCAGCTGCCTCATATTACCTGTGCGTGCTCTGTGTATAGAAGCTGCCCTCATATTACCTGTGCGTGCTCTGTGTATAGAGGCTGCCCTCATATTACATATGCGTGCTCTGTGTATAGAGGCTGCCCTCATATTACATATGCGTGCTCTGTGTATAGAAGCTGCCCTCATATTACCTATGCGTGCTCTGTGTATAGAAGCTGCCCTCATATTACCTATGCGTGCTCTGTGTATAGAAGCTGCCCTCATATTACCTATGCGTGCTCTGTGTATAGAAGCTGCCCTCATATTACCTATGCGTGCTCTGTATATAGAAGCTGCCCTCATATTACCTATGCGTGCTCTGTGTATAGAAGCTGCCCTCATATTACCTATGCGTGCTCTGTGTATAGAAGCTGCCCTCATATTACCTATGCGTGCTCTGTATATAGAAGCTGCCCTCATATTACCTATGCGTGCTCTGTGTATAGAAGCTGCCCTCATATTACCTATGCGTGCTCTGTATATAGAAGCTGCCCTCATCTACTATATATTTCTGAAAGTGTCCTATGTGTCCGGGTCTGTATGTGTCTCCCTGTGTCCCTCCCTGTGTCCCTAGCGGCAATCTCATTGGCTCCCTTGGCCCGCCCCCGCACACCTCTCATTGGCCGGACACACACATACACTCACACAGAGATACACACAGGCAGGACACTGAGACACACACAAAGATACACACACACTGAGACACACAGATACACACACACACACACACACTGAGATACACAGACAGGACACACATATACAGACAGGACACACACACACACACACGGATGGAGACACACACAGGCAGGACACTGAGACACACACACACACACACACACACACACACACACACACACACACACACACACACACACACACACACACACTGAGATACACAGACAGGACACAGATAGACAGACAGGACACACACACACACACACACACACGGAGATACACACAGGCAGGACACTGAGACACACACAAAGATACACACACAAAGATACACACACACTGAGACACACACACACACACACACTGAGATACACAGACAGGACACACATATACAGACAGGACACACACACACACACGGATGGAGACACACACAGGCAGGACACTGAGACACACACACACACACACACACACACACACACACACACACACACACACACACACTGAGATACACAGACAGGACACAGATAGACAGACAGGACACACACACACACACACACACACACACACACACACACACACACACACACTGAGATACACAGACAGGACACAGATAGACAGACAGGACACACACACACACACACACACACGGAGATACACACAGGCAGGACACTGAGACACACACAAAGATACACACACACTGAGACACACACAGATACACACACACACACACACACACACACACACTGAGATACACAGACAGAACACAGATAGACAGACAGGACACACACACACACACACACACACACACACACCACCCCCCCCCCCCCATCACGTGCGCCGCCCTGCACCGGCTCCAGACGGAGGGGAAGCGCGGCCCTCCTACCCCAGCCGCTCCCTTACCTCCCCGGCGCTACCTCCCCCTCAGGTAAGGCACAGCACTGCCAGTAACTCTCCTATTTCAGGAGCGGAGCCTCGCGCCTCAGGCCCCCACACAGGAACACACAGGCCCCCACACAGGAACACACAGGAACACACAGGCCCCACACAGGAACACACAGGCCCCACACAGGAACACACAGGCCCCACACAGGGCGCTTCCTGCCGCCGCCTGCACGCCTCACTCAGCCGGGCGGCACATCGGGGGAAAGCGGGCGCCGGGGGGGGGGGGGGGGAGCGCGAGTCACGAGGAACGGGGGGGCGAGTCACGGGGAACGGGGGGGGGCGAGTCACGGGGAACGGGGGGGGGCGAGTCACGGGGAACGGGGGGGAGCGAGTCACAGGGAACGAGGGAGCGACCACCCGCCGAACCAGCGGGGGGACGGACGCCCGGAGGGGGGGGGGACATGCACATACATAAATTATGACAATACATATGCCCACTGCTCTCCACCCCCTCCCCCCCCTCCCCCACTCCCCTTTCCCCCCACCCCCCTCCCCCTCCCCCCTTCCCCCCCTCCCCTCCCCCTCCCCCCTTCCCCCCCCCTCCCCCACTCCCCTCCCCCACTCCCCTTCCCCCCCCCCCCCCACTCCCCTTCCCCCCCCTCCCCCTCCCCCACTCCCCTTCCCCCCCTCCCCTCTCCTCCCCCCCTCCCCATTCCCCCCCCCTCCCCTCCCCTCCCCCCCTCCCTTCCCCCCCCCCCCTCCCCCACCCCCTCCCCCCCTCCCCACTCCCCTTCCCCCCCTCCCCTCCCCCACTCCCCTCCCCCCCCCCCCCCCCCCCCCACTCCCCTTCCCCCCCTCCCCTCCCCCACTCCCCTTCCCCCCTCCCCCACTCCATCCCCCCCCTCCCCCACTCCCCTCCCCCCCCACTCCCCTTCCCCCCCCCTCCCCTTCCCCCCCGCTCCCCTTCCCCCCTCCCCCCACTCCCTTTCCCCCCCCTCCCCCACTCCCCTTTCCCCCCCTCCCCCACTCCCCTTTCCCCCCCACCCCCACTCCCCCTTTCCCCCCCCCTACTCCCCCTTTCCCCCCTACTCCCCTTTCCCCCCCTCCCCCACTCCCCTTTCCCCCCCCACTCACTTCCCCCCCCCACTCCCATCCCCCCCCCACTCCCCTTTCCCCCCCTTCCACTCCCGTTTCCCCCCCCACTCCACTTTTTCCCCCCTCCCCTTTCCCCCCACACCCCTTCCCCCCCTCCCCCACTCCCCCTTTCCCCCCCCCTCCCCCCACTCCCCTTTCCTCCCCACCTCCCCTTCCCCCCTCACCCACTCCCCTTTCCCCCCTCACCCACCTCCCCTTTCCCTCCCCCCTCCCCTTTCCCCCCCCCTCCCCTTTCCCCCCCCCCTCCCCTTTCCCCCCCCCTCCCCCACCCCCCCCCTCCCCCACACCCCATCCTCCCCCCCTCCCCCAGTCCCCTTCCCCCCTCCCCCCCCTCCCCTCCCCCCCTTCCCCCACTCCCCTTTCTCCCCACACTCCCCCTTCTCCCCCCACTCCCCTTTCTCCCCCCCCACTCCCCTTTCTCCCCCCCACTCCCCTTTCTCCCCCCCACTCCCCTTTCTCCCCCCCACTCCCCTTTCTCCCCCCCACTCCCCTTTCTCCCCCCCCACTCCCCTTTCTCCCCCCCACTCCCCTTTCTCCCCCCCACTCCCCTTTCTCCCCCCCACTCCCCTTTCTCCCCCCCACTCCCCTTTCTCCCCCCCCACTCCCCTTTCTCCCCCCCCCACTCCCCTTTCTCCCCCCCACTCCCCTTTCTCCCCCCCACTCCCCTTCTCCCCCCCACTCCCCTTTCTCCCCCCCACTCCCCTTTCACCCCCCCTCCCCCACTCCCTTTCCCCCCCCCACTCCCCTTTCTCCCCCCCCACTCCCCTTTCTCCCCCCCCACTCCCCTTTCCTCCCCCCCCACTCCCCTTTCTCCCCCCCAATCCCCTTTCTCCCCCCCCACTCCCCTTTCTCCCCCCCCACTCCCCTTTCTCCCCCCCCACTCCCCCCACTCCCCTTTCTCCCCCCCCACTCCCCTTTCTCCCCCCCCACTCCCCTTTCTCCCCCCCACTCCCCTTTCTCCCCCCCCACTCCCCTTTCTCCCCCCCCACTCCCCTTTCTCCCCCCCCCACTCCCCCCACTCCCCTTTCTCCCCCCCCCACTCCCCTTTCTCCCCCCCCCACTCCCCTTTCTCCCCCCCACTCCCTTTCTCCCCCCCCACTCCCCTTTCTCCCCCCCACTCCCCTTTCTCCCCCCCCCACTCCCCTTTCTCCCCCCCCACTCCCCTTTCCCCCCCCACTCCCCTTTCTCCCCCCCACTCCCCTTTCTCCCCCCCACTCCCCTTTCTCCCCCCACTCCCCTTTCTCCCCCCCACTCCACTTTCTCCCCCCCACTCCACTTTCTCCCCCCCACTCCACTTTCTCCCCCCCACTCCACTTTCTCCCCCCCACTCCACTTTCTCCCCCCCACTCCACTTTCTCCCCCCCACTCCACTTTCTCCCCCCCCACTCCACTTTCTCCCCCCCCTTCTCCCCCCCACTCCACTTTCTCCCCCCCCCACTCCCCCTTTCTCCCCCCCCTCCCACTCCCCTTTTCCCCCCCCCCCTCCGCTCCCCTTTCCCCCCCCCCTCCGCTCCCCTTTCCCCCCCCTCGCGCTCCCCTTTCCCCCCCCCCCTCCGCTCCCCTTTCCCCCCCCCTTCCGCTCCCCTTTCCCCCCCTCCGCTCCCCTTTCCCCCCCCCCTCTGCTCCCCTTTCCCCCCCCCTCCGCTCCCCTTTCCCCCCCCCCTCTGCTCCCCTTTCCCCCCCCCCCTCTGCTCCCCTTTCCCCCCCCCTCCGCTCCCCTTTTCCCCCCCTCCGCTCCCCTTTCCCCCCCCCCCGCTCCCCTTTCCCCCCCCCCTCTGCTCCCCTTTCCCCCCCCTCTGCTCCCCTTTCCCCCCCCCTCCGCTCCCCTTTTCCCCCCCTCCACTCCCTTTCCCCCCCCCCCTCCGCTCCCCTTTCCCCCCCCTCCGCTCCCCTTTCCCCCCCCTCTGCTCCCCTTTCCCCCCCCCCTCCGCTCTCCTTTCCCCCCCTCCGCTCCCCTTTCCCCCCCCTCCGCTCCCCTTTCCCCCCCCCTCTGCTCCCCTTTCCCCCCCCCCCTCCGCTCCCCTTTCCCCCCCCCTCCGCTCCCCTTTCCCCCCCCCCTCTGCTCCCCTTTCCCCCCCCCCCCTCTGCTCCCTTTCCCCCCCTCCGCTCCCCTTTCCCCCCCCTCCACTCCCCTTTCCCCCCCCTCCACTCCCCTTTCCCCCCCCCCTCCGCTCTCCTTTCCCCCCCCTCCGCTCCCCTTTCCCCCCCCCTCCGCTCCCCTTTCCCCCCCCCCCTCTGCTCCCCTTTCCTCCCCCCTCCGCTCCCCTTTCCTCCCCACCTCCGCTCCTCTTTCCCACCCTCTCCCCCTTCCCCCCTCTCACCCTCCCCCCCTCCTCCACCCCTTCCCACCACCCTTCGCCTTCCTGCCCGCCTTCCTGCCTACCCACCCCTGCCTTCCCGCCTCTTCTTTCGCGCCCACCCGCCTCTGCCTTTCACCCACCCTTACTCCGCCCGCCTCTGCCTTTCACCCGCCGCCTCACAGCCGCTGCATTCACTCAACAGACACCCGCCACACTCGACACATACCTGCCGCCACACAGCCGCTGCATTCACTCAACAGACACCCGCCACACTCGACACATACCTGCCGCCACACACACCTGCTGCCTCCCGCCCCTACGCACCGACATTACTGACCCACCGCCTCACACCCTAGCAGGACCCCCACTCACAGACAGCACTCACAACCCACGCGCCACCCGCCGCCTCACACCCTAGCAGGACCCCCACTCACAGACAGCACTCACAACCCACGCGCCACCTGCCGCCTCACACCCTAGCAGGACCCCCACTCACAGACAGCACTCACAACCCACGCGCCACCCGCCGCCTCACACCCTAGCAGGACCCACACTCACAGACAGCACTCACAACCCACGCACCACCCGCCCGCCTCACACCCTAGCAGGACCCACACTCACAGACAGCACTCACAACCCACGCACCCCCGCCGCCTCACACCCTAGCAGGACCCACACTCACAGACAGCACTCACAACCCACGCGCCACCCGCCGCCTCACACCCTAGCAGGACACACGCCTCACATTTTTACATCCGTTATGTCACCAAAATATACATTGTACTGTGGTGTGGTTACAATAAACCATTTTTAAACAACATCGTATTACATTTTCTTCCATCTTTCTTTTCAACATTATTATCCAACCTTTACAACAAACAGTCACCTATTGTTCCACGATTTATAAATAATACTACCTATTACGCATTTACATCCCGGGCAACGCCGGGTCTCTCAGCTAGTATTACATATGCGTGCTCTGTGTATAGCAGCTGCCCTCATATTACCTATGCGTGCTCTGTGTATAGAAGCTGCCCTCATATTACCTGTGTGTGCTCTGTATATAGAAGCTGCCCTTATATTACCTACTAGCTGATATACCCGGCGTTGCCCGGGATGTAAATGTGTAATAGGTAGTATTATTTATAAATGGTGGAACAATAGGTGAGTATTTGTTGGAAAGGTTGGATAATAATGTTGAAAAGAAAGTGGTGGGAAGGGGGAGGAGGTGGGAAGGGGGAGGAGGGGGGAGGTGGTGGGAAGGGGGGGAAGGGGAGGTGGTGGAAGGGGGGGAGGGGGTGGATAAGGGGGGGAGGGGGGTGGGATAAGGGGGGGAGGGGGGAGGTGGTGGGAAGGGGAAGGCGGTGGGAAGGGGGGGGAGGCGGTGGGAAGGGGGGGGGAGGCGGTGGGAAGGGGGGGGGAGGCGGTGGGAAGGGGGGGGAGGCGGTGGGAAGGGGGGGAGCGGTGGAGGGGGAGGTGGTGGGAAGGGGGAGGAGGTGGGAAGGGGAGGAGGTGGAAGGGGGAGGAGGGGGGAGGTGGTGGGAAGGGGGGGAAGGGGGAGGTGGTGGGAAGGGGGGGAAGGGGGAGGTGGTGGGAAGGGGGGGAGGGGGTGGGATAAGTCGGGGAGGGGGGTGGGATAAGGGGGGGAGGGGGAGGTGGTGGAAGGGGAAGGCGGTGGGAAGGGGAAGGCGGTGGGAAGGGGGGGGAGGCGGTGGGAAGGGGGGGGGAGGCGGTGGGAAGGGGGGGGAGGCGGTGGGAAGGGGGGGGGAGGCGGTGGGAAGGGGGGGGAGGCGGTGGGAAGGGGGGGAGGCGGTGGGAAGGGGGGGGAGGCGGTGGGAAGGGGGGGGAGGCGGTGGGAAGGGGGGGGCAGTGGGAAGGGGGGGCAGTGGGAAGGGGGGGGCAGTGGACAGGAGGGGGGGGGCAGTGGACAGGAGGGGGGGCAGTGGACAGGAGGGGGGGGCAGTAGACAGGAGGGGGGGGCAGTGGACAGGAGGGGGGGCAGTGGACAGGAGGGGGGGGCAGTGGACAGGAGGGGGGGCAGTGGACAGGAGGGGGGGGGCAGTGGACAGGAGGGGGGGGGCAGTGGACAGGAGGGGGGGGCAGTGGACAGGAGGTGGGGGCAGTGGACAGGAGGGGGGGGCAGTGGACAGGAGGGGGGGGGCAGTGGACAGGAGGGGGGGGGCAGTGGACAGGAGGGGGGGGCAGTGGACAGGAGGGGGGGGGCAGTGGACAGGAGGGGGGGGCAGTGGACAGGAGGGGGGGGCAGTGGACAGGAGGGGGGGGCAGTGGACAGGAGGGGGGGCAGTGGACAGGAGGGGGGGGCAGTGGACAGGAGGGGGGGGGGCAGTGGACAGGAGGGGGGCAGTGGACAGGAGGGGGGGGGCAGTGACAGGAGGGGGGGGGGCAGTGGACAGGAGGGGGGGCAGTGGACAGGAGGGGGGGCAGTGGACAAGAGGGGGGGCACTGGAGAGGAGGGGGGGCAGTGGAGAGGAGGGGGGGCAGTGGACAGGAGGGGGGGCAGTGGACAGGAGGGGGGGGGCAGTGGACAGGAGGGGGGGGCAGTAGACAGGAGGGGGGGGCAGTGGACAGGAGGGGGGGCAGTGGACAGGAGGGGGGGCAGTGGACAGGAGGGGGGGGCAGTGGACAAGAGGGGGGGCAGTGAGAGGAGGGGGGCAGTAGAGAGGAGGGGGGCAGTGAGAGGAGGGGGGGGCAGTGGAGAGGAGGGGGGGCAGTGGACAGGAGGGGGGGCAGTGGACAGGAGGGGGGGCAGTGGACAGGAGGGGGGGCAGTGGACAGGAGGGGGGCAGTGGACAGGAGGGGGGCAGTGGACAGTGGACAGGAGGGGTGGACAGGAGGGGGGGGGGCAGTGGACAGGAGGGGGGGGGGCAGTGGACAGGAGGGGGGGCAGTGGACAGGAGGGGGGGCTGTGTACAGGAGGGGGGGCAGTGGACAGGAGGGGGGGCAGTGGACAGGAGGGGGGGGGCAGTGTCACACACACACACACACACACACACACCACACACACACACACACACACACACACACACACACACACACACACACACACACACACACACACACGTCTCAGTCCCGTGATGTGCCCTTTCTCGGTTCCGTGCGGCGCCGCAGGTGGGGGGGAGGTGGGGGAGCGACACACGCGACACCTACCTGTACTTCCGGCTGCCGCCATCTTCTCACTCGGCGCCGCGAGGGAGGAAGGGGTCCGCCATCTTACGCGCCGCGTGGCAGCCTGTTCCCCGCCGGGGAGGGAATGGAGCGGAGGGAGTGGTGTGTAGCGGAAGGAGTGGTGTGTAGCAGGAGGGAGGTGAGTGGAGCGGGAGGGAGGTGAGTGCGGGAGTGGAGCGGGAGGGAGTGGTGTGTAGCGGGAGGGAGTGGTGTGTAGCGGGCGGGAGGTGAGTGGCGGGAGTGGAGCGGGAGGGAGTGGTGTGTAGCGGGAGGGAGTGGTGTGTAGCGGGCGGGAGGTGAGTGCGGGAGTGGAGCGGGAGGGAGTGGTGTGTAGCGGGAGGGAGGTGAGTGCGGGAGTGGAGCGGGAGGTGAGTGCAGGAGTGGAGCGGGAGGTGAGTGCGGGAGTGGAGCGGGAGGTGAGTGCGGGAGTGGAGCGGGAGGGAGGTGAGTGCGGGAGTGGAGCGGCTTCCGGGCGCGTGTCCCCCCGCGGGGAGGGAGTGGAGCGGGAGGGAGGTGAGCACCGGGGAGGGGGGGAGGTGAGTGTGATGGGGGGGGAGAGGACAGAGATGTGTGTGTGTGTGTTTTTTTTTTTTTTTTTTGGACCTTTGGCCCTTCACTCCGCCTCAAGCCAATGAGAGGTGTGGGGGGCGGGCCAAGGGGGTGGTGTGAGTGTGTGAGCCCAATGAGAGGTGTGGGGGGCGGGCCAAGGTGGGGTGTGAGTGTGTGAGCCCAATGAGAGGTGTGCGGGGGCGGGCGGGCCAAGGGACCAATGAGATTGCCGCTAGGGACGCAGACATACAGTGCTTTCAGAAATATATAGTAGATGCGTGCTCTGTGTATAGCAGCTGCCTCATATTACCTATGCGTGCTCTGTGTATAGAAGATGCCCTCATATTACCTATGCGTGCTCTGTGTATAGAGCTGCCCTCATATTACCTATGCGTGCTCTGTGTATAGCAGCTGCCTCATATTACCTATGCGTGCTCTGTGTATAGAAGGTGCCCTCATATTACCTATGCGTGCTCTGTGTATAGAAGGTGCCCTCATATTACCTATGCGTGCTCTGTGTATAGAAGCTGCCCTCATATTACCTATGTGTGCTCTGTATATAGAAGCTGCCCTCATATTACCTATGCGTGCTCTGTGCATAGCTGTATATGAGTCTGTGAGAGAGAACATATACTGCAAAACAAGTTGCATAAGCACATTCCGTTTACTGAAGGAAGTCAAAACCGATGTCGCATTATTTATGCGAGTGTACCCGGTGCTGAACAGTGTGAACAGCAACTTTCCATGACTTGTGAGAGCAGTTACAGGAGCAGTTAGGGGAAAAGTTATAGGAGCAGTTAGGGGAGGAGTTATAGGAGCAGTTAGGGGAGGAGTTATCGGAGCAGTTAGGGAGGAGTTATAGGGAGCGGTTATAGGAGCAGTTAGGGGAGGAGTTATAGGGAGCGGTATAGGAGCAGTTAGAGGAGGAGTTATAGGGAGCAGTTATAGGAGCAGTTAGGGCAGGAGTTATAGGGAGGAGTTAGGGGAGGAGTTATGGAGGAGTTGTAGGAGCAGTTAGGGGAGGAGTTATAGGAGCTGTTAGGGGAGGAGTTATAGGGAGCGGTTATAGGAGCAGTTAGGGGAGGAGTTATAGGGAGCGGTTATAGGAGCAGTTAGAGGAGGAGTTATAGGGAGCAGTTATAGGAGCAGTTAGGGGAGGAGTTATAGGGAGGAGTTATAGGAGCAGTTAGGGGAGGAGTTATAGGAGCAGTTAGGGAGGAGATATAGGGAGCGGTATAGGAGCAGTTAGGGGAGGAGTTATAGGGAGCGGTTATAGGAGCAGTTAGAGGAGGAGTTATAGGGAGCAGTTATAGGAGCAGTTGGGGAGGAGTAATAGGGAGGAGTTAGGGGAGGAGTTATAGGAGCGGTTATAGGAGCAGTTAGGGGAGGAGTTATAGGGAGTGGTTATAGAGCAGTTAGAGGAGGAGTTATAGGAGCAGTTATAGGAGCAGTTAGGGGAGGAGTAATAGGAGGAGTTAGGGGAGGAGTTATAGGAGCAGTTATATTGCTTTTGGTAATAAGTCTGTAATAAGTCTGTCTGATTGTCAATCCTCAGCCACTTTTACCACTTGGCTCGTAACAAAGCCTAACAGGGACGTCTGCCCATTAGGTATGTAGGCAGGCCAGGCTTCCTCGCTGCTCAGTGACAGGCAGGCCAGGCTTCCTCGCTGCTCAGTGACAGGCAGGCCAGGCTTCCTCGCTGCTCAGTGACAGGCAGGCAGGCTTCCTCGCTGCTCAGTGACAGGCAGGCCAGGCTTCCTCGCTGCTCAGTGACAGGCAGGCCAGGCTTCCTCGCTGCTCAGTGACAGGCAGGCCAGGCTTCCTCGCTGCTCAGTGACAGGCAGGCCAGGCTTCCTCGCTGCTCAGTGACAGGCAGGCCAGGCTTCCTCGCTGCTCAGTGACAGGCAGGCCAGGCTTCCTCGCTGCTCAGTGACAGGCAGGCCAGGCTTCCTCGCTGCTCAGTGACAGGCAGGCCAGGCTTCCTCGCTGCTCAGTGACAGGCAGGCCAGGCTTCCTCGCTGCTCAGTGACAGGCAGGCCAGGCTTCCTCGCTGCTCAGTGACAGGCAGGCCAGGCTTCCTCGCTGCTCAGTGACAGGCAGGCCAGGCTTCCTCGCTGCTCAGTGACAGGCAGGCCAGGCTTCCTCGCTGCTCAGTGACAGGCAGGCCAGGCTTCCTCGCTGCTCAGTGACAGGCAGGCCAGGCTTCCTCGCTGCTCAGTGACAGGCAGGCCAGGCTTCCTCGCTGCTCAGTGACAGGCAGGCCAGGCTTCCTCGCTGCTCAGTGACAGGCAGGCCAGGCTTCCTCGCTGCTCAGTGACAGGCAGGCCAGGCTTCCTCGCTGCTCAGTGACAGGCAGGCCAGGCTTCCTCGCTGCTCAGTGACAGGCAGGCCAGGCTTCCTCGCTGCTCAGTGACAGGCAGGCCAGGCTTCCTCGCTGCTCAGTGACAGGCAGGCCAGGCTTCCTCGCTGCTCAGTGACAGGCAGGCCAGGCTTCCTCGCTGCTCAGTGACAGGCAGGCCAGACTTCCTCGCTGCTCAGTGACAGGCAGGCCAGGCTTCCTCGCTGCTCAGTGACAGGCAGGCCAGGTTTCCTCGCTGCTCAGTGACAGGCAGGCCAGGCTTCCTCGCTGCTCAGTGACAGGCAGGCCAGGCTTCCTCGCTGCTCAGTGACAGGCAGGCCAGGCTTCCTCCGCTGCTCAGTGACAGGCAGGCCAGGTGTCCTCGCTGCTCAGTGACAGGCAGGCCAGGCTTCCTCGCTGCTCAGTGACAGACAGGCCAGGCTTCCTCGCTGCTCAGTGACAGGCAGGCCAGGCTTCCTCGCTGCTCAGTGACAGGCAGGCCAGGCTTCCTCGCTGCTCAGTGACAGGCAGGCCAGGCTTCCTCGCTGCTCAGTGACAGGCAGGCCAGGCTTCCTCGCTGCTCAGTGACAGGCAGGCCAGGCTTCCTCGCTGCTCAGTGACAGGCAGGCCAGGCTTCCTCGCTGCTCAGTGACAGGCAGGCCAGGCTTCCTCGCTGCTCAGTGACAGACAGGCCAGGCTTCCTCCGCTGCTCAGTGACAGGCAGGCCAGGCTTCCTCCGCTGCTCAGTGACAGGCAGGCCAGGCTTCCTCGCTGCTCAGTGACAGGCAGGCCAGGCTTCCTCCGCTGCTCAGTGACAGACAGGCCAGGCTTCCTCGCTGCTCAGTGACAGGCAGGCCAGGCTTCCTCGCTGCTCAGTGACAGGCAGGCCAGGCTTCCTCGCTGCTCAGTGACAGGCAGGCCAGGCTTCCTTCGCTGCTCAGTGACAGGCAGGCCAGGCTTCCTCGCTGCTCAATGACAGGCAGGCCAGGCTTCCTCGCTGCTCAGTGACAGGCAGGCCAGGCTTCCTCGCTGCTCAGTGACAGGCAGGCCAGGCTTCCTCGCTGCTCAGTGACAGGCAGGCCAGGCTTCCTCGCTGCTCAGTGACAGGCAGGCCAGGCTTCCTCCGCTGCTCAGTGACAGGCAGGCCAGGCTTCCTCGCTGCTCAGTGACAGGCAGGCCAGGCTTCCTCGCTGCTCAGTGACAGGCAGGCCAGGCTTCCTCGCTGCTCAGTGACAGGCAGGCCAGGCTTCCTCGCTGCTCAGTGACAGGCAGGCCAGGCTTCCTCGCTGCTCAGTGACAGGCAGGCCAGGCTTCCTCGCTGCTCAGTGACAGGCAGGCCAGACTTCCTCGCTGCTCAGTGACAGGCAGGCCAGGCTTCCTCGCTGCTCAGTGACAGGCAGGCCAGGTTTCCTCGCTGCTCAGTGACAGGCAGGCCAGGCTTCCTCGCTGCTCAGTGACAGGCAGGCCAGGCTTCCTCGCTGCTCAGTGACAGGCAGGCCAGGCTTCCTCCGCTGCTCAGTGACAGGCAGGCCAGGTATCCTCGCTGCTCAGTGACAGGCAGGCCAGGCTTCCTCGCTGCTCAGTGACAGACAGGCCAGGCTTCCTCGCTGCTCAGTGACAGGCAGGCCAGGCTTCCTCGCTGCTCAGTGACAGGCAGGCCAGGCTTCCTCGCTGCTCAGTGACAGGCAGGCCAGGCTTCCTCGCTGCTCAGTGACAGGCAGGCCAGGCTTCCTCGCTGCTCAGTGACAGGCAGGCCAGGCTTCCTCGCTGCTCAGTGACAGGCAGGCCAGGCTTCCTCGCTGCTCAGTGACAGACAGGCCAGGCTTCCTCCGCTGCTCAGTGACAGGCAGGCCAGGCTTCCTCCGCTGCTCAGTGACAGGCAGGCCAGGCTTCCTCGCTGCTCAGTGACAGGCAGGCCAGGCTTCCTCCGCTGCTCAGTGACAGACAGGCCAGGCTTCCTCGCTGCTCAATGACAGGCAGGCCAGGCTTCCTCGCTGCTCAGTGACAGGCAGGCCAGGCTTCCTCGCTGCTCAGTGACAGGCAGGCCAGGCTTCCTCCGCTGCTCAGTGACAGGCAGGCCAGGCTTCCTCGCTGCTCAATGACAGGCAGGCCAGGCTTCCTCGCTGCTCAGTGACAGGCAGGCCAGGCTTCCTCGCTGCTCAGTGACAGGCAGGCCAGGCTTCCTCGCTGCTCAGTGACAGGCAGGCCAGGCTTCCTCCGCTGCTCAGTGACAGGCAGGCCAGGCTTCCTCGCTGCTCAGTGACAGGCAGGCCAGGCTTCCTCGCTGCTCAGTGACAGGCAGGCCAGGCTTCCTCGCTGCTCAGTGACAGGCAGGCCAGGCTTCCTCGCTGCTCAGTGACAGGCAGGCCAGGCTTCCTCGCTGCTCAGTGACAGGCAGGCCAGGCTTCCTCCGCTGCTCAGTGACAGACAGGCCAGGCTTCCTCGCTGCTCAGTGACAGGCAGGCCAGGCTTCCTCGCTGCTCAGTGACAGGCAGGCCAGGCTTCCTCGCTGCTCAGTGACAGGCAGGCCAGGCTTCCTTCGCTGCTCAGTGACAGGCAGGCCAGGCTTCCTCGCTGCTCAATGACAGGCAGGCCAGGCTTCCTCCGCTGCTCAGTGACAGGCAGGCCAGGCTTCCTCCGCTGTTCAGTGACAGACAGGCCAGGCTTCCTCGCTGCTCAGTGACAGACAGGCCAGGCTTCCTCGCTGCTCAGTGACAGGCAGGCCAGGCTTCCTCGCTGCTCAGTGACAGGCAGGCCAGGCTTCCTCGCTGCTCAGTGACAGGCAGGCCAGGCTTCCTCGCTGCTCAGTGACAGGCAGGCCAGGCTTCCTCCGCTGCTCAGTGACAGGCAGGCCAGGCTTCCTCGCTGCTCAGTGACAGGCAGGCCAGGCTTCCTCGCTGCTCAGTGACAGGCAGGCCAGGCTTCCTCGCTGCTCAGTGACAGGCAGGCCAGGCTTCCTCGCTGCTCAGTGACAGGCAGGCCAGGCTTCCTCGCTGCTCAGTGACAGGCAGGCCAGGCTTCCTCGCTGCTCAGTGACAGGCAGGCCAGACTTCCTCGCTGCTCAGTGACAGGCAGGCCAGGCTTCCTCGCTGCTCAGTGACAGGCAGGCCAGGTTTCCTCGCTGCTCAGTGACAGGCAGGCCAGGCTTCCTCGCTGCTCAGTGACAGGCAGGCCAGGCTTCCTCGCTGCTCAGTGACAGGCAGGCCAGGCTTCCTCCGCTGCTCAGTGACAGGCAGGCCAGGCTTCCTCGCTGCTCAGTGACAGGCAGGCCAGGCTTCCTCGCTGCTCAATGACAGGCAGGCCAGGCTTCCTCGCTGCTCAGTGACAGGCAGGCCAGGCTTCCTCGCTGCTCAGTGACAGGCAGGCCAGGCTTCCTCGCTGCTCAGTGACAGGCAGGCCAGGCTTCCTCCGCTGCTCAGTGACAGGCAGGCCAGGCTTCCTCGCTGCTCAGTGACAGGCAGGCCAGGCTTCCTCGCTGCTCAGTGACAGGCAGGCCAGGCTTCCTCGCTGCTCAGTGACAGGCAGGCCAGGCTTCCTCGCTGCTCAGTGACAGGCAGGCCAGGCTTCCTCGCTGCTCAGTGACAGGCAGGCCAGGCTTCCTCGCTGCTCAGTGACAGGCAGGCCAGGCTTCCTCCGCTGCTCAGTGACAGGCAGGCCAGGCTTCCTCCGCTGCTCAGTGACAGACAGGCCAGGCTTCCTCGCTGCTCAGTGACAGACAGGCCAGGCTTCCTCGCTGCTCAGTGACAGGCAGGCCAGGCTTCCTCGCTGCTCAGTGACAGGCAGGCCAGGCTTCCTCGCTGCTCAGTGACAGGCAGGCCAGGCTTCCTCGCTGCTCAGTGACAGGCAGGCCAGGCTTCCTCGCTGCTCAGTGACAGGCAGGCCAGGCTTCCTCGCTGCTCAGTGACAGGCAGGCCGGGCTTCCTCGCTGCTCAGTGACAGGCAGGCCAGGCTTCCTCGCTGCTCAGTGACAGGCAGGCCAGGCTTCCTCGCTGCTCAGTGACACAGCCGGCTGTCTGGCTGCTCCTGCTTTAACATATTGCTCAATCCAAGCCCTTCATGTGCGCCTCTGTAATGTGGCTTACCCACAGGTCAGGGCGGCGGCCGCAGAGGTTAGGGGGGGGGGGTTATGCCTGAGGCTGCAGCAGGAAGCTGTGCGAGTGCTCACGTACGGGGAGAAAGTGAGCAACGTGTTAGTAATATCCCGCTGTACACTCTCACTCACTGACGCTTGTAATGACATATTCTCTCTCACACAGCACTGAGAATGCTGTATACACAATGTTACAGGCACAGTCACTCGCTGCCCGGAAGAGCTTACACTCTAATTTGTGGTTGCTGATTCACAGGGGGATAAAGTGATTGGCCCAAGGTCCCTTTTCTCTGTCGCTGTGACCTGTGTACACCAGCCCTTGACCACTTATTTAATGGCGCAATTCCATGTAGTTGGCTAAACCCCCTCCCCCCCCACACCCTCTCCAAACCTTTTGTAACCATGCTAAAAGCAAAGATTTGGCTCCTTTTGTTTGTTTGGGAATTACCTAGCGTCTCCGGCGCTGGATCAAGGTGTGCCAGTGTCGGAGGATGAACGCCGCGGGGGATCTGATGTCGCGGCAGAACGTGTCTACACCGATATGCTCCTGTTGGGCTGTACAGATTTATACTAAATGAGAGCATTTTGGGTCCCTCGTTAACCCATTACATGTATATATGACACTATAAAGGTGACCTGGTACCTGCCTGCGATCCATGGGGTTCTGTGCCAGAGTCATTACAATCACAATACTGACCCGAATCGTGGGCTCTGATAATCAGGGCTCGTGGGACCTGCTGGCACATTTCCCAAAGGACCCAAATACCGAAGGAAATTATAACCCGATCATTTTATCTCTGTGCGTTTTTATTTCTTCTTCTGTATGTATCACCGCGCTTTCTTCTGCGCTGGGGTCGCTTCCAAACTGCTTGTGATTTGGGAAACAGCTAATTCCCATTTTAGCTGCAGTTTTGCAATGTCTTGTATATAATGCATTGTCTTGTATATAATGTATAACCCTGCTCTCTTAATGTAACTATGTATGTGTAACCACGTATTGTTATAACTCTGTGCCCAGGACATACAGGGAAACGAGAGGTAACTCTCACTGTATTACTTCCTGGTAACATAATTTATCAATAACTAAATAAATAGTTTTAGCTTCATATTTGCATTATTTACACATTATGTTTGAATTGTTTTAGTTACTTTGACAATTCCCTATTGTGTAAGATTTTCACATTTTTAATTATATTATTTAAGCACTTCTATATATTATGATATAATTTATGAAAGTAATATTTTTTTAGTTGTTGCTACATTATGTAGTACTGCCTTTGTGGTTAATCTTTTCCCCTATTTCACCTCGTCCTTATCAGGGAGCCAATAAAAATATGTGGAAAGGAGAACGGGAAAACGTTTATAAACTCAAAAGGGAGCAGACAGATAAAATCGACCAACTGCTGAAACTCAACTCACCATATTTACAAACTCACGTTAATAAATATTAATGATAAACAATGGAGAAAAGAACCCCAGTAGAGCACTCATACACTGTGTTGAGATGATGGTGTAAATTTAAAACTAAACTTTATTAGAAACATATTAAAACAATGGGGATTAAAATAGGATTAAACTCTGTATCACTACGCTTAGTTACCTAAGGGATATGATAACCCCTAGGTAGGTAGTCATTCTTTTAAGTGTTGCTTGAGTTCACTAGCCCCCAGCCACCTATGTTAGGGAAGCCTGCGGGAAAGCTATTGCAAGCAGTAGCGGGGTTTTTCCATAGTTAATAAATATTATACAGGTATCACGTTGTGGTTACAAATATACCGATGTCAGTCACTCAGATGTGAGCCCTTAGATGTGTCACTTCCATTAGTAAGTATACTTTTGTAGCCAGGTAATCCACTGGGCTACTCATTTCTCTGCCTAACATGTAAGTCCTGGTACCAGCACAGGCAGTGTTAGGGTTAAATCTGCCCTTGCTGTTGTAAGCAGCTCCCTTGAGTAACAGGGGCGGGGGGTCGAGCTTATGACCTGGGTAATGCCCATACGGGGCTGAGATCTGGAGCCCCTCCTCTGGTAACAAAGAGGAGCTGCGGGTCCAAATTTAGGGTTGTTCTGGGTGTGGAAGTGTGGGGCCAGGGCTCTGGTTCACCTTCCTTCCCCTCCCTCAGGGGAGTGGGGTCACTACCCCACATTCCACCAGGGAGTGTGGGAGTCAGGGATAGACCTTTGGGGACTCAAGCCCGGGGGGTTGAGTCCAGGGACCAAGAGAAGAGCAGGCTGCGAGGTGACACTTCGCTGGGTTATGTAGGGTCCAGTGGGGGATAATCTCTCTTGCTGTCAGAGAAGTGTGTACGGGTGTATCCTGTACATGTTGGAATGCGGTTGCTGTACAATAAAGAACCAGTTACTGTTTTATACTCCTGCCTGAGGCTGCCGTTCTTCAGGGAGAGGGTGAGAGTGTTTTCCATACGGGACTGCACCTATCTGCGATAGGCCCTTTGGGAATGGAGGCGCTGCAACACCGAGAAAAGGACTAACCAAGCACCAAAAGCCTGTCCCGTCTATCCCCAACAACATCGGCGGATGCTCAGGGCGTTCTGTGAGCATAACGGGTAGCACCAACACCAGGTAACAGCAGTGAGTCTCCCTTAGGGTGGGGGAGCATGGGTTACACTTTGTTTCTAGGAGGGACTGATCCCTTAAACATGTCGCTGCCGGACTTGCAGGAAGCGGAATCTCCTAGTATGGCCAGCGGTATTTGAGGCGTCTGTCTGGGACCTGCCTAATCTGCATCCATCCAGCAAATCGCTACTTAGAGAGCTTTATACCCTACCTTGGTGCATAACCCAGACGAGAGACAACATTTTGGGGGGTCTATTATTAATTTTGTCTCACTCTACCTGGAAGTCCTCTAATAACAATTCAGGGCCCGGCCTCACCCTGGGGCAACATCATTACTGTAGCATGAAAGCTGCATGAGAATAGGCCTATTGCAGAGTACCGGTACTCACGCTGGATTGCTGCCGTTATTGATCGTGCTGGGAGGAGTGCCGGTTTTGATTGGCCGCGTCCCCCTGTGAGCACCTGGAGGTCCACGGTACCAGGTGCTTCTTGCGGAGCTAGGCAGGGAGGGCTACATACACAACTGTAACAGGGCGATGTAGAGAAACCCTGTATACAGAGCTCGAGCCAGTAGTGAGCTTCCTCAGGAGGCAAGTGATTCTCGCGAAACGCGTAGTTCCCTGCCGGTGTATCTTTCAGGCTTTGGACACTTTCGGCATCCATACCCAGGACGAGCCCCCACGCATGCGGTCCTGACGTCGGACGCGCCATCAGGAGTGTACCGCAACCGGAGGACTTGTGACGGGGAGTCGATTTGTGAACACTTAGGTGTGAGTGTATGCTTTATTTTCTACTGTATGTAATACTGATCCGTGGATGTGACTTTTTCCCCCACCGTGACTACGAGAGAGACGCCCGCTATCCTACATGACAGTGTTCTGGCTGACTGAAGGAGACCGCTACATAAATATCTGTCTGAAGATCTACTCTATGTGAACCAGCTCACACACGGCCGTGTGAGTAATATAGTCTTACTTCCCTATACCTTTCCATCTTTCCATCATTTCACCTTGGGTTGAACTATATTGACACTATATTTTGTGTATTTGTTGTGTATTCCCTTTTCTGGGTATTATTCATCATCTGGACATCTGATTGAAGCACATGCGCTGACCATAAACGACACCATTTCCATTTGCTACAAGAGAATCCAGGGATGACCCTCTCTCTGGTCAAGCAGCAGTGCGATACTAAGGGCTAGTATATTATTCTTATTACCATTTTGTATTCGCTATTTTTGGCTTGATTTGATTATTGATGGACTGTTATTAGTTTTAGGCTGCAGTTAGAATGAACTTGCTGCTTCCCCTCCGCTTGGCGTGCGTCTCACGGCTGCGTTCCAGCAAATCCGGATATGATGTCGGCGGGATCTGGGGGTTCCGGTCGGCAGTGTGAATCCTCTGTCAGCGTCACTCTACGCGTTTCACCTTTCTTGGTTTCATCAGACGCACGCCAAGCGGAGGGGAAGCAGCAAGTTCATTCTAACTGCAGCCGAGATCGATTGTGTGATCTAAATGCATATAACTATCCTATACCATGTGAGTGTATTGTAATATACTTACCTTTTTAATACATTTTTCTACAGTCTGCACTATGTTTGGTTCTTTGCTTAATCACTAAAGGTATCAACATATACATCTCCGCTGAAGCCGATACACAACTCCTCAGCAGTCGGCAACTCATCACTTAAAGATACCGCTACGCACATTGATCTATTCTCACTTTTGTGAGTATGCATTTCATAGACCTTGAGAAGACACCAACATTTGTTATGTAACTGTGACATAGTCCAAAGATGTTAGGCAGCTTTCTGCCCCGTTTTAGGTCAGAAAGTGCAGGAATAGTTAAAAAATGATCCATTCCACATCTTCCCATTAACTCAGGCAGCTGGATGGAAAATCCAGACCACAGATTACAATGGGTCTAGTTCTCCCTCACCTGCTCTTCTAATCACATGCACAGGTATTTAGAGCAGAGAGGTTTGCATTTCAGTCTCTCTCCTTAGAGGCTGGGGGTGTCGCTGCTCCTCTGCATCCAGTTCGGGGTGGACGGCCCCTTCAAGTATCACAGTACCAGAGGATTTGCCTGGACACTTGGGACCGAGTTCCCACCACGAACAGATAAGACAAACACATGTTTACTGCCGTATCTCATAGACTGTATGCTTTATCTGGTGACCCTAAATAAGAGGCATTGTTTTAAACTGGGGGAACCAGGTTAGTTGCCCAGCAGCAGTTAGAGGCTGATTCTGATGTGTAGTTAGATCCCTGAAAGGGATAGGATTTTGTTTATATAATTTGGTTTCTTGTTACTTGAAATAACAGTGTGGGAAATACTATAACACTGATATGAGTGAACCGCTGAGTGTAAATATCTGAGTGCCTCTTGCCTACACTTGTTAAAGCTGCAGTCCCTTACTTGGATGAAAATAAAGCAGGCAGAAGCCTGAGTTAAGCAGCTTAATACTTTGCATGATCCTGTTTTTGTATAAATAACCCTAGAAGACTGTGGGGCCTATGCAGAGAGCAGCGCTATTTCGAAATTCGCCATTTTTTGGAGAAAATCGCGCAGAAAGCAGCAGAAAATGGCGAGTTCCGAAAAACGCGCCAATTTTTCTTTTCTACAGCACCGACAAAGATTATTGCAGCAAATGCCGCCGGTTCACCGGGATTTACTCCGGCTGGTGCTGAGGAAAGTCAGCACATCAGCCGCATCCAGCCGCGTCCCCTCCGTTCCCCCCCCCCCTCCAATCCGCGCGCAATTTAAACATCTTCCCGACCCTCTAGCTGCGCCTGCTGTGCCCCTCTGCTTCCCCGCTCCCCCGCTTACCTCACTTCAAACCTTCAGGGGAGTCGGGGAAGCCGGGGAAGCCGGGGAAGCCGGGGAAGCCGGGCGCTCGCTTGACTGTGACGTCACCGACGTCACGCGAACGAGCCGCTTCCCAACGCTTCTCCACGCTGCCGCCACGCATCCTGCCGAGCGGCATTTGCTCGAATAAACTTTGTCGCTACTGTATTTGTAAAACTCGCCTCGCGGCTGGCGAGAACCTCAATCTCGCCAGTTTTAAAAATATCCGTATGCAGAGAGGCGCGAACGGCATCTAGCGGCTGTTCGCGCCAATAAAATGGCGCGATTGTCTCCTTTTTGCCTCGCCAGAAAAAACTGGCAAGAAGCTGCCGCTCGCGGCCATTGCAAAGGGAAAAAAAAGGCGCGAATTTGTTTTTACACGTTTCTGAAGCGCGCATCTCGCCAATTTAAACTCGCCACACGCATCCATGTTAAACATAGCAGAATTCGCACTTTTCTGCATATGGAGAATAAAACTCTCCAAAAAAGCTACTTTTTAATAAATTCGCCAATTTTAAAATTCGCTGCTCTCTGCATAGGCCCCTGTGTCGGGAAGAACCCAGACAGACGTCAGCGCTACAAAAGAGGGGCGTTTGTCACAGTAACACTATTGCACTGTCAGATTTGTATCTTTTGTTTTCACATGTTTGCGCTTCCCAATGAACACTATTCCTTCAACTTCATCTGGGATTGAGAGAGCAATCCCCCACTGGGTCACAGCAGCATCCGAAGAATGTGTTTGTATCGCTATATCTTTTATATATATATATTTTTTAATTTGAAAAGTTAGCACTGTATTAACACAGGTTTATTTTAATTATAATTAGAGCGCCAATATTGATATTTACTTTTGCACTACTGTACATACCCTGAATTTTCCCTCTAGCTGGCGTCCCAAACTTCCCGCTGACTTTGATCCTTAGCCACCGGGGGGAGCGAAGTGAGGGCGCGGAACCGAGCAGGGGTGCAGGGGAGGCACCCTCCTGCTATAAGTCCCCTGCCTGGGTGCAGGGGAGGCACCCTCCTGCTATAAGTCCCCTGCCTGGGTGCAGGGGAGGCACCCTCCTGCTATAAGTCCCCTGCCTGGGTGCCGGGGCTTAACGCGCCTACAGAGTGGCTTACTTACACCCCCACCTACAAACTGAGACGACACAGTTTTGTAGAAGTAAAAATTGGTCCCAGCTTTATTGCCTTCACAATACCTGAAAATGAACTGTCAGCCAGTCGCTAGTCATTTGTCATCAGCCCTATTCTCGGTATCTTCCGGTGGGAGACCTCCTCCAAACCGCCCTGATCTACCGTCCGACAGGAGACATCTCCCCACTGCCCCATCATCCGCTCACCCTAAGTCCCCCTTTTCATGGCCGCCTGGGCCTACCCGCGTAGGATAGAGCCCAGCTTCCTAAGATTGGTGCCAAGGGTACAGCGCCCGACCGCCGGCGTCGTGGCCTCCCGGCCCGCACAATCTTTTTGGGGGGACCGCTATCTGGGGCCCATCCGCATCGGGAGGAGCCTCATTTCGGTTAATTCCACTCTCTCAAAAGCCATGTTTCTACATGTGGGTGGGAGTAATGCCAGCTCTATGATGTAAGACATACATGACACAAGCTATGTTAGTAAAAGCTGACGCAAGGCAGTGCTACAGTGGCGGCCGCCTTTAATCTAATGCGGCTTTCTCCGCAGCTTGGTTTTAAACGCAGTGGCGCGGGTTTTTTTGTTTTCCCGCACCGCGGGCGCTTTCAATGATAAGCGCCATTAGCGCTTATCTTTTGAATGCGGCCGCCGCGCGGGAAACTCCGTTAAAATCGGAGAAAGCCCCCGCATTAAACCCGGCAAGCTTTAGAATAAGCTTGGCCAGGACAGTAACTTAACACCGCGTTAGGACTATACTTACATACACCGGCCGCCGTTGTGGCATTCTGTATAGTTTCGTTTCGTGGATATGCTTTACCTTCCAAAATGTCAGTGCAGGATTTTGATAACGGCCTATTATTAACACGGAGGGAACGGACGCCTGAGTATCTGAACCTTCGTAGGGTACCATTATACTACTATTAGAAGAATGTAGACAAGACACATAGGGGGTTATGCACTAAGCAGTGGGGTTTCTGGGTGCTATGCACAAAGCAGTGATAAGTGCTTATAAGTTATATAACTGCCTTTATAGCGTGATACTGCCTGTTGTGAGATTCACAAAGCAGTGATAACACTGCAGTATCGCGCTATAATGGCCTTTTATCTCACTTAAAATCACTTATCAGTGCTTAGTGCATAGCCCCCATAAAGAGGCCAGGTATATAAATGTGTTTCCTAGTACCACAGCAGCAAAGCAGCAGGGACTAAGTATTACCAGTTGTGAGACTGTGGTACAATGCACTGTAAGCACAGGCTAATGTAGGAACCATTTCCAAAGTGACAGACCCTTCTGATAGGTTCTGGCTCTTGAGCCCCGCCCTCTCTCTAGCAGTGCGCCAATTGTATCTAGTAACTGCCCAGTCAATCATATTCTAGGAACTACATTGCCCACAATGCTGTGCAACAACTGAATTCAATAACCCTGAGCAAGCGATTGATTACAGTCGGTTACAGGAGAACGGATCGATCTGCAGCTTAGCTAATCGCTTGTCAGTGTGCAGATTGTATTGATGCACATATTGAATGGAAAAAATATATATATATTTTTTAAAAACGGCAGCTTTAAATCCGAGGAGTTTTTCCTTGTCACAGTGGGCTCCATCCCATATGAGAATTGTCAGCTTGGGAACGGGAGCAGGATAACGGCCAGGTGAGGATGATAAAGCGCTTCCCTTTAGGTAGTAATGTTCTTAACCATTGCCAGGGCACACTTTCAAAAAGGATTTTCAAATAGACATGTCCCATTTTCTTTTAATTAAAAACGCATCAATCATTAAGTAGCAACCTATTAAACATGTCACTTAAAAGCAGCTCAGTTTGGTCCTAGCTGGGACTGCTGTGATGGATTAGCAGCTGCGTTATAAGTCACAGCTGTGAGAGTTACATCACTGGGGTTTCTGCAAGGTACATTGGCTTATATTTACTAACAAGAGACAAAGATACCCAGTGCTACATCCAATGGGACAGAATACATAGTTACATACTCCAATGTTAGTGTTCTCATGAGTGAGGGTCACTTAGTTAAACCCTTTGGCCAAAGAGACTGGAAAGAAAAATCCCACAGGATTGTGTATTTAAGACTAACAACATAACCGCTGTGCCCCGATGCATTGCTCCATGCTGTGCCCCGATGCATTGCTCCACGCTGTGCCCCGATGCATTGCTCCATGCTGTGCCCCGATGCATTGCTCCACGCTGTGCCCCGATGCATTGCTCCATGCTGTGCCCCCCCGATGCATTGCTCCACGCTGTGCCCCGATGCATTGCTCCACGCTGTGCCCCGATGCATTGCTCCACGCTGTGCCCCCCCGGTGCATTGCTCCACGCTGTGCCCCGATGCATTGCTCCACGCTGTGCCCCGATGCATTGCTCCACGCTGTGCCCCCCCGGTGCATTGCTCCACGCTGTGCCCCGATGCATTGCTCCACGCTGTGCCCCCCCGATGCATTGCTCCACGCTGTGCCCCCCCGGTGCATTGCTCCACGCTGTGCCCCCCTGATGCATTGCTCCACGCTGTGCCCCGATGCATTGCTCCATGCTGTGCCCCGATGCATTGCTCCACGCTGTGCCCCGATGCATTGCTCCACTCTGTGCCCCGGTGCATTGCTCCACGCTGTGCCCCCCGATGCATTGCTCCACGCTGTGCCCCGATGCATTGCTCCACGCTGTGCCCCGATGCATTGCTCCACGCTGTGCCCCGGTGCATTGCTCCATGCTGTGCCCCGATGCATTGCTCCATGCTGTGCCCCCCCGGTGCATTGCTCCACGCTGTGCCCCGATGCATTGCTCCACGCTGTGCCCCCCCGATGAATTGCTCCACGCTGTGCCCCGATGCATTGCTCCACGCTGTGCCCCGATGCATTGCTCCACGCTTTGCCCCGATGCATTGCTCCACGCTGTGACCCCCCGATGCATTGCTCCACGCTGTGCCCCGATGCATTGCTGCACGCTGTGCCCCGATGCATTGCTCCACGCTGTGCCCCGATGCATTGCTCCACGCTGTGCCCCGATGCATTGCGCCACGCTGTGCCCTGATTCATTGCTCCACGCTGTGCCCCGGTGCATTGTTCCACGCTGTGCCCCGATGCATTGCTCCACGCTGTGCCCCGATGCATTGCTCCACGCTTTGCCCCGATGCATTGCTCCATGCTGTGCCCCGATGCATTGCTCCACGCTGTGCCCCGATGCATTGCTCCACGCTGTGCCCCGATGCATTGCTCCATGCTGTGCCCCCCCGGTGCATTGCTCCACGCTGTGCCCCGATGCATTGCTCCACGCTGTGCCCGATGCATTGCTCCATGCTGTGCCCCGATGCATTGCTCCACGCTGTGCCCCGATGCATTGCTCCATGCTGTGCCCCGATGCATTGCTCCACGCTTTGCCCCGATGCATTGCTCCACGCTGTGCCCCGATGCATTGCTCCACGCTGTGCCCCGATGCATTGCTCCACGCTGTGCCCCGATGCATTGCTCCACGCTGTGCCCCGATGCATTGCTCCACGCTGTGCCCCCCCGGTGCATTGCTCCACGCTGTGCCCCCCCGGTGCATTGCTCCATGCTGTGCCCCGGTGCATTGCTCCACGCTGTGCCCCGATGCATTGCTCCACGCTGTGCCCCGGTGCATTGCTCCATGCTGTGCCCCGATGCATTGCTCCACGTTGTGCCCCGATGCATTGCTCTACGCTGTGCCCCGATGCATTGCTCCACGCTGTGCCCCCCCGGTGCATTGCTCCACGCTGTGCCCCGATGCATTGCTCCACGCTGTGCCCCCCCGATGCATTGCTCCACGCTGTGCCCCCCCGGTGCATTGCTCCACGCTGTGCCCCCCTGATGCATTGCTCCACGCTGTGCCCCGATGCATTGCTCCATGCTGTGCCCCGATGCATTGCTCCACGCTGTGCCCCGATGCATTGCTCCACTCTGTGCCCCGGTGCATTGCTCCACGCTGTGCCCCCCGATGCATTGCTCCACGCTGTGCCCCGATGCATTGCTCCACGCTGTGCCCCGATGCATTGCTCCACGCTGTGCCCCGGTGCATTGCTCCATGCTGTGCCCCGATGCATTGCTCCATGCTGTGCCCCCCCGGTGCATTGCTCCACGCTGTGCCCCGATGCATTGCTCCACGCTGTGCCCCCCCGATGAATTGCTCCACGCTGTGCCCCGATGCATTGCTCCACGCTGTGCCCCCCCGATGAATTGCTCCACGCTGTGCCCCGATGCATTGCTCCACGCTGTGCCCCGATGCATTGCTCCACGCTGTGCCCCGATGCATTGCTGCACGCTGTGCCCCGATGCATTGCTCCACGCTGTGCCCTGATGCATTGCTGCACGCTGTGCCCCGATGCATTGCTCCACGCTGTGCCCCGATGCATTGCTCCACGCTGTGCCCCGATGCATTGCGCCACGCTGTGCCCTGATTCATTGCTCCACGCTGTGCCCCGGTGCATTGTTCCACGCTGTGCCCCGATGCATTGCTCCACGCTGTGCCCCGATGCATTGCTCCACGCTTTGCCCCGATGCATTGCTCCATGCTGTGCCCCGATGCATTGCTCCACGCTGTGCCCCGATGCATTGCTCCACGCTGTGCCCCGATGCATTGCTCCATGCTGTGCCCCGATGCATTGCTCCACGCTTTGCCCCGATGCATTGCTCCACGCTGTGCCCCGATGCATTGCTCCACGCTGTGCCCCGATGCATTGCTCCACGCTGTGCCCCGATGCATTGCTCCACGCTGTGCCCCGATGCATTGCTCCACGCTGTGCCCCCCCGGTGCATTGCTCCACGCTGTGCCCCCCCGGTGCATTGCTCCATGCTGTGCCCCGGTGCATTGCTCCACGCTGTGCCCCGATGCATTGCTCCACGCTGTGCCCCGGTGCATTGCTCCATGCTGTGCCCCGATGCATTGCTCCACGTTGTGCCCCGATGCATTGCTCTACGCTGTGCCCCGATGCATTGCTCCACGCTGTGCCCCCCCGGTGCATTGCTCCACGCTGTGCCCCGATGCATTGCTCCACGCTGTGCCCCCCCGATGCATTGCTCCACGCTGTGCCCCCCCGGTGCATTGCTCCACGCTGTGCCCCCCTGATGCATTGCTCCACGCTGTGCCCCGATGCATTGCTCCATGCTGTGCCCCGATGCATTGCTCCACGCTGTGCCCCGATGCATTGCTCCACTCTGTGCCCCGGTGCATTGCTCCACGCTGTGCCCCCCGATGCATTGCTCCACGCTGTGCCCCGATGCATTGCTCCACGCTGTGCCCCGATGCATTGCTCCACGCTGTGCCCCGGTGCATTGCTCCATGCTGTGCCCCGATGCATTGCTCCATGCTGTGCCCCCCCGGTGCATTGCTCCACGCTGTGCCCCGATGCATTGCTCCACGCTGTGCCCCCCCGATGAATTGCTCCACGCTGTGCCCCGATGCATTGCTCCACGCTGTGCCCCGATGCATTGCTCCACGCTTTGCCCCGATGCATTGCTCCACGCTGTGACCCCCCGATGCATTGCTCCACGCTGTGCCCCGATGCATTGCTGCACGCTGTGCCCCGATGCATTGCTCCACGCTGTGCCCCGATGCATTGCTCCACGCTGTGCCCCGATGCATTGCGCCACGCTGTGCCCTGATTCATTGCTCCACGCTGTGCCCCGGTGCATTGTTCCACGCTGTGCCCCGATGCATTGCTCCACGCTGTGCCCCGATGCATTGCTCCACGCTTTGCCCCGATGCATTGCTCCATGCTGTGCCCCGATGCATTGCTCCACGCTGTGCCCCGATGCATTGCTCCACGCTGTGCCCCGATGCATTGCTCCATGCTGTGCCCCCCCGGTGCATTGCTCCACGCTGTGCCCCGATGCATTGCTCCACGCTGTGCCCGATGCATTGCTCCATGCTGTGCCCCGATGCATTGCTCCACGCTGTGCCCCGATGCATTGCTCCATGCTGTGCCCCGATGCATTGCTCCACGCTTTGCCCCGATGCATTGCTCCACGCTGTGCCCCGATGCATTGCTCCACGCTGTGCCCCGATGCATTGCTCCACGCTGTGCCCCGATGCATTGCTCCACGCTGTGCCCCGATGCATTGCTCCACGCTGTGCCCCCCCGGTGCATTGCTCCACGCTGTGCCCCCCCGGTGCATTGCTCCATGCTGTGCCCCGGTGCATTGCTCCACGCTGTGCCCCGATGCATTGCTCCACGCTGTGCCCCGGTGCATTGCTCCATGCTGTGCCCCGATGCATTGCTCCACGTTGTGCCCCGATGCATTGCTCTACGCTGTGCCCCGATGCATTGCTCCATGCTGTGCCCGATGCATTGCTCCACGCTGTGCCCCGATGCATTGCTCCACGCTGTGCCCCGGTGCATTGCTCCATGCTGTGCCCCGATGCATTGCTCCATGCTGTGCCCCCCCGGTGCATTGCTCCACGCTGTGCCCCGATGCATTGCTCCACGCTGTGCCCCCCCGATGAATTGCTCCACGCTGTGCCCCGATGCATTGCTCCACGCTGTGCCCCGATGCATTGCTCCACGCTTTGCCCCGATGCATTGCTCCACGCTGTGACCCCCCGATGCATTGCTCCACGCTGTGCCCCGATGCATTGCTGCACGCTGTGCCCCGATGCATTGCTCCACGCTGTGCCCCGATGCATTGCTCCACGCTGTGCCCCGATGCATTGCGCCACGCTGTGCCCTGATTCATTGCTCCACGCTGTGCCCCGGTGCATTGTTCCACGCTGTGCCCCGATGCATTGCTCCACGCTGTGCCCCGATGCATTGCTCCACGCTTTGCCCCGATGCATTGCTCCATGCTGTGCCCCGATGCATTGCTCCACGCTGTGCCCCGATGCATTGCTCCACGCTGTGCCCCGATGCATTGCTCCATGCTGTGCCCCCCCGGTGCATTGCTCCACGCTGTGCCCCGATGCATTGCTCCACGCTGTGCCCGATGCATTGCTCCATGCTGTGCCCCGATGCATTGCTCCACGCTGTGCCCCGATGCATTGCTCCATGCTGTGCCCCGATGCATTGCTCCACGCTTTGCCCCGATGCATTGCTCCACGCTGTGCCCCGATGCATTGCTCCACGCTGTGCCCCGATGCATTGCTCCACGCTGTGCCCCGATGCATTGCTCCACGCTGTGCCCCGATGCATTGCTCCACGCTGTGCCCCCCCGGTGCATTGCTCCACGCTGTGCCCCCCCGGTGCATTGCTCCATGCTGTGCCCCGGTGCATTGCTCCACGCTGTGCCCCGATGCATTGCTCCACGCTGTGCCCCGGTGCATTGCTCCATGCTGTGCCCCGATGCATTGCTCCACGTTGTGCCCCGATGCATTGCTCTACGCTGTGCCCCGATGCATTGCTCCATGCTGTGCCCGATGCATTGCTCCACGCTGTGCCCCGATGCATTGCTCCATGCTGTGCCCCGATGCATTGCTCCACGCTGTGCCCCCCACGGTGCATTGCTCCACGCTGTGCCCCGATGCATTGCTCCACGCTGTGCCCTGATGCATTGCTCCACGCTGTGCCCCCCCGGTGCATTGCTCCACGCTGTGCCCCCCCGGTGAATTGCTCCACGCTGTGCCCCGATGCATTGCTCTACGCTGTGCCCCGATGCATTGCTCCACGCTGTGCCTCCCCGGTGCATTGCTCCACGCTGTGCCCCGATGCATTGCTCCACGCTGTGCCCCCATGCATTGCTCCACGCTGTGCCCCGATGCATTGCTCCACGCTGTGCCCCGATGCATTGCTCGACGCTGTGCCCCCATGCATTGCTCCACGCTGTGCCCCCATGCATTGCTCCACGCTGTGCCCCGATGCATTGCTCCACGCTGTGCCCCCATGCATTGCTCCACGCTGTGCCCCCATGCATTGCTCCACGATGTGCCCCCCCGGTGCATTGCTCCACGCTGTGCCCCGATGCATTGCTCCACGCTGTGCCCCCCCGGTGCATTGCTCCATGCTGTGCCCCCCCGGTGCATTGCTCCACGCTGTGCCCCCATGCATTGCTCCATGCTGTGCCCCGATGCATTGCTCCACGCTGTGCCCCCATGCATTGCTCCACGATGTGCCCCCCCGATGCATTGCTCCACGCTGTGCCCCGATGCATTGCTCCACGCTGTGCCCCCATGCATTGCTCCACGCTGTGCCCCGATGCATTGCTCCACGCTGTGCCCCGATGCATTGCTCCACGCTGTGCCCCCCCGGTGCATTGCTCCACGCTGGGTCAGTGCTTCCCACACATCTGTCGGAAACATGTCCAGCAAACACTGCGGACATGCCGGTTAACAGATACATCAAGGATTTGCCACATTAAGTGAAATATGTCTCCCTCAGTGTTCGAGAACGTGATGGTGCTACTAGTCCAGGGGCGGGCAACTCCCGTCCTCAAGGGCCACCAACAGGTCAGGTTTTAATGATATCCCTGCTTCAGCACAGCAAAGGCTAAGCCACTGATTGTGTGAAGCAGGTATATCCTTTAAACCTGACCTGTTGGTGGCCCTTGAGGACTGGAGTTGGCCGCTCCTGTACTAGGGGATAACCCTCCCTGGTCTGTCTGACCTCTGCTGGAGGGTGTGTGGCCAGAGAGGAGACCTGGCACACATTTGGTGGACGTGCCCGGGTATACAGCCATTCTGGGCTATGACACATTCCCTAATAGAGGAGACGGTAGGATTGGAGGTTCAGTTGAATCCATTGACATTTTTACTCGCGAAACCCATGGAAGAGCTCCCCGTCACACCCAGAAAACTGGTATCGTTCCCCGTGACAGCGGCTCGCTGCTCAATCGCAGCAAATTGGAAGAAGATCAAACCGCCTAGTAGACAAAAGGTGCTATGCAGAATAAGAGAGGTCAGATCGATGGAGCTTTTATCGGCTCTTTTGAAACACAATGTAGACAAATTCAACAAAGTCTGGGACGGGTGGCCCTACGGTTAAAAATCGAGGGCGCTGGATAGCGAAGACGTCGAGGCGTTCTGGCGCTGGTCCTGGGTGGCTATCCCCCACCCCCCTTCCTTATCCACCCCTTCCCCCTCTCTCCCCTCCCCTTCTCCCTTCTAGCCATCTCTTTTCCCTTTTCTCCCCACTTTTTGCCACTGCTTTCTTTTCTCTCCTTTTATTAATGGGGAAACGAAGGACGAGGGCCTGGGGGGGATGCATGGCCTGAGGACACATCCATTAGTCCAGGGGGTGAGAACGAAACGTCTGAACTACTTGAGATGCATGTAATTCCCATGTAGTAGAACTAGCGGCTATAGATGTCTATTTCTATCTCCCTGAGTATATGCTATATTACGTTGTTTGTTTCTCCCTGTAAAATCTCAATAAGTGTGGACATAGTCGCCATCCAATTAATTGTCAGCATTGAATGGGTCCGTGGCGTTGGAAAGCGTAAGAATCCCCGGATGAATCCGCTGGTGTAAAGCCTGAGTTCAGTTATTACTGGGACGGAAACGTTCAGGAGGAGAAAGACGCCAGATTTCCTTCCACTCTCAGCTCGTGAACGTCGTCTGATCGGAGGACGGAGCAGAGTGGAGTCAATGTGAGAAGATCTAAGATCAGTTTGGTGTCGAATGAACCTTGTGACTGTGTTTAGAGCACAGATGTGCCCTTGGCGTGCACGTGTGCAGGGAGCGTTCTTTACAGGCGTGTGTATTGGCCTCCAGTACTACTGATGAGAAAAATAAGATACAAGAAGTAGGAACCGAGAACAATAAAAGGGATAGACACACAGATAACCCAGCAAGCTCTCAGAACCCCCCCCAAATTACCACAAAAATACAATATATATAAATATATGTATATAAGTGTCAAAAGGAGTGCTACTGGGCATGGCTAAATATATATATATATTGTGGTAATTGTGGGGGGGTTTCTGAGAGCTTGCTGGGTATCTGTGTGTTTGTTTACTTTGTCCAGCTGGTCTCAGCTGTTTTGGAGGTCAGTGGCTCCTCCCACCCAGGGTTAAAGCTCGGCCCTCCCCACTGTCCAGGTAAGCAGGTTTTCTCTTCATGCAGGTGGGTACGACAGGTTCAATGCCAGGACCATCCTTCCCCTAATTATAGAGCTAAATAAGGATTTTAATCAGTTAGTGTTAGGACCTGCGATATTATGGTCATGCCTTGATGTGGCTCGCAGGTTTATACGCTTTGGCCAAAGGGTTAACTAAATGACCCCTTTTTTCAAGAGAGATACTGTATAGGTATTTCACTGTGTATTTTTGTCACATTGGATGTTGCTCTGGACTTCTTTGTTTCTTGTTTTAATAAAAGGGACAATAACAATGTAACAATGAATATGTCTGTCTTAAGCATCTAACCATGCGCAAAGCAAATATTTGACTTCTAGAATTTGTTTGGAAATTAAATTCTATTTGTTAAAGAGGAAATCCAAGCTGGTTTTTTTTCTTCCATTTCTTTTCTTTTAAATACAGGATTGCAGCAGGGGGTCCCCGGAGAGGAACCCCGTTAACTTCCACTCCGGGAACCCCCTGCTTCCGGAGGTACTTACCCCCCCAGTGGGTATCGGTAGCAACCCCATGTGACCGAGAGCTTTAAACTGCAGGAGATACTGGCACCCCCTTCGGAGGTAAGTATCTCTTGAACCAGTTGGTTCCCGGAGCTGGCACTAACGGGGTTCAGCTCCTCGGACCCCCTGCTTCAAACCTGTAATCGGAAAGGAAATAAAATGGTTTGGATTACTCCTTTGATGTTGGAGCTTCATTCAAGTGTTTCCTCACTCTTTACTAGAGCAGGCGTGCTCAGCTCCAGTCCCTGCGCAAACTCTTGCTGAACATACACTGACATCGCACACAATGGAGTATCCAGAGGAAAGCAGCCACCCCCCTACATCTCTGCTCCACATGTTCACAAACTAACTTTCACAGGGATTTAAACATTCTTATAGGGGTCAGGGTTAACCGCCCAAATACCGTCCGTCACGGCCATTAGTATATACTGTGAGGAAAGGGGGGGAGACCGGACCGAGCGCAGAAAGAGACGGAAAGGCAGGAGAATGACACAATTTCCCTTCTTCTCACAGCATGCTCAGGGAGCGCAGAGCGCTGTGCGCAGGGAGCGCTGTGAGCAGGGAGCGCAGAGCGCTGTGCGCAGGGAGCGCTGTGAGCAGGGAGCTCTGTGAGCAGAGAGCGCTGTGAGCAGGGAGCGCTGACCTCAGGGAGCGCTGACCTCAGGGAGCGCTGAGCACAGGGAGCGCTGTGAGCAGGGAGCGCAGGGAGCGCTGTGAGCAGGGAGCTCTGTGAGCAGGGAGCGCAGAGAGCGCTGTGAGCAGGGAGCGCTGACCTCAGGGAGCGCTGACCTCAGGGAGCGCTGACCACAGGGAGCGCTGTGCTCAGGGAGCGCTGTGCTCAGGGAGCGCTGACCTCAGGGAGCGCTGACCTCAGGGAGCGCTGACCTCAGGGAGCGCTGAGCACAGGGAGCGCTGTGAGCAGGGAGCGCTGTGCTCAGGGAGCGCTGTGAGCAGGGAGCGCTGACCTCAGGGAGCGCTGTACTCAGGGAGCGCTGTACTCAGGGAGCGCTGTGAGCAGGGAGCGCTGTACTCAGGGAGCGCTGTACTCAGGGAGCGCTGTACTCAGGGAGCGCTGTACTCAGGGAGCGCTGTACTCAGGGAGCGCTGTACTCAGGGAGCGCTGTGAGCAGGGAGCGCTGTGAGCAGGGAGCGCTGTACTCAGGGAGCGCTGACCTCAGGGAGCGCTGAGCACAGGGAGCGCTGTGCTCAGGGAGCGCTGTACTCAGGGAGCGCTGACCTCAGGGAGCGCTGACCTCAGGGAGCGCTGTACTCAGGGAGCGCTGACCTCAGGGAGCGCTGTACTCAGGGAGCGCTGAGCGCGGGGAGCGCTGTACTCAGGGAGCGCTGACCTCAGGGAGCGCTGACCTCAGGGAGCGCTGTACTCAGGGAGCGCTGTACTCAGGGAGCGCTGTACTCAGGGAGCGCTGAGCACAGGGAGCGCTGTGAGCAGGGAGCGCTGACCTCAGGGAGCGCTGTACTCAGGGAGCGCTGTACTCAGGGAGCGCTGACCTCAGGGAGCGCTGTACTCAGGGAGCGCTGTACTCAGGGAGCGCTGTACTCAGGGAGCGCTGTACTCAGGGAGCGCTGTACTCAGGGAGCGCTGTGCTCAGGGAGCGCTGTACTCAGGGAGCGCTGTACTCAGGGAGCGCTGAGCGCGGGGAGCGCTGTGAGCAGGGAGCGCTGTACTCAGGGAGCGCTGTACTCAGGGAGCGCTGTACTCAGGGAGCGCTGTACTCAGGGAGCGCTGTACTCAGGGAGCGCTGTACTCAGGGAGCGCTGTACTCAGGGAGCGCTGTACTCAGGGAGCGCTGTGAGCAGGGAGCGCTGTACTCAGGGAGCGCTGTACTCAGGGAGCGCTGTGCTCAGGGAGCGCTGTGCTCAGGGAGCGCTGTACTCAGGGAGCGCTGTACTCAGGGAGCGCTGTGCTCAGGGAGCGCTGTACTCAGGGAGCGCTGTACTCAGGGAGCGCTGTACTCAGGGAGCGCTGTACTCAGGGAGCGCTGTACTCAGGGAGCGCTGTGCTCAGGGAGCGCTGTACTCAGGTAGCGCTGTACTCAGGGAGCGCTGTGCTCAGGGAGCGCTGTACTCAGGGAGCGCTGTACTCAGGGAGCGCTGTGCTCAGGGAGCGCTATACTCAGGGAGCGCTATACTCAGGGAGCGCTGTACTCAGGGAGCGCTGTACTCAGGGAGCGCTGTGCTCAGGGAGCGCTGTGCTCAGGGAGCGCTGAGCTCAGGGAGCGCTGTACTCAGGGAGCGCTGTGCTCAGGGAGCGCTGTGAGCAGGGAGCGCTGTACTCAGGGAGCGCTGTACTCAGGGAGCGCTGTGAGCAGGGAGCGCTGTACTCAGGGAGCGCTGTACTCAGGGAGCGCTGTGCTCAGGGAGCGCTGTACTCAGGGAGCGCTGTGCTCAGGGAGCGCTGTACTCAGGGAGCGCTGTACTCAGGGAGCGCTGTACTCAGGGAGCGCTGTACTCAGGGAGCGCTGTACTCAGGGAGCGCTGTACTCAGGGAGCGCTGTACTCAGGGAGCGCTGTGCTCAGGGAGCGCTGTGCTCAGGGAGCGCTGTACTCAGGGAGCGCTGTACTCAGGGAGCGCTGTACTCAGGGAGCGCTGTACTCAGGGAGCGCTGTACTCAGGGAGCGCTGTACTCAGGGAGCGCTGTACTCAGGGAGCGCTGTACTCAGGGAGCGCTATACTCAGGGAGCGCTGTACTCAGGGAGCGCTGTGAGCAGGGAGCGCTGTGCTCAGGGAGCGCTGTGCTCAGGGAGCGCTGTACTCAGGGAGCGCTGTACTCAGGGAGCGCTGTGCTCAGGGAGCGCTGTGCTCAGGGAGCGCTGTACTCAGGGAGCGCTGTGCTCAGGGAGCGCTGTACTCAGGGAGCGCTGTACTCAGGGAGCGC
Organism: Ascaphus truei; assembly: GCF_040206685.1. Lineage (NCBI taxonomy): Eukaryota > Metazoa > Chordata > Amphibia > Anura > Ascaphidae > Ascaphus > Ascaphus truei. The sequence continues at coordinate 416,715,810 of NC_134486.1, forward strand.
TGTGCTCAGGGAGCGCTGTGCTCAGGGAGCGCTGTGCTCAGGGAGCGCTGTGCTCAGGGAGCGCTGTGCTCAGGGAGCGCTGTACTCAGGGAGCGCTGTACTCAGGGAGCGCTGTACTCAGGGAGCGCTGTGCTCAGGGAGCGCTGTGCTCAGGGAGCGCTGAGCGCAGGGAGCGCTGTACTCAGGGAGCGCTGTACTCAGGGAGCGCTGTACTCAGGGAGCGCTGAGCGTGGGGAGCGCTGTGCTCAGGGAGCGCTGTACTCAGGGAGCGCTGTACTCAGGGAGCGCTGTGCTCAGGGAGCGCTGTGCTCAGGGAGCGCTGTACTCAGGGAGCGCTGTACTCAGGGAGCGCTGTACTCAGGGAGCGCTGTGCGCAGGGAGCGCTGTACTCAGGGAGCGCTGTACTCAGGGAGCGCTGTACTCAGGGAGCGCTGTACTCAGGGAGCGCTGAGCGTGGGGAGCGCTGTGCTCAGGGAGCGCTGTACTCAGGGAGCGCTGTGCTCAGGGAGCGCTGTACTCAGGGAGCGCTGTGCTCAGGGAGCGCTGTGCTCAGGGAGCGCTGTGCTCAGGGAGCGCTGTACTCAGGGAGCGCTGTACTCAGGGAGCGCTGTGCTCAGGGAGCGCTGTGCTCAGGGAGCGCTGTGCTCAGGGAGCGCTGTACTCAGGGAGCGCTGTGCTCAGGGAGCGCTGTACTCAGGGAGCGCTGTACTCAGGGAGCGCTGAGCGCGGGGAGCGCTGTACTCAGGGAGCGCTGTGAGCAGGGAGCGCTGTACTCAGGGAGCGCTGTACTCAGGGAGCGCTGAGCTCAGGGAGCGCTGTGCTCAGGGAGCGCTGTACTCAGGGAGCGCTGTACTCAGGGAGCGCTGTGCTCAGGGAGCGCTGTGCTCAGGGAGCGCTGTACTCAGGGAGCGCTGTGCTCAGGGAGCGCTGTGCTCAGGGAGCGCTGTACTCAGGGAGCGCTGTACTCAGGGAGCGCTGTACTCAGGGAGCGCTGTACTCAGGGAGCGCTGTACTCGGGGAGCGCTGAGCGCGGGGAGCGCTGTGCTCAGGGAGCGCTGTGCTCAGGGAGCGCTGAGCTCAGGGAGCGCTGTGCTCAGGGAGCGCTGTGCTCAGGGAGCGCTGTGCTCAGGGAGCGCTGTGCTCAGGGAGCGCTGTACTCAGGGAGCGCTGAGCGCGGGGAGCGCTGTGCTCAGGGAGCGCTGTGCTCAGGGAGCGCTGTGCTCAGGGAGCGCTGTGCTCAGGGAGCGCTGTGCTCGGGGAGCGCTGTGCTCGGGGAGCGCTGTACTCGGGGAGCGCTGAGCGCGGGGAGCGCTGTGCTCAGGGAGCGCTGTGCTCAGGGAGCGCTGTGCTCAGGGAGCGCTGTGCTCAGGGAGCGCTGTGCTCAGGGAGCGCTGTGCTCAGGGAGCGCTGAGCTCAGGGAGCGCTGTGCTCAGGGAGCGCTGAGCTCAGGGAGCGCTGTGCTCAGGGAGCGCTGTGCTCAGGGAGCGCTGTGCTCAGGGAGCGCTGTGCTCAGGGAGCGCTGAGCACAGGGAGCGCTGTGCTCAGGGAGCGCTGTGCTCAGGGAGCGCTGTGCTCAGGGAGCGCTGAGCTCAGGGAGCGCTGTGCTCAGGGAGCGCTGTGCTCAGGGAGCGCTGAGCACAGGGAGCGCTGAGCACAGGGAGCGCTGTACTCAGGGAGCGCTGTACTCAGGGAGCGCTGTACTCAGGGAGCGCTGAGCATGGGGAGCGCTGAGCATGGGGAGCGCTGTGCTCAGGGAGCGCTGTGCTCAGGGAGCGCTGTGCTCAGGGAGCGCTGTGCTCAGGGAGCGCTGTGCTCAGGGAGCGCTGTGCTCAGGGAGCGCTGTGCTCAGGGAGCGCTGTACTCAGGGAGCGCTGAGCGCGGGGAGCGCTGTGCTCAGGGAGCGCTGTGCTCAGGGAGCGCTGTGCTCAGGGAGCGCTGTGCTCAGGGAGCGCTGTGCTCAGGGAGCGCTGTACTCAGGGAGCGCTGAGCGCGGGGAGCGCTGTGCTCAGGGAGCGCTGTGCTCAGGGAGCGCTGTGCTCAGGGAGCGCTGTGCTCAGGGAGCGCTGTGCTCAGGGAGCGCTGTGCTCAGGGAGCGCTGTGCTCAGGGAGCGCTGTGCTCAGGGAGCGCTGAGCTCAGGGAGCGCTGTGCTCAGGGAGCGCTGTGCTCAGGGAGCGCTGAGCACAGGGAGCGCTGTGCTCAGGGAGCGCTGTGCTCAGGGAGCGCTGTGCTCAGGGAGCGCTGTGCTCAGGGAGCGCTGTGCTCAGGGAGCGCTGAGCTCAGGGAGCGCTGTGCTCAGGGAGCGCTGTGCTCAGGGAGCGCTGTACTCAGGGAGCGCTGTACTCAGGGAGCGCTGTACTCAGGGAGCGCTGTACTCAGGGAGCGCTGAGCGTAGGGAGCGCTGTGCTCAGGGAGCGCTGTGCTCAGGGAGCGCTGTGCTCAGGGAGCGCTGTGCTCAGGGAGCGCTGAGCGCGGGGAGCGCTGTACTCGGGGAGCGCTGAGCGCGGGGAGCGCTGAGCGCGGGGAGCGCTGAGCGTGGGGAGCGCTGTACTCAGGGAGCGCTGAGCGCGGGGAGCGCTGAGCGTGGGGAGCGCTGTACTCAGGGAGCACTGAGCGCAGGGAGCGCTGAGCGTGGGGAGCGCTGTACTCAGGGAGCGCTGAGCGCAGGGAGCGCTGTACTCAGGGAGCACTGAGCGCAGGGAGCGCTGAGCGTGGGGAGCGCTGTACTCAGGGAGCGCGGGGAGCGCTGAGCGTGGGGAGCGCTGTACTCAGGGAGCGCTGAGCGCGGGGAGCGCTGTACTCAGGGAGCGTTGTGAGCAGGGAGCGCTGAGCGTGGGGAGCGCTGTACTCAGGGAGCGCGGGGAGCGCTGAGCGTGGGGAGCGCTGTACTCAGGGAGCGCTGAGCGCGGGGAGCGCTGAGCGTGGGGAGCGCTGTACTCAGGGAGCGTTGTGAGCAGGGAGCGCTGAGCGTGGGGAGCGCTGTACTCAGCAATGTATATCCCAGTAATCCTTCATGTGTTTATATTGAGTTTTAAAGACAGGCTAATATAAAGCTCATTAGCAGAGATCTCCTGACATGTTTACACACTGCAACGTTTAAAGCGCCCGCATCAGAAAGACGAGGAGTGTTCAACTTTAAGCTGCAACTTCTTAAATTCTGCACATGTGTTTGAAGCAAATATTTCTTCTGCTTTAACTCATTCCTTTGTGCAAAGTGGAGAGGGGGCGGGTGTCTGTGTGTGTGTGTGTGTCTGTGTGTGTCTGTGTGTGTCTGTGTGTGTGTGTGTGTGTGTGTGTGTGTGTGTGTGTGTGTGTGTGTGTGTGTGTGTGTGTGTGTGTGTGTGTGTGTGTGTGTGTGTGTGTGTGTGTGTGTGTGTGTGTGTGTGTGTGTGTGTGTGTGTGTGTGTGTGTGTGTGTGTGTGTGTGTGTGTGTATAAACAGGCCCACCACTTCAATAAAAGTTACAACTTGATTCTGATGTTTTGGCTCCCAAAAAAACCTCTGTCAATGACGCGAGGAATGCAGGTACACTCACCCTGACAATGCAAGGTATACAGGTACACTCACCCTGACAATGCAAGGTATACAGGTACACTCACCCTGACAATGCAAGGTATACAGGTACACTCACCCTGACAATGCAAGGTATACAGGTACACTCACCCTGACAATGCAAGGTATACAGGTACGCTCACCCTTACAATGCAAGGTATACAGGTACACTCACCCTGACAATGCAAGGTATACAGGTACGCTCACCCTTACAATGCAAGGTATACAGGTACACTCACCCTTACAATGCAAGGTATACAGGTACACTCACCCTTACAATGCAAGGTATACAGGTACACTCACCCTTACAATGCAAGGTATACAGGTACACTCACCCTTACAATGCAAGGTATACAGGTACGCTCACCCTTACAATGCAAGGTATACAGGTACACTCACCCTTACAATGCAAGGTATACAGGTACACTCACCCTTACAATGCAAGGTATACAGGTACACTCACCCTTACAATGCAAGGTATACAGGTACACTCACCCTTACAATGCAAGGTATACAGGTACACTCACCCTTACAATGCAAGGTATACAGGTACACTCACCCTTACAATGCAAGGTATACAAGTACACTCACCCTTACAATGCAAGGTATACAGGTACACTCACCCTTACAATGCAAGGTATACAGGTACACTCACCCTTACAATGCAAGGTATACAGGTACGCTCACCCTTACAATGCAAGGTATACAGGTACACTCACCCTTACAATGCAAGGTATACAGGTACGCTCACCCTTACAATGCAAGGTATACAGGTACACTCACCCTTACAATGCAAGGTATACAGGTACACTCACCCTTACAATGCAAGGTATACAGGTACGCTCACCCTTACAATGCAAGGTATACAGGTACACTCACCCTTACAATGCAAGGTATACAGGTACGCTCACCCTTACAATGCAAGGTATACAGGTACACTCACCCTTACAATGCAAGGTATACAGGTACGCTCACCCTTACAATGCAAGGTATACAGGTACACTCACCCTTACAATGCAAGGTATACAGGTACACTCACCCTTACAATGCAAGGTATACAGGTACACTCACCCTTACAATGCAAGGTATACAGGTACACTCACCCTTACAATGCAAGGTATACAGGTACACTCACCCTTACAATGCAAGGTATACAGGTACACTCACCCTTACAATGCAAGGTATACAGGTACGCTTACCCTTACAATGCAAGGTATACAGGTACACTCACCCTTACAATGCAAGGTATACAGGTACGCTCACCCTTACAATGCAAGGTATACAGGTACACTCACCCTTACAATGCAAGGTATACAGGTACACTCACCCTTACAATGCAAGGTATACAGGTACGCTCACCCTTACAATGCAAGGTATACAGGTACGCTCACCCTTACAATGCAAGGTATACAGGTACGCTCACCCTTACAATGCAAGGTATACAGGTACACTCACCCTTACAATGCAAGGTATACAGGTACGCTCACCCTTACAATGCAAGGTATACAGGTACGCTTACCCTTACAATGCAAGGTATACAGGTACGCTCACCCTTACAATGCAAGGTATACAGGTACGCTCACCCTTACAATGCAAGGTATACAGGTACGCTCACCCTTACAATGCAAGGTATACAGGTACACTCACCCTTACAATGCAAGGTATACAGGTACACTCACCCTTACAATGCAAGGTATACAGGTACACTCACCCTTACAATGCAAGGTATACAGGTACGCTTACCCTTACAATGCAAGGTATACAGGTACACTCACCCTTACAATGCAAGGTATACAGGTACGCTTACCCTTACAATGCAAGGTATACAGGTACACTCACCCTTACAATGCAAGGTATACAGGTACACTCACCCTTACAATGCAAGGTATACAGGTACACTCACCCTTACAATGCAAGGTATACAGGTACACTCACCCTTACAATGCAAGGTATACAGGTACACTCACCCTTACAATGCAAGGTATACAGGTACGCTTACCCTTACAATGCAAGGTATACAGGTACACTCACCCTTACAATGCAAGGTATACAGGTACACTCACCCTTACAATGCAAGGTATACAGGTACACTCACCCTTACAATGCAAGGTATACAGGTACGCTCACCCTTACAATGCAAGGTATACAGGTACACTCACCCTTACAATGCAAGGTATACAGGTACGCTCACCCTTACAATGCAAGGTATACAGGTACACTCACCCTTACAATGCAAGGTATACAGGTACGCTCACCCTTACAATGCAAGGTATACAGGTACACTCACCCTTACAATGCAAGGTATACAGGTACACTCACCCTTACAATGCAAGGTATACAGGTACACTCACCCTTACAATGCAAGGTATACAGGTACACTCACCCTTACAATGCAAGGTATACAGGTACGCTCACCCTTACAATGCAAGGTATACAGGTACACTCACCCTTACAATGCAAGGTATACAGGTACGCTTACCCTTACAATGCAAGGTATACAGGTACACTCACCCTTACAATGCAAGGTATACAGGTACGCTCACCCTTACAATGCAAGGTATACAGGTACACTCACCCTTACAATGCAAGGTATACAGGTACGCTCACCCTTACAATGCAAGGTATACAGGTACGCTCACCCTTACAATGCAAGGTATACAGGTACACTCACCCTTACAATGCAAGGTATACAGGTACGCTCACCCTTACAATGCAAGGTATACAGGTACGCTTACCCTTACAATGCAAGGTATACAGGTACACTCACCCTTACAATGCAAGGTATACAGGTACACTCACCCTTACAATGCAAGGTATACAGGTACGCTTACCCTTACAATGCAAGGTATACAGGTACACTCACCCTTACAATGCAAGGTATACAGGTACGCTTACCCTTACAATGCAAGGTATACAGGTACACTCACCCTTACAATGCAAGGTATACAGGTACACTCACCCTTACAATGCAAGGTATACAGGTACACTCACCCTTACAATGCAAGGTATACAGGTACACTCACCCTTACAATGCAAGGTATACAGGTACACTCACCCTTACAATGCAAGGTATACAGGTACGCTTACCCTTACAATGCAAGGTATACAGGTACACTCACCCTTACAATGCAAGGTATACAGGTACACTCACCCTTACAATGCAAGGTATACAGGTACACTCACCCTTACAATGCAAGGTATACAGGTACGCTCACCCTTACAATGCAAGGTATACAGGTACACTCACCCTTACAATGCAAGGTATACAGGTACGCTCACCCTTACAATGCAAGGTATACAGGTACACTCACCCTTACAATGCAAGGTATACAGGTACGCTCACCCTTACAATGCAAGGTATACAGGTACACTCACCCTTACAATGCAAGGTATACAGGTACACTCACCCTTACAATGCAAGGTATACAGGTACACTCACCCTTACAATGCAAGGTATACAGGTACACTCACCCTTACAATGCAAGGTATACAGGTACGCTCACCCTTACAATGCAAGGTATACAGGTACACTCACCCTTACAATGCAAGGTATACAGGTACGCTTACCCTTACAATGCAAGGTATACAGGTACACTCACCCTTACAATGCAAGGTATACAGGTACGCTCACCCTTACAATGCAAGGTATACAGGTACACTCACCCTTACAATGCAAGGTATACAGGTACGCTCACCCTTACAATGCAAGGTATACAGGTACGCTCACCCTTACAATGCAAGGTATACAGGTACACTCACCCTTACAATGCAAGGTATACAGGTACGCTCACCCTTACAATGCAAGGTATACAGGTACGCTTACCCTTACAATGCAAGGTATACAGGTACGCTCACCCTTACAATGCAAGGTATACAGGTACGCTCACCCTTACAATGCAAGGTATACAGGTACGCTCACCCTTACAATGCAAGGTATACAGGTACACTCACCCTTACAATGCAAGGTATACAGGTACACTCACCCTTACAATGCAAGGTATACAGGTACACTCACCCTTACAATGCAAGGTATACAGGTACGCTTACCCTTACAATGCAAGGTATACAGGTACACTCACCCTTACAATGCAAGGTATACAGGTACGCTTACCCTTACAATGCAAGGTATACAGGTACACTCACCCTTACAATGCAAGGTATACAGGTACACTCACCCTTACAATGCAAGGTATACAGGTACACTCACCCTTACAATGCAAGGTATACAGGTACACTCACCCTTACAATGCAAGGTATACAGGTACACTCACCCTTACAATGCAAGGTATACAGGTACGCTTACCCTTACAATGCAAGGTATACAGGTACACTCACCCTTACAATGCAAGGTATACAGGTACACTCACCCTTACAATGCAAGGTATACAGGTACACTCACCCTTACAATGCAAGGTATACAGGTACGCTTACCCTTACAATGCAAGGTATACAGGTACACTCACCCTTACAATGCAAGGTATACAGGTACACTCACCCTTACAATGCAAGGTATACAGGTACACTCACCCTTACAATGCAAGGTATACAGGTACACTCACCCTTACAATGCAAGGTATACAGGTACGCTCACCCTTACAATGCAAGGTATACAGGTACGCTCACCCTTACAATGCAAGGTATACAGGTACACTCACCCTTACAATGCAAGGTATACAGGTACACTCACCCTTACAATGCAAGGTATACAGGTACGCTCACCCTTACAATGCAAGGTATACAGGTACGCTCACCCTTACAATGCAAGGTATACAGGTACGCTCACCCTTACAATGCAAGGTATACAGGTACGCTCACCCTTACAATGCAAGGTATACAGGTACGCTCACCCTTACAATGCAAGGTATACAGGTACGCTCACCCTTACAATGCAAGGTATACAGGTACACTCACCCTTACAATGCAAGGTATACAGGTACGTTCACCCTTACAATGCAAGTTATACAGGTACACTCACCCTTACAATGCAAGGTATACAGGTACACTCACTCTTACAATGCAAGGTATACAGGTACGCTCACCCTTACAATGCAAGGTATACAGGTACACTCACCCTTACAATGCAAGGTATACAGGTACGCTCACCCTTACAATGCAAGGTATACAGGTACACTCACCCTTACAATGCCAGGCATACAGGTACACTCACCCTTACAATGCAAGGTATACAGGTACACTCACCCTTACAATGCAAGGTATACAGGTATACTCACCCTTACAATGCAAGGTATACAGGTACGCTCACTCTTACAATGCCAGGCATACAGGTACGCTCACCCTTACAATGCAAGGTATACAGGTACGCTCACCCTTACAATGCAAGGTATACAGGTACGCTCACCCTTACAATGCAAGGTATACAGGTACGCTCACCCTTACAATGCAAGGTATACAGGTACGCTCACCCTTACAATGCAAGGTATACAGGTACGCTCACCCTTACAATGCAAGGTATACAGGTACGCTCACCCTTACAATGCAAGGTATACAGGTACACTCACCCTTACAATGCAAGGTATACAGGTACACTCACCCTTACAATGCAAGGTATACAGGTACGCTCACCCTTACAATGCCAGGTATACAGGTACGCTCACCCTTACAATGCAAGGTATACAGGTACACTCACCCTTACAATGCAAGGTATACAGGTACGCTCACCCTTACAATGCAAGGTATACAGGTACGCTCACCCTTACAATGCGAGGAATGCAGGTACACTCACCCTTACAATGCAAGGTATACAGGTACACTCACCCTTACAATGCAAGGTATACAGGTACGCTCACCCTTACAATGCAAGGTATACAGGTACGCTTACCCTTACAATGCAAGGTATACAGGTACACTCACCCTTACAATGCCAGGCATACAGGTACACTCACCCTTACAATGCAAGGTATACAGGTACACTCACCCTTACAATGCCAGGTATACAGGTACACTCACCCTTACAATGCAAGGTATACAGGTACGCTCACCCTTACAATGCAAGGTATACAGGTACGCTCATCCTTACAATGCAAGGTATACAGGTACGCTCACCCTTACAATGCAAGGTATACAGGTACACTCACCCTTACAATGCAAGGTATACAGGTACGCTCACCCTTACAATGCAAGGTATACAGGTACACTCACCCTTACAATGCAAGGTATATAGGTACGCTCACCCTTACAATGCAAGGTATACAGGTACGCTCACCCTTACAATGCAAGGTATACAGGTACACTCACCCTTACAATGCAAGGTATACAGGTACACTCACCCTTACAATGCAAGGTATACAGGTACGCTCACCCTTACAATGCCAGGCATACAGGTACGCTCACCCTTACAATGCAAGGTATACAGGTACACTCACCCTTACAATGCCAGGCATACAGGTACACTCACCCTTACAATGCAAGGTATACAGGTACGCTCACTCTTACAATGCAAGGTATACAGGTACACTCACCCTTACAATGCAAGGTATACAGGTACACTCACCCTTACAATGCAAGGTATACAGGTACACTCACCCTTACAATGCAAGGTATACAGGTACGCTCACTCTTACAATGCAAGGTATACAGGTACACTCACCCTTACAATGCAAGGTATACAGGTACGCTCACCCTTACAATGCAAGGTATACAGGTACGCTCACCCTTACAATGCAAGGTATACAGGTACACTCACCCTTACAATGCCAGGCATACAGGTACACTCACCCTTACAATGCAAGGTATACAGGTACACTCACCCTTACAATGCAAGGCATACAGGTACGCTCACCCTTACAATGCAAGGTATACAGGTACACTCACCCTTACAATGCAAGGTATACAGGTACGCTCACCCTTACAATGCAAGGTATACAGGTACACTCACCCTTACAATGCCAGGCATACAGGTACACTCACCCTTACAATGCAAGGTATACAGGTACGCTCACCCTTACAATGCAAGGCATACAGGTATACTCACCCTTACAATGCAAGGCATACAGGTACGCTCACCCTTACAATGCCAGGCATACAGGTACGCTCACTCTTACAATGCAAGGTATACAGGTATGCTCACCATTACAATGCCATACATACAGGTACGCTCACCCTTACAATGCAAGGTTTACAGGTACACTCACCCTTACAATGCAAGGTATACAGGTACGCTCACCCTTACAATGCAAGGTATACAGGTACGCTCACCCTTACAATGCCAGGCATACAGGTACGCTCACTCTTACAATGCAAGGTATACAGGTACACTCACCCTTACAATGCAAGGTATACAGGTACGCTCACCCTTACAATGCAAGGTATACAGGTACGCTCACCCTTACAATGCCAGGCATACAGGTACGCTCACTCTTACAATGCAAGGTATACAGGTACACTCACCCTTACAATGCAAGGTATACAGGTACACTCACCCTTACAATGCAAGGTATACAGGTACGCTCACCCTCACAATGCAGCATATACAGGTACACTCACCCTTACAATGCAAGGTATACAGGTATGCTCACCCTTACAATGCAAGGTATACAGGTACGCTTACCCTTACAATGCAAGGTATACAGGTACACTCACCCTTACAATGCAAGGTATACAGGTACGCTCACCCTTACAATGCAAGGTATACAGGTACACTCACCCTTACAATGCAAGGTATACAGGTACACTCACCCTTACAATGCAAGGTATACAGGTACACTCACCCTTACAATGCAAGGTATACAGGTACGCTCACCCTTACAATGCAAGGTATACAGGTACGCTTACCCTTACAATGCAAGGTATACAGGTACACTCACCCTTACAATGCAAGGTATACAGGTACGCTCACCCTTACAATGCAAGGTATACAGGTACACTCACCCTTACAATGCAAGGTATACAGGTACGCTCACCCTTACAATGCAAGGTATACAGGTACGCTCACCCTTACAATGCAAGGTATACAGGTACGCTCACCCTTACAATGCAAGGTATACAGGTACACTTACCCTTACAATGCAAGGTATACAGGTACGCTCACCCTTACAATGCCAGGCATACAGGTACGCTCACCCTTACAATGCAAGGTATACAGGTACGCTCACCCTTACAATGCAAGGTATACAGGTACACTCACCCTTACAATGCAAGGTATACAGGTACACTCACCCTTACAATGCAAGGTATACAGGTACGCTCACCCTTACAATGCAAGTTATACAGGTACGCTCACCCTTACAATGCAAGGTATACAGGTACGCTCACCCTTACAATGCAAGGTATACAGGTACGCTCACCCTTACAATGCAAGGTATACAAGTACACTCACCCTTACAATGCAAGGTATACAGGTACACTCACCCTTACAATGCAAGGTATACAGGTACACTCACCCTTACAATGCAAGGTATACAGGTACGCTCATCCTTACAATGCAAGGTATACAGGTACGCTCACCCTTACAATGCAAGGTATACAGGTACGCTCACCCTTACAATGCAAGGTATACAGGTACGCTTACCCTTACAATGCAAGGTATACAGGTACACTCACCCTTACAATGCAAGGTATACAGGTACACTCACCCTTACAATGCAAGGTATACAGGTACGCTCATCCTTACAATGCAAGGTATACATGTACGCTCACCCTTACAATGCAAGGTATACAGGTACGCTCACCCTTACAATGCAAGGTATACAGGTACGCTCACCCTTACAATGCAAGGTATACAAGTACGCTTACCCTTACAATGCAAGGTATACAGGTACACTCACCCTTACAATGCAAGGTATACAGGTACACTCACCCTTACAATGCAAGGTATACAGGTATACTCACCCTTACAATGCAAGGTATACAGGTACACTCACCCTTACAATGCAAGGTATACAGGTACACTCACCCTTACAATGCAAGGTATACAAGTACGCTTACCCTTACAATGCAAGGCATACAGGTACACTCACCCTTACAATGCAAGGTATACAGGTATACTCACCCTTACAATGCCAGGCATACAGGTACGCTCACCCTTACAATGCAAGGTATACAGGTACGCTCACCCTTACAATGCAAGGTATACAAGTACGCTTACCCTTACAATGCAAGGTATACAGGTACGCTCACCCTTACAATGCAAGGTATACAGGTACACTCACCCTTACAATGCAAGGTATACAGGTACGCTCACCCTTACAATGCAAGGTATACAGGTACACTCACCCTTACAATGCAAGGTATACAGGTACGCTCACCCTTACAATGCAAGTTATACAGGTACACTCACCCTTACAATGCAAGGTATACAGGTACACTCACCCTTACAATGCAAGGCATACAGGTACGCTCACCCTTACAATGCAAGGTATACAGGTACACTCACCCTTACAATGCAAGGTATACAGGTACGCTCACCCTTACAATGCAAGGTATACAGGTACACTCACCCTTACAATGCCAGGCATACAGGTACACTCACCCTTACAATGCAAGGTATACAGGTACGCTCACCCTTACAATGCAAGGCATACAGGTATACTCACCCTTACAATGCAAGGCATACAGGTACGCTCACCCTTACAATGCCAGGCATACAGGTACGCTCACTCTTACAATGCAAGGTATACAGGTATGCTCACCATTACAATGCCATACATACAGGTACGCTCACCCTTACAATGCAAGGTTTACAGGTACACTCACCCTTACAATGCAAGGTATACAGGTACGCTCACCCTTACAATGCAAGGTATACAGGTACGCTCACCCTTACAATGCAAGGTATACAGGTACGCTCACCCTTACAATGCAAGGTATACAAGTACGCTTACCCTTACAATGCAAGGTATACAGGTACACTCACCCTTACAATGCAAGGTATACAGGTACACTCACCCTTACAATGCAAGGTATACAGGTATACTCACCCTTACAATGCAAGGTATACAGGTACACTCACCCTTACAATGCAAGGTATACAGGTACACTCACCCTTACAATGCAAGGTATACAAGTACGCTTACCCTTACAATGCAAGGCATACAGGTACACTCACCCTTACAATGCAAGGTATACAGGTATACTCACCCTTACAATGCCAGGCATACAGGTACGCTCACCCTTACAATGCAAGGTATACAGGTACGCTCACCCTTACAATGCAAGGTATACAAGTACGCTTACCCTTACAATGCAAGGTATACAGGTACGCTCACCCTTACAATGCAAGGTATACAGGTACACTCACCCTTACAATGCAAGGTATACAGGTACGCTCACCCTTACAATGCAAGGTATACAGGTACACTCACCCTTACAATGCAAGGTATACAGGTACGCTCACCCTTACAATGCAAGTTATACAGGTACACTCACCCTTACAATGCAAGGTATACAGGTACACTCACCCTTACAATGCAAGGCATACAGGTACGCTCACCCTTACAATGCAAGGTATACAGGTACACTCACCCTTACAATGCAAGGTATACAGGTACGCTCACCCTTACAATGCAAGGTATACAGGTACACTCACCCTTACAATGCCAGGCATACAGGTACACTCACCCTTACAATGCAAGGTATACAGGTACGCTCACCCTTACAATGCAAGGCATACAGGTATACTCACCCTTACAATGCAAGGCATACAGGTACGCTCACCCTTACAATGCCAGGCATACAGGTACGCTCACTCTTACAATGCAAGGTATACAGGTATGCTCACCATTACAATGCCATACATACAGGTACGCTCACCCTTACAATGCAAGGTTTACAGGTACACTCACCCTTACAATGCAAGGTATACAGGTACGCTCACCCTTACAATGCAAGGTATACAGGTACGCTCACCCTTACAATGCCAGGCATACAGGTACGCTCACTCTTACAATGCAAGGTATACAGGTACACTCACCCTTACAATGCAAGGTATACAGGTACGCTCACCCTTACAATGCAAGGTATACAGGTACGCTCACCCTTACAATGCCAGGCATACAGGTACGCTCACTCTTACAATGCAAGGTATACAGGTACACTCACCCTTACAATGCAAGGTATACAGGTACACTCACCCTTACAATGCAAGGTTTACAGGTACACTCACCCTTACAATGCAAGGTATACAGGTACGCTCACCCTTACAATGCCAGGCATACAGGTACGCTCACTCTTACAATGCAAGGTATACAGGTACACTCACCCTTACAATGCAAGGTATACAGGTACACTCACCCTTACAATGCAAGGTATACAGGTACACTCACCCTTACAATGCAAGGTATACAGGTACGCTCACCCTTACAATGCAAGGTATACAGGTACGCTCACCCTTACAATGCAAGGTATACAGGTACACTCACCTTTACAATGCCAGGCATACAGGTACGCTCACCCTTACAATGCAAGGTATACAGGTACACTCACCCTTACAATGCAAGGTATACAGGTATACTCACCCTTACAATGCCAGGCATACAGGTACACATGGACTTCACTATAAATTACTATTTAAAGTATGTATAAATTGTGATCAGAATGTTAGGATGATATTGCTGATGTGTCCCACAGAGTGGAGGTTTTGTTAGTATGTTAGACCACTAGATTCACCAATATCATCCTAAAATAGGTTTAACTACGACATAGACTGGCTAATACTGGATGATTTGTAGAGAGGGATATTGAGCCATATACCTCATTCCAATTTACACTTGGTTATCTCCATATGGGACACGTGTGCGTCAAATATTCTGTTGTTTTTGATTATTATTTTTTTTAATTGGGTTCAAGTGGAACTTAAATGCTGTTCTTTTCCTGAAAGGTTTTAATAAATGTGCATATATTGCTCAAACAAAATGTGATTGTCACCTGAGGACCTACTGTACAGTATATTGATTCTGATCACAATTGATACTTACTTTTCATAGTAATTTATAGTGAAGTCCATGCGCCAGAGCTAGGCCTCGTCCATGCGTCAGAGCTAGGCCTCGTCCATGCGTCAGAGCTAGGCCTCGTCCATGCGCCAGAGCTAGGCCTCGTCCATGCGTCAGAGCTAGGCCTCGTCCATGCGTCAGAGCTAGGCCTCGTCCATGCGTCAGAGCTAGGCCTCGTCCATGCGTCAGAGCTAGGACTCGTCCATGCGCCAGAGCTAGGCCTCGTCCATGCGTCAGAGCTAGGCCTCGTCCATGCGCCAGAGCCGGGCCTCATCCGTGCGCCAGAGCTAGGCCTCGTCCATGCATCAGAGCTAGGCCTCGTCCATGCGCCAGAGCTGGGCCTCATCCGTGCGCCAGAGCCAGGCCTCGTCCATGCGTCAGAGCTAGGCCTCGTCCATGCGTCAGAGCTAGGCCTCGTCCATGCGTCAGAGCTAGTCCTCGTCCATGAGCCAGAGCTAGGCCTCGTCCATGCGTCAGAGCTAGGCCTCGTCCATGCGTCAGAGCTAGGCCTCGTCCATGCGTCAGAGCTAGGCCTCGTCCATGCGTCAGAGCTAGGCCTCGTCCATGCGGCAGAGCTAGGCCTCGTCCATGCGCCAGAGCTAGGCCTCGTCCATGCGTCAGAGCTAGGCCTCGTCCATGCGCCAGAGTTAGACCTCGTCCATGCATCAGAGCTAGGCCTCGTCCATGCGCCAGAACTGGGCCTCATCCATGCGTCAGAGCTAGGCCTCGTCCATGCGTCAGAGCTAGGCCTCGTCCATGCGTCAGAGCTAGGCCTCGTCCATGCGCCAGAGCCGGGCCTCATCCGTGCGCCAGAGCCAGGCCTCGTCCCTGCACCAGAGCCGGGCCTCGTCTGTGCGCCAGAGCTAGGCTTCGTCCCTGCGCCAGAGCCAGGCCTCGTCCATACGCCAGAGCCAGGCTTCGTCCATGCGCCAGAGCTAGGCCTCGTCCATGCGCCAGAGCTAGGCCTCGTCCATGCGCCAGAGCTAGGCCTCGTCCATGCGTCAGAGCTAGGCCTCGTCCATGCGTCAGAGCTAGGCCTCGTCCATGTGTCAGAGCCGGGCCTCATCCGTGCGCCAGAGCCAGGCCTCGTCCCTGCACCAGAGCTAGGCCTCGTCCCTGCACCAGAGCCAGGCCTCGTCCATGCGCCAAAGCCAGGCCACATCCCTGCGCCAGAGCTAGGCCTCGTCCATGCGCCAGAGCCGGGCCTCATCCATGCGGAATGCGCGCTGATGAAGCTGGGGCGATTCCTGGCCATTTAGAAATGTGTTGTTGCCCGCTGGGAAGGGGGGGCGTGTCGGGGGGGGGGGGGTAGTGGCTGTCACGGAGCTGGTTCGCCTTCATTGGGCGAACCGATCACGTGAACCAGCCATCACGTGGCAAATACAAAATAATGTGTCTCCTCACGCTACTCTCCGCGGCACCCTCACGGGCGTGTGTGCGCACTATAAATGATCACATTGACAAGCGATTCACCGCGCAGCGCTCACTCTCACCCTGGACGCGGCCTAACTCTTCACGCAATTTCTCTGGAGTGTGGGAATACCCCCTTCACTCCGGTGGCAAGACCACACTATAAACATTTGTTATTAAGAATCGGGGGGAATATAATGTACATATCACGTTTAACACTTTGCATCATCCCCTCTATTAATTCACATGACCACGCCACATCCTCGGTAGCTTTAAGACTCGGGGTCTTGTGTCACAGCGAGATCTACCCCCATGTCAATGACACGGGTCAATTGGCCAGAGCTTCTTCTACTTGGGGAACGTGATATGTATCTTATTGTCTGCCAGTAATCGCAATGGCCGACTCCTTACTTCCCCACCGTGTGCTGCTCCGTATCTGCAGGGGGATCTCAAGTCCCGAGCACCAGTTTCTGCTTTAATTCTCTTCCCCGACAGTTCTCAGCGAGCTTTCCAAAAAACCCGCCCCCCCCCGCCCCCCCCCCTCCTCGTGAACATTAATACACATCCATCTTACCGCAGTACTACATCAAGCACGCAACCTTTCCCTAAATAGAGGCACGTGGTCCATTCCTGGAACCACTTGGATCAGAAGCAAGAGAAGAGTTAACTCGTTCGTTACCACATCCGCAGAGCGGCCGGCATATGCTGCTCTGATATACTGTACCTGCTAACCTGTACCTGCTAACTGATATACTGTACCTGCTAACCTGCTAACCTGTACCTGCTAACTGATATACTGATATACTGTACCTGCTAACTCACTGCGGGTCGCTTGTGTGATAACGACGCGAGCGGTTTTACTTCCATTCTCACCTTAATGCTGCAAAGTTAATAACAGACCAGCAGACGGGAGCACGGCAGCCAGACTGGATTAATATCACACGGCTGCCCTGACCTGAGCTCCCGTACATGTAGGGCTGCTGCACAATAAAACGCCGCGCACTGCGCACACGCAGACTGTAAGCTCTTTGGGGCAGGGAATTGTTTTCCTAATGTTGATTTTTATGTCTGTTGCGCTGATTCCCACGACGTGGGTAATTCTATATTGTCCGAAGTAGCAAGCAGGCCGTTTGCAGACAAAAGTCCCATTTATGTCAATGTTTTATTTTAGCCCAAATCATCCCAAATGGGACAATACAGAAAAAGGTGCAATGTCTTACATTTTTTTGTGATGTGTATACTGTTGTGAAGCACTATGTACATGGATGGTGCCACACACACACACACACACACACACACACACACACACACACACACACACACACACACACACACACACACACACACTGTTATCATGCATCCCTGCAATGCAACCACACTATCAATATATTGCCACCATACAGCTCAGCCACGCTAACATACTGCCACCATACAGCTCAGCCACGCTAACATACTGCCACCATACAGCTCAGCCACGCTATCATACTGCCACCATACAGCTCAGCCACGCTCTCATACTGCCACCATACATCTCAGCCACCATACAGCTCATCCACGCTAACATACTGCCACCATACAGCTCATACACGCTAACATACTGCCACCATACTGCTCATCCACGCTAACATACTGCCACCATACAGCTCATCCACGCTAACATACTGCCACCATACAGCTCAGCCACGCTAACATACTGCCACCATACAGCTCAGCCACGCTAACATACTGCCACCATACAGCTCAGCCACGCTATCATACTGCCACCATACAGCTCAGCCACGCTATCATACTGCCACCATACAGCTCAGCCACCATACAGCTCATCCACGCTAACATACTGCCACCATACAGCTCATACACGCTAACATACTGCCACCATACTGCTCATCCACGCTAACATACTGCCACCATACAGCTCATCCACGCTAACATACTGCCACCATACTGCTCATCCACGCTAACATACTGCCACCATACAGCTCATCCACGCTAACATACTGCCCCCATACAGTTCAGCCATGCTAACATACTGCCACCATACAACTCAGCCACGCTAACATACTGCCACCATACAGCTCAGCCATGCTCTCATACTGCCACCATACAGCTCAGCCACGCTAACATACTGCCGCCATACAGCTCAGCCACGCTAACATACTGCCACCATACAATTCATCCACGCTAACATACTGCCACCATACAGCTCATCCACGCTAACATACTGCCACATACAGCTCATCCACGCTAACATTCTGCCACCATACAGCTCATCCACGCTAACATACTGCCACCATACAGCTCATCCACGCTATCATACTGCCACCATACAGCTCATACACGCTAACATACTGCCACCATACAGCTCAGCCACGCTAACATACTGCCACCATACAGTTCAGCCACGCTAACATACAGCCACCATGCAGCTCAGCCACGCTATCATACTGCCACCATACAGCTCAGCCACGCTAACATACTGCCACAATACTGCTCAGCCACGCTATCATACTGCCACCATACAGCTCAGCCATGCTAACATACTGCCACCATACAGCTCATCCACACTAACATACTGCCACCATACAATTCATCCACGCTAACATACTGCCACCATACAGCTCATCCACGCTAACATACTGGCACCAAACAGCTCATCCACGCTAACATACTGCCACCATACAGCTCAGCCACGCTAACATACTGCCACCATACAGCTCATCCACGCTAACATACTGCCACCATACAGCTCATCCACGCTAACATACTGGCACCATACATCTCATCCACGCTAACATACTGCCACATACAGCTCATCCACGCTAACATACTGCCACCATACAGCTCATCCACGCTATCATACTGCCACCATACAGCTCATACACGCTAACATACTGCCACCATACAGCTCATCCACGCTATCATACTGCCACCATACAGCTCATACACGCTAACATACTGCCACATACAGCTCATCCACGCTAACATTCTGCCACCATACAGCTCATCCACGCTAACATACTGCCACCATACAGCTCATCCACGCTAACATACTGCCACCATACAGCTCATACACGCTAACATACTGCCACCATACAGCTCATCCACGCTAACATACTGCCACCATACAGTTCAGCCACGCTAACATACTGCCACCATGCAGCTCAGCCACGCTATCATACTGCCACCATACAGCTCAGCCACGCTAACATACTGCCACAATACAGCTTAGCCACGCTATCATACTGCCACCATACAGCTCAGCCATGCTATTTATTTATTTATTTATAAAATATTTTACCAGGAAGTAATACATTGAGAGTTACCTCTCGTTTTCAAGTATGTCCTGAGCACAGAGTAAAACAAAATAATACATGGTTACAAATACAGTTACATAAATGAACAGGGTATCTACTATATATTTGTGAAATCACTGTATGTCTGCGTCCCAAGGGTCAATCGCATTGGACCTTGGGCCTGTCACTCCTGCTCAGGCCATGCCCGCCCCCGCACACCTCTCATTGGCCTACGTCCAACACCAATGCCACACTGTCCCACCCCTCACTGACTCTCATTGGCCTGCGTCCAATGCCCGCCCCCGCACACCTCTCATTGGCCTGCGTCCCACCCCTCACTGACTCTCATTGGCCTGCGTCCAATGCCCGCCCCCGCACACCTCTCATTGGCCTGCGTCCCACCCCTCACTGACTCTCATTGGCCTGCTTTTCACAGCTATCAAAACCTTCACGTCTGCTACCACAGACTGCCGAATCAGGTACAGCAGTGTTTCCCAAACTGTGCGCCGCGGCTTGGCTAGAGGGGCGCCGCGATCAGGTGTGTGTGTGTGTGTGTGTGTGTGTGTGTGTGTGAAAAACGGGCTGCAGGTGTGTGTGTGTGTGTGTGTGTGTGTGTGTGTGTGTGTGTGTGTGTGTGTGTGTGTGTGTGTGTGTGTGTGTGTGTGTGTGTGTGTGTGTGTGTGTGTGTGTGTGTGTGTGTGTAAAACGGGCTGCAGGGTGTGTGTGAAAAACGGGCTGCAGGGTGTGTGTTGTGTGTGTGTGTGAAAAACGGGCTGCATGGTGTGTGTGTGTGTGTGTGTGTGTGTGTGTATATATGTGTGGTGTGTGTGTATATATGTGTGGTGTGTGTGTGTGTGTGTGTGTATGTATATATGTGTGTGTATGTATGTGTGGTGTGTGTATATATATATATATAAATAATGTGTGGTGTGTATATATGTATGTGTGGTGTATATATATATATATATATATATATATATATATATATATAATGTGTATGTGTGGTGTATATATATGTGTGGTGTGTGTGTGTGTATGTATGTATATATAGATATATATATATATATATATATATATATATATATATATATATATATATATATATATATATATATATATATATATATATATATATATATATGTATGTGTGATATATATATATATATATATATATATATATATATATATATATATATATATATATATATATATATTATATATGTGTGTGTGTGTGTGTGTGTGTGTGTGTATATATGTATGTGTGGTGTATATGGATGTGTGTGGTGTGTGCGTGTGAATATATTTATCAAAGTTGCACAATGTTAATAAATAATTTATTCTCACATGTCTTTTTTTTTTTTCATTTTTAAATATTATATAATGTACACACACACACACACACACACACACACACACACACACACACACACACACACACACACACACACACACACACACACACACACACACACACACACACACACACACACACACACACACACACACACACACACACACACACACTGACAGCTACCAAGTGACAAACACACACACACACACACACACACACACTGACAGCTACCAAGTGACAAACACACACAGTGATACCCGCCTACCAAGCGCGCTTGCTGTCTCCTCTGCCAGGCAGCGCTGATTACAGATGCAGGGGCTTTGTGCATCTGTTCAGCCCGGCTCAGCGACGCTGAGAGAGGGAGGCCCGGCGCGCACGCTGGAGGAGCAGCACCGGGAGACTGAGAGAGAGAGTGAGGTCAGAGAGAGAGTGATGTCAGAGAGAGAGAGAGTGAGGTCAGAGAGAGAGAGAGTGAGGTCAGAGAGAGAGAGAGAGTGAGGTCAGAGAGAGAGAGAGAGAGAGAGAGACAGGTCAGAGAGAGAGAGTGAGGTCAGAGAGAGAGAGAGAGAGAGTGAGGTCAGAGAGAGTGAAGTCAGAGAGAGAGTGAGGTCAGAGAGAGAGAGTGAGGTCAGAGAGAGAGAGTGAGGTCAGAGAGAGAGTGAGGTCAGAGAGAGAGAGAGGGAGGTCAGAGAGAGAGAGAGGGAGGTCAGAGAGAGTGTGAGGTCAGAGAGAGAGAGAGAGGTCTGAGAGAGAGAGAGTGAGAGAGAGAGTGAGGTCAGAGAGAGAGAGATTGAGGTCAGAGAGAGAGTGAGGTCAGAGAGAGTGAGGTCAGAGAGAGAGAGAGAGAGAGTGAGGTCAGAGAGAGTGAGAGTTTGTGAGGGAGACACCAACTGCGCACTGCAACTGTTAGGTATGTATATACACCTTTGTTTTTACTTTGGGCGCCGCGTAAAAATCCTGATCGCCTTGGGGAGCCTTGAACCGAAAAAGTTTGGGAACCACTGAGGTACAGAATCTACACACAACGCACAAACACAGCACACACACACATTCACACAACACCAAACACTGCAGACTGCCTCTTCAAACCCCCCCTCCCCTCCACGCCACACATCTCCCTCCCGCAACCGGACCGCGAGGCCGCGGCCTCCACTCACACACCATGGCAACGATGTCCCTCCCCCTATCCCGCTACCTCACACAGTGTAGCTCCCGCGAACCGCACAGCACGCCTCATCTCCTGCACCTCACACAGCTCCCTACCGCAACCGGACCGCGAGGCCCCCTACCCCGCTACACCATGCCACCAATGTCCCTCCCCCTATCCCGCTACCTCACACAGTGTAGCTCCCGCGGACCGCACAGCACGCCTCACATCTCCTGCACCTCACACATCTCCCTCCGCAACCGGACCGCGAGGCCCCCTACCCCGCTACACCATGCCACCAATGTCCCTCCCCCTATCCCGCTACCTCACACAGTGTAGCTCCCGCGAACCGCACAGCACGCCTCACATCTCCTGCACCTCACACATCTCCCTACCGCAACCGGACCGCGAGGCCCCCTACCCCGCTACACCATGCCACCAATGTCCCTCCCCCTATCCCGCTACCTCACACAGTGTAGCTCCCGCGGACCGCACAGCACGCCTCACATCTCCTGCACCTCACACATCTCCCTCCGCAACCGGACCGCGAGGCCCCCTACCCCGCTACACCATGCCACCAATGTCCCTCCCCCTATCCCGCTACCTCACACAGTGTAGCTCCCGCGAACCGCACAGCACGCCTCACATCTCCTGCACCTCACACATCTCCCTACCGCAACCGGACCGCGAGGCCCCCTACCCCGCTACACCATGCCACCAATGTCCCTCCCCCTATCCCGCTACCTCACACAGTGTAGCTCCCGCGGACCGCACAGCACGCCTCACATCTCCTGCACCTCACACATCTCCCTCCGCAACCGGACCGCGAGGCCCCCTACCCCGCTACACCATGCCACCAATGTCCCTCCCCCTATCCCGCTACCTCACACAGTGTAGCTCCAGCGAACCGCACAGCACGCCTCATCTCCTGCACCTCACACAGCTCCCTACCGCAACCAGACCGCGAGGCCCCCTACCCCGCTACACCATGCCACCAATGTCCCTCCCCCTATCCCGCTACCTCACACAGTGTAGCTCCCGCGGACCGCACAGCACGCCTCACATCTCCTGCACCTCACACATCTCCCTACCGCAACCAGACCGCGAGGCCCCCTACCCCGCTACACCATGCCACCAATGTCCCTCCCCCTATCCCGCTACCTCACACAGTGTAGCTCCCGCGGACCGCACAGCACGCCTCACATCTCCTGCACCTCACACATCTCCCTACCGCAACCGGACCGCGAGGCCGCGGCCTACACTCACACACCATGGCAACGATGTCCCTCCCCCTATCCCGCTACCTCACACAGTGTAGCTCCCGCGAACCGCACAGCACGCCACATCTCCTGCACCTCACACAGCTCCCTACCGCAACCGGACCGCGAGGCCGCGGCCTACACTCACACACCATGGCAACGATGTCCCTCCCCCTATCCCGCTACCTCACACAGTGTAGCTCCCGCGGACCGCACAGCACGCCTCATCTCCTGCACCTCACACAGCTCCCTACCGCAACCGGACCGCGAGGCCGCGGCCTACACTCACACACCATGGCAACGATGTCCCTCCCCCTATCCCGCTACCTCACACAGTGTAGCTCCCGCGGACCGCACAGCACACCTCACATCTCCTGCACCTCACACAGCTCTCTACCGCAACCGGACCGCGAGGCCGCGGCCTACACTCACACACCATGGCAACGATGTTCCTCCCCCTATCCCGCTACCTCACACAGTGTATGACAACACCTACCACTGGAAATCAGATGTTCGTTGAAATAAAATATGTTTTCCTAACTATTTTACTGTCTGTATAATGTACACAACACTCACCCACACAAAACCCCCTCATACACACACACACACACACACACACACACACGCAAACATCCTGTCATTCTATGCCACACACTACACTCAAAAACATGCCATTTTTAACATGTGTATGACCAACAACACGCACTCACACACGTCACACACACAACATGCTTCATACACACACACACGCCATCACACACCAGCAACACACACACATGCTCTCACACACACCACACACCATGCCACCGATGTCACTCCCGCTATCCCGCTACCTCACACACTCTACCTCCCGCGGAACAACCAGCACGCCTGACATCTCCTGCACCTCACACATCTCCCTCCGCAACCGGACCGCGACGCCGCGGACTACAGTCAAACAGCATGCCACCAATGTCACTCCCGCTACCTCACACACTGTATGACAACACCTACCACTGAAACTCAGCTGTTCCTTACAATAAAATATGTTTTCCTAACAATTTCACTGTCTGTATAATTTATTCTAAAACACTTCTCACACCACCACTCACACACAACACTCACCCACACAAAAACCCCTCATACACACACACACACACACGCAAACATCCTGTCATTCTATGCCACACATAACAACAAATCACACCTCACCTTCACCCTCATAATACACACACTACACTCAAAAACATGCAATTTACAACATGTCTATGACCAACAACACGCACTCACACACGTCACACACACAACATGCGTCATACACACACACATGCCATCACACACGCCACATACACACATGCTCACACACACCACACACCATCACACACAACACACACACAAATACACAAACACATGCACACACACACGCACTCAGCAACGCCACACGCCCTCAACCACGCAACACACGTACTCACACACACACACCAACCTCCTCTGCTGATACAACACACAAAACAACACTTCAACATAACCTTAACTACCACACACAACACAACCACCACTAAACAAACACACACACCCAACCCACTGTTCCAATTACCTACCCTTCACCATACACACTACACTGAATACAATGCACATTTACACGTCTCACCACCCACTCCCATTGCACATCAACATCCCACCACACACAAACATTAACAACAACACAACACCTCCGCTACTAACACACCTAGCACAATAAATCACCTCTTCCTTTCAATAACATATTTTACACAAAACATTACTATTTACACATCTGTCTAATTTATTGCACACAAACACTCAACTAACCAACACTGACACACACACTCACACACCACACACTCACTATCACATCACACACTCACTCATCCACACACACACCCCACACAATCAACAATCACACACAATAATTACATACACACACTATTCTGCCACACACACAGCCAACATTAACACAAAACAAAAACACACACAACATTTCAACACCTACACAAACGCACACCAAACACAAATAAATACCCCTCACCTCACACAGTGTAGCTCCCGCGAACCGCACAGCACGCCTCACAGCTCCTGCACCTCACACATCTCCCTACTGCAACCGGACCGCGAGGCCCCCTACCCCGCTACACCATGCCACCAATGTCCCTCCCCCTATCCCGCTACCTCACATGAGTGAAGATATACTTCACAAAGCACAGAGACACAACCCATCACTCAATGTTACCTTTTCACCTGACATTTTCAACGAGGTACTCATATTGTTAGAAGATACATGTCTCTCTATCAATAACAAAACACTACTTCAATTAGGTCTAGAAGCTCCCCAACGTCATCATCACGATGTACTCAATACAGACCTTATGCTAGAGAAACAATACAATATTTCCATACTACAAGAATATGTTGCCACAAGAAAACCAATGTTAGTTCCACAACAACTTAACACCTATGACAACATCATGCAGCACATAAACAACGAACAAGGTGCAATCCTGTTTCTTGATGCTCCAGGTGGAACAGGCAAAACATTTCTCATAAATTTACTCCTTGCAGAAATAAGAATGCACAATCATGTTGCACTTGCACTTGCATCATCTGGCATTGCAGCCACTCTTATGGATGGAGGAAGAACTGTGCACTCAGCTCTTAAATTACCACTAAACATTGCTCATGAAGAAAACCCAACATGTAATATTACCAAGACATCTGGCCAAGCCCGTGTTCTTCAAATTTGCAAACTTATTGTTTGGGATGAGTGTACCATGGCGCATAAAAAAGCACTTCAAGCCCTTAATAGAACCTTGCAAGACTTGCGTAACAATAAACAAATAATGGGTGGTGCTGTCATTCTTTTAGCTGGTGATTTCAGACAAACACTTCCAGTCATACCACGATCCACACCAGCAGACGAACTTCATGCATGCCTTAAATCCTCTATTTTATGGCGACATGTCAAACATTTTCCATTAACAACCAATATGCGAGTCCAACTTCTCGGCCACTCAAATGAACAACTTTTTGCACACACACTTCTTCAAATAGGTGAAGGCACTTTACCTACTGACTTAACATCAGGTGAAGTTGCTTTTCCCACACATTTTTGTCACATGATGACATCACTTGAAGATCTCATACATCACGTCTATCCAAATCTCTTACACAATTACACAAACCACCAGTGGCTCTGTGAAAGAGCCATCCTTGCTGCCAAAAATACTTCTGTCAATGACATCAATCATCAAATTCAAGACATTATTCCAAACACAATTACTCAATACAACTCAATCGATACAGTTGTGGATTGCGATGAAGCCGTTAACTATCCACCTGAATTCCTACACTCCCTCGAACCATCAGGGATGCCACCACATCATCTTCGCCTCAAAGTTGGAGCACCCATCATGCTACTTCGCAACCTACACACACCTAACCTTTGTAATGGAACCAGACTGTGCATAAAAACATTGATGCCCAACCTAATTGAAGCTACTATCTTAACTGGCAACGCCAAAGGCCAAGATGTCTTCATCCCCCGCATTCCACTCATTCCTACAGACATGCCTTTTACTTTCAAACGGCTACAGTTCCCCATCAAACTAGCTTTTGCTATCACCATTAACAAAGCACAAGGACAATCTATAAAGTGCACTGGTATCAACTTAGAATCACCATGTTTCTCCCACGGCCAGTTATATGTTGCGTGCTCTAGAGTTGGATCCCCCCAACAATTGTACATCTTTGCTCCAACTGGAACTACCAAAAATGTCGTTTACAAACAAGCATTACAATAAACATTGACTTTCCTCAATTTCCATGAACTCTACATATTGCCATAAGAAATTACAAAAAAATGAAAGACACTCAATACACTACTGTCATCTTTTATTACTACATTATTTTACAACACACACTTTAACATTACATCAAATACACTCCTCTCAACAATGGACATTCACATCTTTCAAGAAGCATTTCCAACAATAACATTTTCAAAAATAACTACCGTAACAACTAACATACACTTCAAACATTTGCCCTCATATACATGTGCTTTCTACTACTGTTGATTTACAAACACAATTCTAACTAATATTACATAACATTGGCATCACATTACAACTTTCACATACAACATTTACACATACTTATTCACACTTCACATCCCGGGCAACGCCGGGTTTCTCAGCTAGTACATTATATACAAGACATTGCATGCACAGTTAAAGAAAATATATATTATGAGCGTATGAAACAGTTACAGACCAGATTAAAGTGTGAGACAGCCTTAGATTTGAAAGAACTTAAACTGGTGGTGGATATGACAGTCTCTGGTAGGTTGTTCCAGTTTTGGGGTGCACGGAAGGAGAAGGAGGAACGTCCGGATACTTTGTTGAGTCTTGGGACCATGAATAGTCTTTTGGAGTCTGATCTCAGGTGATGGGTACTGCATGTGGTAGGGGTGAGGAGCTTGTTCAGGTAGCTGGGTAGCTTGCCCAGAAAGTATTTGAGGGTGAGACAGGAAAGGTGAACTTTGCGCCTAGACTCTAGTGATGACCAATCAAGTTCTTTGAGCATTTCGCAGTGATGTGTGTTGTAGTTGCATTGGAGAACAAAACGACAAATTGAATTGTAGAGGGTGTCAAGTTTGCTAAGGTGGGTTTGAGGAGCCGAGCCATATACTATGTCTCCATAGTCAATAATTGGCATTAGCATCTGCTGTGCAATACGCTTTCTGACCAGGAGACTTAGGGAGGATTTGTTCCTGTAAAGTACCCCTAGTTTGGCATAGGTCTTGGTTGTCAGGGTATCAATGTGCATCCCGAATGTTAAGTGGGAGTCAAACCATAAGCCCAGGTATTTAAAACTAGTGACAGGTGTTAGGGTGGTGGTAGCGTTGGTTCTAATCAGGAGCTCAGTCACTGGAAGCTTTACAAATTTAGTCTTGGTCCCAAATACCATTGTTACAGTCTTGTCAGTGTTTAAAAACAGTTTGTTTTGGGAAATCCAGTTTTCGAGTCTCAAAAAGTCAGACTGAAGTATGTATTGAAGGTCAGAGAGGCTATGGCTGTGTGCATACAGGATTGTGTCATCTGCATACATGTGTATTGAGGCTTCCTTACAAGCTGTGGGAAGATCATTAATGAACACTGAGAAGAGTAGGGGCCCCAGAACAGAGCCTTGCGGTACACCACAGGTGATATCCAGGAAATTGGAGTTAGAGCCTGAGATGGACACATGTTGGGATCTTCCTGATAGGTAGGACTGAAACCAGTTTAAAGCATGTTTCCCTATTCCAGAGCTCTGGAGTTTGTTAAGCAGGATAACATGATCCACTGTGTCAAAAGCCTTTGCAAAATCTAGGAATACTGCACCAGTGAGTTGTCCCCGTACCATTCCACACTGGATTTCATTGCAAACTTTTAGCAGGGTAGTTACGGTGGAGTGTTTGGGACGAAACCCAGACTGGAATTGGCTAGGGAAATTTGTCTTGGTGTAGAAATCGCTTAATTGGGAGTGGACACATTTTTCCATAACTTTGGATAGAATTGGGAGAAGTGAGATTGGCCTGTAGTTTGAGAGAGTGTTTTTGTCCCCACTTTTGAAGATTGGGACAACTCTGGCAGTTTTCCAGGTCTTAGGGATATGGCCTGCAGACAGGATAGAGTTGACTATGGACGCAATTGGTTTGGCAATGGCTGGGGCACCAAGTCGTAGGAACCTAGATTGTAGTAAGTCAGGTCCACATTGGCTGCTTAGTTTTAGTTTGAGGAGCGCTTGTGTAATCTCCTCTTCAGATACTGGTCCAAATTGAAAATTGTGGGCAGTGTTGGGAGGGGGTGGGGCTATAGGGTTACTCCCAGGATGAGATTCATGTTTGGGGTTTGTGCTGCGTTTCGCTAATAAGTTAGTGGCACACCCCACAAAGTAATCATTGAATGCATTTGCAATGTCAGTGGGGTTTGTCAGAGTAATATCCCCCTTAGTGATATTACTTGGTTGTTGATGGTTAGGAGGCTGGAATATATTGTTGATAACCTTCCAGATGTTAGCTGGGTTTGATGTATTTTGGTGGAGATTGTCAGAGTAATATTGTGCTTTTGCATACCTTGTTTGCCTTGTGCACACGTTCCGCAGGCATCTGTAGTGATTGAGATCCTTGGTAGTGCCAGTTACTTTGTAGCTTTTCCACAAGGCATCCCTGAACTGGTAGAGTGCTATAAGGTCAGGTGTAACCCATGGAAGGTGGGCCCCCCGTACCCTTATTTTGCGTAGTGGAGCATGGGTATCGCAGAGTTTTAAGAACTCGGATTGGAAATAGTCGAGCGCAGAATCAGGGTCGGGAATTAAATCGATTCTGTGCCATGGGCAGTTGGTAAGGTCATCCAGAAACTGTTGTGGGTTAAAGTTTTTAAATGTTCTAGTGAGGAGAACTTTAGGGCTTGAATGGGGCGGTTTAATTTTCCTTACACAGTACACTATTGCATGGTCACTGAAAATATCAGGAAGTATGCCAGAGGATTGGATTCTGCTGGGGTTTGACAGAGAGAATCCAGTCTAGCAAGGAATGGTTATGCGACATCAGGTTTATTCGTGTGGGTTGGGAAATGAGTTGCGATAGGTTAAGTGACTTGAGTTGTATCTGGATTTTGTGTTTTTTAGGGTCAAGCCAATTGAAGTTGAAATCCCCTAGAACTAGCAGCTCACTCTTCTCATTCAGAGAGGAAATGGAGGCAAGAAATTGGGTGATATCAGTCAAGGATTGTAGAGGGGCTTTAGGGGGGCGGTAGATGCCAGCAAGCAAGATGGGTTTAGAAAAGGGGAGGCAGATTTTGCCAACTAGAGTTTCAAAAGAGGGTGGACTTGGTGGGCAATGTAACAGTGTAAATTGTAAGGTGTCTGCAATATAAAATAACACCCCATCTCCTCTCTTTGACCTATCTCTCCTAAAAATGGAGTATCCCTGAATGGCGATATTTGCATCAGGGGTTTTAGAGGATAGCCATGTTTCTGAAAGAACGATTGCTTTGGGTTTATGCATAAGGCACCATGCCCTTAGTTCATCCAGTTTGGGCAGCAGGCTCCGGATGTTTATATGGGCGACAGATAGCCCTTTTTGGAATTTAAAGGTGGAATTCTCAGGGGCATGGGACAGAGCTGAAATGGGAGCACCTGGGTTAGGTTCAATATCACCTGCTAAAGAGAGTAATAGTATGAGTAGAAATTTGGGTATTTGTTTGTGAGTTGTAAATTTGTGGTGTTTGCCATTAGAGTGAGCAGTGGTTGGTGTGCTGCTTTTTAGAGTTCTCCACCAACATTCAGTAGATAGTGCAAGGCTTTTGAGTAGTCCAGGGTGTATGGTGATGTTGGGTGTGGGCCAGGATGGAGGAGTTTGTAGTGGATAGAGGGAGTAACATCTCCATGAGGCCAGGAGAGAGAAAAAAGTTAAAAGACATAGCAGGTTCATGATGCCAGAGGTAGGCAGTGCTGCAAGGAGCTGTTGTGAGCAGAGTGAGTGTGTGCAGACTAAACAGCAGGGGTGAGCCTGTACCTTGTCAAGTGTTTTGCTGCATTGCAATGCTAGGGTCAATTCAGGGTTTAAGTGTTTTATGCATTCAGTTTTGGGAGAGGCTGCAGTGAAAGATGTTGTAAAGGGGTGGGGGGTTAAACTATGCAGGCTAACAAGCATGGGATCATAGTGTGATCTGAATAGCTTACCGTTTGTTGTATTGAGTAAAAGAGTTTGCAGAAAGAAGCAGTCCCCAGTCACACTGTAGTCTAACTGTATCACTTAAAAAGCTCACTTTAAATGCCTCACTGCCTAATGCAGTTCCTGCCCAATGCAGCGAAGGTGTTAGTATTATACACAAAAAAAAAAATCACATGACCCTCCCCCTCCCCAATCAGTCAGCTTGTTCCATTTGATCAATTAACAGCACAGAGTTAAGAGGGAAAAAAAATAAACTTTTTACATTCAAACATACTAACTTATATATCAATTCAACAAGGCCAGATTCAGTCTTATACAGAGGGTTTCAACATCAGGAACATACCTGTGAAGATATGCTAACATACTGCCACCATACATCTCATCCACGCTAACATACTGCTCCCATACATCTCATCCACGCTAACATACTGCCACCATACATCTCATCCACGCTAACATACTGCTCCCATACAGCTCATCCTTGCTAACATACTGCCACCATACAGCTCATCCATGCTAATATACTGCCACCATACATCTCATCCACGCTAACATACTGCCACCATACATCTCATCCACGCTAACATACTGCCACCATACATCTCATCCACGCTAATATACTGCCACCATACAGCTCATCCATGCTAATATACTGCCACCATACATCTCATCCACGCTAACATACTGCCACCATACAGCTCATCCACGCTAATATACTGCCACCATACATCTCATCCACGCTAATATACTGCCACCATACATCTCATCCACGCTAACATACTGCCACCATACAGCTCATCCACGCTAATATACTGCCAATGCGTTACTAACATCCACGGATAACATACAATCCCTGCAATATTTTGTCTTTATATCCAGGAAAGTGGTAACAGTCACAATGATTACTTGGAGCTTTGCATCTGGGAGTATTTTGGGTAAATGATCCCAGACGTGTACAGTAAAGCTGTTGGGTTCTGTGTATGTTTTGCATTATGTAAATACTGTATGTGTCTCCGTCTGTAACAGTATTATATCCTCACTGCTCCGCTATGCCTGGCACAGCCTGTGATTACCGCTGGGCCCAGGTCTGCTTCACGCTGCTCACTACTTACTCAGCTCGCCAAGGATATATCTGGGAGGGTGTCATTCAAGTGCCAACTCCAGGGCAGCGGGCAAGGACATGGAGCCCTAGTATCACAGCAAAGTACCTACACCATGTGTATCACAGCAAAGTACCTACACCATGTGTATCACAGCAAAGTACCTACACCATGTGTATCGCAGCAAAGTACCTACACCATGTGTATCGCAGCAAAGTACCTACACCTTGTGTATCACAGCAAAGTACCTACACCATATGTATCACAGCAAAGTACCTACACCATGTGTATCACAGCAAAGTACCTACACCATGTGTATCACAGCAAAGTACCTACACCATGTGTATCACAGCAAAGTACCTACACCATGTGTATCACAGCAAAGTAACTACATCATGTGTATCACAACAAAGTACCTACACCATATATATCACAGCAAAGTACCTACACCATATGTATCACAACAAAGTACCTACACCATGTGTATCACAGCAAAGTACCTACACCATGTGTATCACAGCAAAGTACCTACCCCATGTGTATCACAGCAAAGTAACTACATCATGTGTATCACAACAAAGTACCTACATCATGTGTATCACAACAAAGTACCTACACCATATATATCACAGCAAAGTACCTACACCATATGTATCACAGCAAAGTACCTACACCATGTGTATCACAACAAAGTACCTACACCATACTGTATATATCACAGCAAAGTACCTACACCATATGTAAGACAACAAAGTACCTACACCATATATATCACAGCAAAGTACCTACACCATGTGTATCACAGCAAAGTACCTACACCATATGGTCCTGCAGTATATATTAACCCCTCTCATGGCATAGGGATGTGCTTTGGGGCACAAATATACAAATGGAGGGGGGGGAGTGGGGGGCAGAAGTGCACCAAAATGCATAAAGGAAAACCGCTGTTTTCTTTTCATGAGATTTATTTTCTTTGCTCAATACAGGGCGATAGATTGTGCACTGATCGGAGAGCTTAATAACTGCACCCCCTAAAGGGAGCTGTGTGCTAACATCTCCCCCGAAACCTGCATCAAAATCCTCAAAGGAAAACATTGCACAGGACAAAAAGGGAACGTTTGCTTTGAACAAGTTGCCGCTTTGTGCTGACGTTTTGCAGCTGGGGGGGACTTTGATGAAAGGACCCCCATAGAGACAGAGCTAACTTCATGTAACCTCCTTTAGCATCAATGTGTAGCCCCGGTCTTATTTCAGCACCAGAGACCCCCTCTGTAGCGTGCCGAGCGATCGCGGGTGCCGCCGGAGGCAGCGACGGACCCGCCGGCACAACGCAAAGGTGGGGGCCGGAGGAGGGAGCGCTCAGAGTCCCCGGAGCCTCGGCGGCGCACCCGGCTAGCGGGGGCCGCCATGACAGGTTGCGCGGGCGTGCGCATTGGTCGCGCAGGCGCAGTAAGGGTAGCGAACGTGGTCCCAATGCTAAAGAGGTCCTGAGTGGACTACAATTCCCAGCAGCCTCTGGGGATTGCCCTTTCACCCACATCACGTGCAGCCAGCCAGCAAATAGGGTTTGGCAGCTTCTCCTGGGGAGGAAGGATACAATGTTGCGGGGACCACGTTTGGCAGTTGGAGCTGGGAGCAGGAAGGGGAAGGAAGGGTGTAGGGAGCAAGTGGCTCCTACACCAGGTAAGGTAGTTCCCCAGATCCCAGGCAGGCCCCAATCCCCACCAGGGTAGTGGGTAGGTACTGAGGGACAGCCCCTAGGTTAGGGACCCTGCCCTTAGGTGTGAGTGTGCAGTCTTGTCAGTGTCACGGCTGGTAGTGCTGTGAGCGCTGACAAGTAGGCACAGTGTGTGTGTGCAGTGCAGTGTAGCTGCAGGTACCAGGTTGGCTGCAGTGAGGTGCTGCAGGTACCGAATGAGTGCTGTGGGTGCTGCAGGTTCCGTGTGAGTGCAGTGGGTTGCTGCAGGCACCGAGTGAGTGCAGTGGGTTGCTGCAGGTTCCGTGTGAGTGCAGTGGGTTGCTGCAGGCACCGAGTGAGTGCAGTGGGTTGCTGCAGGTTCAGTGTGAGTGCAGTGCGTTTGCTGCAGAGGTTAGGGAGAGGTTAGTGAGAGGGGATCCGGGAGGTGAAGGGAGAGGTAGTGTGGGTGCAGGGGGTCAGTGACCCACCAGCATAGGACAGGCTGCCCCGTAGGCCCCTAGGAGTGTTCCCTGAAGACACCAAAGATTGCTGTGCTGTAGGGACGGACTATAGTAGTAGCGAGCATCACCCTTACTGTGTAGACAGCTAGGGACAAAGAGCCAAGCGTGCGGAGCAGGTTGCTGACGAGTCGTCTGGGACCAGACGGCTGGACATTAAGACCAAGAGGCAGACCATGATTCATCTGACCCTTTGCGAAGAGGTACGGTCACCGCCGTGACCGGAAGGTACTATAACATCAAGTGCACCAACACCGGTCAACAGGCGCTGATCCCGCCCTAGGCTAAACTCTTTAGGAACACTGAGCGAGTGGTTAAAGAACTGAGCCTATACCCATAGTACTATACATGGACACGGTGTGTGGGGCACGCGGTGAGGGGACGGAGGCGTTGCTCCTGATGAGTGGGTGAGCCACTAAGGTTATACCGTTATAGTATAAGTGTACATGTTGTGTTATTGCTACCGTGCATTATTAGTAAAACCAGTTACAATCATATGGTGTTGTATGTTTCTTGCCCAGGGGAATCTCACATCACGGGGATCCTGGGTAAGTGGAGGCGCTGCGCTAAGTAAGTGTATGAGTGTTACCCCAGGCTCCCAGCTAGCGGAGGCTCAGATCTCCTGGAGCCGCAGTTGTTATACAGTGACCAGTAGTTCCTTTGGGAGGGTTCAGAAAAAGGGCTACAAATGTATCAGGGGGGGGGGGCCGTATCACCTTAGCACCACTACTCATATCAGGGAGTGAGGATAAGCAGACGTGACAGCCGATAAGAGCCCCCTGGTCCAGATCGTCTGCCCATTTTCCAACCGGCCATGAAACCTCAGGCGTTCGGGAATCCTTCCATGGCTTTCATATTTAGGATAGCATTGGGTCTATCCCAAACAGCTCTGCACTCCCTCTTTATTTACTTATTAGCCTCAACCATCGCTGCGCTTCAAGGTGGAAAAATCAACATTTTAATATAAAACCGTTGACAATAGCATAACAGTTTTAATTTTTTTCTTCAATACACGGGTGGCTTTCTTTGCCAACAGTTTTACTGCCAGGTGAATAATAAATAGAACAGTATTTCTGCTGAAGATGGGGGCTCTTCAGATCAGACACCTGTCTGATCAAACGAGCAGGAGGAGAAGCACAGGAACCGTGCCTTCCAAGTGATGAAAGCTAGAGCTGATAAGAATCTTCGAGCAGGACAGCCCGGGGGAGAGGGCTTCATATTTACCTCTCTGCGTCCCAGGGAGACTTTTCATGGAACATGTTATGTGAGGAATCAGCACAATATAATGTGCTCTTCAGCTAACCAAGGCCTGGATTCAAAAACATTTGCACGGTGGAGGGCCAGAGGTACCATATAGTACCATATAGTACCATATACTGTTATCACCTTCTGGTGAGTTTCAGAATGAAAAATTGCACTCAGCTGCTTAAACTTCAATAAAATTAGCAGGGGCAAACAGTCTAAGGGTCACACCCTGGCTAAATTGCTTCTACTGTATCCCAGGAGATGTCCTGGATATCAGTGGCCCATGGTCACCCAGCTTATCCTGTGGTTTTTCCCCCGGATAATGAGTGATGCTGGAAACCCAGTCTAAGTAACTTGATCTTGTCTTCCTGTGGTTCAATAAAAACCTAATTTTATATTTTTTTTAATAAAAGAGATCCATGTGTGTCTCTGCAGGTTTGAGCAGCGGGGCAGCGGTGAGAGGTCAGTTATAATATCAGTATCATGGGACATTGAGTTAATGCCTAATCCCACCGTAGGTAAAGAAGCATCAGGTGCCAGCATTAGGAGTCAGGAAAACTATAAATGGCCTCAGAATAATTGTTGAAGGCCTTCAGACATGGGTAAGAAAAAGGAAGAGAGCCACTACTTACCCTTGCGTTTGTGCAACGTGAAAATGTACTTCTAACACAGAGCCAAGCAGCAATGTAGAAACCATTCAGCTGAAACTCAAGACACCTTGAGATAATGTTACAGATATGAGGTAACGGTAGTGAAAAGGGGATATTACAGCCCTCAATTAGTGCAGGGTTTCTGCTCCACTCCACGGTTTGGAGATTTACCAAAGGGAATCCAGACCGGTACTTCTAGCTCTCCCTGCTTTCACAGGACTGCAGCAGCTGATTGAGCAGGGAGATGATTAAAAAGCTGCTCTGAACAGAGCAAGACAGAGCTGTTTTACTCTCAAGAGAAGTGTGTGCTGAAAAGCTGTGTTACGCTGAGGAAAAGCAAAGACTTTTGTTTTGTTTGTTTGATTTACTCCTGTTATCTGCTGTAGCATTTGTATGGCAAAATAAACAGGCCAAGCTTTTCACCTCTGTCTCCTCTACCTGGAAGGCTGTGTGAAAGTGCTGATCCCTGGACAAAAGGTACAGAGCAAGAAGGTACTTTGTCACACTATATCATGGCATTACCACGGCAGACTGTGAAACAAAATATTTTAATACTGCATTAAAAAAAAAAACACAAGGTGCATATTGTTTAAATATGCATAACCAATTTCCAAAATTCATGTTTCTCTTTATACTCCACAGGGTGTTTTGAGTGCAGCCAAAATGTTTTTCAGTATATGGCAATCCTGGTTTGGGAGACCACCTGTTCAGCTAAGCTTTAAAGAGAAAATAATTGCTTTTTTCCTAATTTCCTCCTTTGAAAATACAGAACCCCCATGTGTTTATATAATGGCAGTATATGCCTGCACTCAAACTCCTCAGCTGGGATCACAACACAAGTGAAATCTTTTCAACCTAGTATGACACCTTCATCCCAGAAACCGTCTGAGAATTTGCTGAGGACAGCACTGCAGTAAACATGCATCTCACAAACACAATAGAAGATAGGGGTCACCTGCCTCAAGTTTCCGACAGATGAGCAGAGCTGCTGGTTCTTATTAATTACATAATAACATGTGGGTCTACGTATGAACATAGAAAAAAATGTGTTTAGAGACACACTGCTCCATTTTTTGGAGCAGAGCTTTGTCAGATGTAATGATATTTTTTTTTTAAACATTGATTATAAAATTTTAGTCTTATGTCGCTTCAGATATGGAGAAATTTGGGGGCAAATAAAAGGCAAAAATATGGGTGACACATCTCATAATACGTGCACTGTGTAACTCCCCCCCCCCTCATCTCATGTTTCTGACAACCCCCAAGGTGCAAACAGTGGCCGACTGTAATGCTTGTGCTCAACACAAACAAGACAGGACCCCGGCACTGAGGTTGGAAACGGTATAAACGCCACCCACAGCAGCGAGGGCACGTCTGGAGAGTGGGTAGTCCAGGTAGCCGGGTCAGGACTGGAGAAAGGAGAACAGTCTTGATACTTGCCGAGGTCGGCGCACGTAGAATAGTCGATATCCGGGGTGCTGTGGTCAGGGGTTGGAGCCAGTAGGATAGTTAATGTCCGGGTGCCGTGGTCAGGGGTTGGAGCCAGTAGGATAGTTAATGTCCGGGTGCTGTGGTTGGGGATAGAGAGAAGCGGAAGGTTAGAGGC
Source organism: Ascaphus truei (assembly GCF_040206685.1). Classification (NCBI taxonomy): domain Eukaryota; kingdom Metazoa; phylum Chordata; class Amphibia; order Anura; family Ascaphidae; genus Ascaphus; species Ascaphus truei. The sequence continues at coordinate 416,754,273 of NC_134486.1, forward strand.
AAGCCGGGGTCAGTAATCCAGAGAAGCGGAGTCCAAGGGTCAAGCCGGGTCTGTACACAGGAAATCAAACAGCAGAACAAGGCAAGGCCAACGCAGTTAGGAGCAGGGACGTGGGAACAGCAAGGCTACAAGGAACTATGCTCAGCCAAAGTGCCAGTGGCACAGCTGAGCATAAGTAGGGAAGGACGACCAATGAGACGGGGGAAGGAAGGTGTGGACCCAGCGGAGGCAGGGATAGGCTGGGAGTGTTGACTCGCAGCTGGGGAGCGGTGTCACGTGTGTGTGCCGCGCGATGCCGGAACACGCCGTGATCGGGCGGCAGAGCCAGACCCCGCGACGTCAGAGGGGCTCCTCAGTGCGCTCATGTGCTGCGAGAGCTGCGGGTGCGGGCGCGATGTCGAGTAAGGAGGGAGCGCGCCGCAGAGAACGCGCTCCCCGATTCCTTACACAGACGAAGCAAAATGCTTTGATACATGGCAGTATTGAAGCAGTGAGAGTTCACAGAACATACAGTAAGTATGTTATTCATGTAATGGTACCCTCTGCTGACCTCTAACTCCAACACCTGATGCACTTTAACCACTGCACACATTCACTGCCACACTGACACCACTCAACTATCTGAAACACACCGACCTCATCTCCCTGTACCTGATGTGTCAAATTACCCTTCCTTATAGAGCGTAAGCTCCTTGGGGTAGGGTCTTCCTTATAGAGTGTAAGCTCCTTGGGGTAGGGCATTCCTTATAGAGCGTAAGCTCCTTGTGGTAAGGAATCCCGTATAGAGTGTAAGCTCCTTGGGGTAGGGCATTCCTTATAGAGCATAAGCTACTTGGGGTAGGGCCTTCCTTATAGAGTGTAAGCTCCTTGGGGTAGGGCCTTCCTTATAGAGCGTAAGCTTCCTGGGGTAGGGCCTTCCTTATAGAGCGTAAGCTCCTTGGGATAGGGCCTTCCTAATAGATTGTAAGCTCCTTGGGGTAGGGCCTTCCTTATAGAGTGTAAGCTCCTTGGGGTAGGGCCTTCCTTATAGAGTGTAAGCTCCTTGGGGTAGGGCCTTCCTTATAGAGTATAAGCTCCTTGAGGTAGGGCCTTCCTTATAGAGTGTAAGCTCCTTGGGGTAGGGCCTTCCTTATAGAGCGTAAGCTCCTTGGGGTAGGGCCTTCCTTATAGAGTGTAAGCTCCTTGGGGTAGGGCCTTCCTTAACTACTGTAACAATGTATGTTAATGTTTGATATTTTTTGTGTTTTCGTCCTCCCATTGTACTGCGCTACGGAATATGTTTGGCGAGTAATACATGATAATAATAATAATACAGAGACACAACGATGCATTAACATACATGCAACACATAACACACTGAGACACAACGATGCATATACATTAACATACTGTACATACAACACAACGCACTGAGACACAACGATGCATATACATTAACATACATGCAACACATACACTGAGACACTGAGACACAACGATGCATATACATTAACATACATGCAACACATAACACACTGAGACACAACGATGCATATACATTAACATACATGCAACACACAACGCATTGAGACACTGAGACAAAAGCTAAACACAAACAAAAGTTAGGTAGAAGTGATACATTTAATAATTAACTAGGGGTAAAAAAAAAAAAAGTGCAAGCTCCCAGGACCAGAGAGGTCCTATCTTCAGGGCTCCGGTTACCTATTAAATGTGTCACTTCTACCTTACTTATGTTTATCTTTTCTGCGGGCTAACTCCATACTATGCTCTATTTGAGGCTAAACACGGACACCCACACTTGGGCTGTGTATGTGGGTGCTGCACCCCCGCAATTCCCCAATTATCCCTGCTGCCCAGCCCCATCACACATGCGCAATCTGCTCCTCATCCTCGTCTCTCCTACTTCTCCTCCCATCACGCTCATGTCTGCCTTTGTTGGCCTCTGCTTCTGCAGAGATGAGAGAAGCTAGTTTGACGAGTAACAAACCCTCAGTCTCCCCTCAAGCTTGTTGCTTTACAATGTCTTGTGATAATGACCATACTACCAAACGCTGATCTCCCATTTCCTTTCCGATAGTAGCTAGACTGTCCTTCTTCTGAAATATATTGTCCAGGCCAGTTTCTCATAGTCTGTTAGATTTATTTTAGGAGATAAACAAGCTGCAACCTTTATTCTGCCAGAGGTCTTGTTAGCTTGTAACATTGTGCAATTCTTCAGTGCTAGCTAGCTCTGTTATAACACAAAAGACCCTTTTTTCTAATATTTTAGACTATATACTTTTTTTGTTTTTAAAGGAGCAATCCATCTACATTTTTTTTTTTTTTTTTTTACATCTGACCTGAACCAGGGCTTTGGGATCATCGATCATCTCCAGAAGACCCCCAGGTTCAGAGTAGCTAAAAAAGATAAAATGTTCCCAGGCAGGATTGGGGCTTGAAATAAATGCAATATTTATTGCAAGTCTATAACCAAATTAAGGACCATTCATCTTAATTTTCCTCTTGAGAGGAGCACATGTTTCGCCCCCAATTTCACACTTTGCAAAATTCGCCAATTTTTGGGATGTGCTGAAACTCGAGCTTTAAAAAAGTTTGCAAGAAGTTTGCCAAGTAAAAGTCTCCACGCCCAGAAACATGGGTTTTGCAAGAGTAGAGAGGAGAGAGATTTTAATCATATATACTGTATATTATCTATATTTTATATAGAACCAATCACGTACACAGCACTTTACAGTGGGGTCATACATATACCATTTCAAAATGAAAGAAGTGACATACGCAGCCAGCGATAAGAGAATCAAACATGAATGTGAACAAAAGGAAAAGGGAATCCTTGCCAACGGAGCTTGCAATCCAGTGAGATAATGGGAGACACACAGACACAGTAAGAATAAGTATAAGCAGGGCTTTTTTTGTGACGGTTCGCGCCAGTACAGTGTACCAGCACCTTTTTCTCTTACCTCGCCACCTGCTTCTCATCTCCCGCGGCATCTTCTTGTGAACACAACCAGGACAACGCGACATCACGACAACGATGAGAAGCAGGAGAAGGTAAGAGGTCGGGAACCAGCACCGACTCTATTCCAAACAAAGCTCTGAGTATGAGAGCACTAGACATCTCGGTGTGTGTGACACAGAAAGTAGGTGCATTTTTTGGAGCGAGGGACATTATTGGTATCTCTACGCTACTGAAATGCCTCCTTTTAAAAAGTGGGGTTCTTCTGAGCTTGGAAAAAGGACTGAGCATAACCCTGATGAACAATGGAGGGAAGAGAACGCCAGAGATAGGGGGGCAGTGAGTATGGGGCTCTAACCCTTTGAGTGCCGGTGAGATGCCATGGCCCCTCTGGCTGGGTGCAATCATGATACAATTGTGAGGATGCAAACAGGAGTGTCCTCCTCCTACATCCAGATCGTGGTCACCCCTAGTGAACGAGCAAAAAGAGACGACGCAGCAACCACACCATGGAGACCCTGGCTTGCCGAAGCCAGACCCCATGACCTAGTAGCCACGTACAGGGCTAAGGGTTCGACAATGAACGTGGAGTCGGAACATGATGGGACAAAGAGCAGAAAGCACAGAGGGGCGGCACGTATTTCTATTTAGTTTTTCTTTAAAAGTATTTGATATGATTTGTTCTTCACATATGTACGTGGATACAGTAAGTTCTTCACATATGTACATGGATACAGTAAGTTCTTCACATATGTACGTGGATACAGTAAGTTCTTCACATATGTACGTGGATACAGTAAGTTCTTCACATATGTACGTGGATACAGTAAGTTCTTCACATATGTACACTGGCGACACACTTTATTCGAGCTCGGCTAGTCCCACGAATTCGGGTATACCCGGGTGTATTGAGGTTTGTGACTGTTTTCTGCCCGAGTGCATTGAGGTATTTTCCAGGCAGGGATTGAAGCATTTTATTCCCGCTGGCTGCAATACTGCACAGTATATATATAAATACTGCATTACAATTCATGAATTTATGCCATCTGGTAGACACGCGAAGCATTGCAGCCTATTAAATCCTAATCATTATCATTTAACAGATCAGCCGCCCGTCAGCCAGGCATGAACCCAGGCTGGGAAGGCAAACGCAACGGGGCTTGTCAGAGGTGAGGAGCGGCGCATTCCAGGTATCTGCCAGGTACATACTAGGTATTTGCTCGAATAAAGTGTGTCGGTGCAGTACGTGGATACAGTAAGTTCTTCACATATGTACGTGGATACAGTAAGTTCTTCACATATGTACGGGGATACAGTAAGTTCTTCACATATGTACGTGGATACAGTAAGTTCTTCACATATGTACGTGGATACAGTAAGTTCTTCACATATGTACGTGGATACAGTAAGTTCTTCACATATGTACGTGGATACAGTAAGTTCTTCACATATGTACGTGGATACAGTAAGTTCTTCACATATGTACGTGGATACAGTAAGTTCTTCACATATGTACATGGATACAGTAAGTTCTTCACATATGTACGTGGATACAGTAAGTTCTTCACATATGTACGTGGATACAGTAAGTTCTTCACATATGTACGTGGATACAGTAAGTTCTTCACATATGTACGTGGATACAGTAAGTTCTTCACATATGTACGTGGATACAGTAAGTTCTTCACATATGTACGTGGATACAGTAAGTTCTTCACATATGTACGTGGATACAGTAAGTTCTTCACATATGTACGTGGATACAGTAAGTTCTTCACATATGTACGTGGATACAGTAAGTTCTTCACATATGTACGTGGATACAGTAAGTTCTTCACATATGTACGTGGATACAGTAAGTTCTTCACATATGTACGTGGATACAGTAAGTTCTTCACATATGTACGTGGATACAGTAAGTTCTTCACATATGTACGTGGATACAGTAGATACAGATACATTGTCATGTTTTATATGCATTGTCCATGTGGTTTTATTTTGTGTAACCATTATTTTTAAAATCTATTGTATTTTATTGGTTGATTCTTTTAATAAAATAGCATTAAAAAAAATCCTAGTTAGTTTTAGATCCAAGTTTATGGAACACAAAAAAATGGGATGGAATGAATTATAATGCACATTATAATGCAATAGAGAATAACAGTTGTGTACGGGAAGGGAGTTCCAGGTCTTTATTTGTATTGTATTAATATTTACTGCCATGCAATGCTCTCTGGCAGGTGTCCCGTGAGCCTCCAGCCTCTCCCTCCCCGGGACTCTCCCTTCACACCTGATGTTGTCCTCTCAGTCTTCAGTCTTTGGTTGAAGTCCATAAAGAGTAAAAATCCTTGGTTTGCTGCCCAATCTTGGGGGTAGATCCACAAAGCTCCATTAAGTCAGGGCAAATAACGCGGGGTTACCCAATAGGTAACGTCCGTTAGCTTAGAGTTAGCCAGCTGACATGGGGATAAGACACGCCGCCGCCGCCGCGAGCTGCCACTAACGCTCGCCTGCGTTAGCCATACTCTAAAGAAGATGCCAGGTATATATTGTACTGCAATATATACCTGGCATCTGCCTATAAAATAATAATAATAATGTATTAACTCCTTCAAAGCCGTAGTGACCATGAAGGCATTATGCATTTATTCATGGTCACTAAGGTAGCTAAGGGGTTAATACCAGCATCCTAACTATTGTACTAATCATTGTATGGCATAGATGTACAACCGCTGTGACATACAAGGGGTTAACTGCCCCCTTTAGTCCCCCAGGGTAGCCTAACTCTTTTAGTGGGGTTAGGTTATGCGGAATGGGACCTTTCGCCGGCGCAACTCCGCCGCAACTGTTCAGCCACCAAGGACAACCCGCCGCCGGCCATTCCACCTCTAATGTAAGTGATTAGCGTTAGCACTAGGGGTTGTAGGGTAAGGGTTTAATGTTTTTGGGTTAAGGTTAGGGTAATGGGTTATGGTTAAGCTTTTTAGGGTAAGGGGTAATTTTCGGGGGTTAGGAATTTTAGGGTAAGGAGCTCAGTGTTTTAGGGTGAAGATTAGCGTTCGCATTAGGGCTTAATGTTAGGGGTGTTAGGGTTGGGGTAAGGAGTTTTTAAGTTAAGGTTACCGGGTTATGGTATACATTACCTTGCGGCGAAACGGCTAGCCTCTAAATGTCTCGGCAGCTAAACAGCTCAGTGGTGGGGGCGGATGGTCCAGACCCTAGGTTACGGGAATAGGTGCCAGGGGGTGGAAGATTAGGCCACCAAGGGAGATTACGTGGTAGGTTAACCACTTGTATGCCATACCAGTTGAACCTCTACACCATACAATGTGTAGTAAAGGTTGTTGGGATGTTTGTATTAACCCCTGGCTACCTTAGTGACCAGGAAGACATGCATAATGCAAGTTTTCATGGTCACCATTTATTTCACGGGGTTAATGTATAGGTCTTGGCAATAAATTTTGGGCCTAGTTGGCTTCCTAATGTATATTGCCAAGGCAATATAGGAAGGCAAAGTGGGCCACTTCAGCACCTTGGACAAGACCCAGACATTTTTCTGCTACACTCTGGAGCGCCCAACGCCAGGTACATCCATAACCCATACCACGCAGTGTTAAGTCCCGCGCTACTTGTAACGGCCAGCCGTGGGTATATGTTGAGGTTTTCCCACACCTCTTTTGCATATTATTAACACCAACGGCGCTAAAACTGAACGCCAGGCCGTGTTAGTAATGATCTCCAAAAACAGGGAACCGATATATAAAAAAATATATATATATAGACACAACATTGTGTAATATGTCCTCACAGGGGAGGAATAGCGTGGGGTCAGGGGAATAATCCTACTCACATTCTCCAAATGAAATCAGGCACATATCCTGGTGTGTGGCTGCCTTGTTGGCTGTGGTCTCTGGAAGGGGTAATCTCGGGGGGGCAGAGAGAAAACAATAGTGGGGGCCTTGTGTCAAAATCTTATGTATCAGAAATAAAACAATAAAACGCGCACTCACAGACTGGATGCATTACATTTGGTAACATTTAGCAGCAAAGTCTGTGCACTCCCAAGCCGCAATCCCACCGCTCCTGCCTCCGCCAGCGCCCCACGCGACCTCCGCATCTCAGCAAAGACAGGCCTCAGCACCGCGCTAGTGAGCGCTAAAGATCCCTGGTAGCACTCGTTAAGATATTAACAGAGCATTGTGGACCTGTGCCTTGGAGAGCTATACACTTCTAAGGGCCGTTCCATCACTCATAAACCTATGCACACCATACACACACACATATACGCACACATACACAGTACCTGTAGCTCCCGGCTCTATAACAGGGGAAAGCATGCGGCACGTGCACACGCGTTCGCACAGGCGTTCGCACAGGCACGCGCGGCCGCATGCAGTATAGAACGGGCCTATTCCTGAGAACCAACAACAAGTCTCAGAGGGGCAGAGAAGGGAGAGGGGGGGGGTGAGGAAATTAAGGAGAGGAGAGGTAACAAGTCTTAGGCACGTTCTATAGTGCCATGCGCGCGTGTGGAATTTCATAGATGTGCCGCGCGCGCACGGCAGGGAGAGGGGAGCCGACAGACAGCGGCGTAGATGAGGAAATTCATCTTTTCGCACCGCTACCTGCGCTCAAATGTATGTATGTATGTGTGTGTATGTATATGTGTGTGGGTGTATATATGTGTGTGTGTGTATATATGTGTAGCCATATGTAAAAATGGGTACAGCTCTTTTCTCATGCTGGCAGAAAACTTGGTAAGTATGCAGGGTTGCCAGCAACAATCATGGAGGTTTGCCCTCACACCCTGGTGAGGTGTCATATGTAACAAGGGAAGTGACAACATGCTCTGTGTCCACTGTTAGTGACACAGAGGTGGGTCTGTTTTCTGAGTCTATATAAGACACTGCCTAAAGTTAGAGGTTCTGTCTAGTCTAGTTCAAGGAGAAGGTCTGCGGCAGTTCAAGGCTGTCAGATTCAAGTGCTAGCTGACTACTGTACACACTGTGTTCAGGGACCTGGCACAGATGGTGATCTCCCTTAGGGGAGAGGTGAACCAACTCTATTAAGAGGGAAGGAACCTTCTGAAGGGGGGTACCTCAACAAGATGAGCGGCTAAGTACGACCGCTATGAGGGGCAGTCTGCCTATGGAGATGACATTAAAGATGCCCTGGTTCAAAAGATCCCTTCTGTGTGAGAATGAAGTTATTCCACAGGAGGATGCACCAAGAAGGAGGTCCCCATCAGATACTTCCCCTGCGGCCGCAGAGATCCTGATGGGGTGGAGGCGCTGTAACCAAATGTGAGTAGGACTCTAAGCACACTACCTCAGACGCCTGTCATGGTGATACTTCCCCGATACCAACCAAGCGGGAGACTCAGGAGTCCTGTTGCCAGGAGGTGCACCACACACCACACAGACATGTAATGGGGCCAGTAGACCACAGGGGCCAATGTGAGATTGGGTGGGGGCCCGTAAAACCGTTACATATGTGTGTGTGTGTGCGTGTGCGTGTGCGTGTGCGTGTGCGTGTGCGTATGTATTTGGGTGTCTGCACTAATCTAATACATTTTTTTATTTTTAACAATGTTTTTTTTTATAAATAATAAATTACACATAAACCCACACACACACATATACATACACATACACACACATAAACACACATATACATATGCAAGAGAAAAAGAAAGGACCCCGCATCCGCAAGACATATAAACACAGCTAAATACCGACACTGGATGAATCCAAAATACAGTGATGGGTCGGTGGTGCTATAAGGGCAGTTAAATAGGATGAGAGAGAAAAGGACCTCTCCCAGTAGAAGGCAGTGTGCCGAAACGCGTAGGAGCAGGTCTAGCAGGCAGGATCCCCTGGTTTGTCCCCTCTCTGGGTCACATTACCATGCTCTAGCATCTCTCCTTGTTTCCCCCTTCATGTACCGACCACATTGTACCTGACCATAGGTGACGTATCACTCTTTTCAGCTATAGGCTTACATGTGCTTTGCAGGCTGTATATTGTGTATCTCTGCTGTTACTCACTTGCTACTCTTTGTCGCTTTAGACAAACCCTATATTGCAGGGGATAGTAGGCATTTTTGTTTTTTTGCTGATGATCACATAGCCCTAGCCGTGACTATTTAGTCTTTTGGGTGTCACACCTGGTTTACCTTGTCAGGTATTTCAGAACACTATCTGAGTGTATTTTGGGCATTTTTTTGGAGGATGTGTCTAGCTTTGTAATGAACAGGGGATCCATGCTGTATTTTAACCATTTCTGTGCTTTGTTTTAACCATTTTTCGTTCTGTGACAATACATTAATAAACATTATGTGATTTGTACTAATACACATACTAGAGTGCTTTTTTAGGGCCTTCTTTTCTCTCTCACACATATACATATACATACACATACACACACACACAAACACACACACATATACATACACATAAACACTGTATACTCACACAGTATACTCACGAAAAGCATGCGGCACGTGCACGCGCGTTCGCATAGGAACGCACGGCCGCATGCTGTATAGAACAGCCCTCAGAGGGAGAGGGGGGGAGAGATTAAGGAGAGGAGAGGTAACAAGTCTCAGAGGGACAGGGAAGGGAGAGGGGGGGAGAGATTAAGGAGAGGAGAGGTAACAAGTCTCAGAGGGACAGGGAAGGGAGAGGTGGGAGATTAAGGAGAGGAGAGGCAGAAAGTCTCAGAGGGATAGGGAAGGGAAAGGGGGAGAGATTAAGGAGAGGAGAGGTAACAAGTCTCAGAGGGAAAGGCAAGGGATAGGGGGGAGAGATTAAGGAGAGGTAACAAGTCTCAGGGAGAGGGAGAGATTAAGGAGAGGAAAGGCAACAAGTCTCAGAGGGACAGGGAAGGGAGAGGTGGAGAGATTAAGGAGAGGAGAGGTAACAAGTCTCAGGGAAAGGAAAGGGATAGGGGGGAGAGATTAAGGAGAGGTAACAAGTCTCAGAGGGACAGGGAAGGGAGAGGGGAGATTAAGGAGAGGAGAGGTAACAAGTCTCAGGGAAAGGAAAGGGATAGGGGGGAGAGATTAAGGAGAGGTAACAAGTCTCAGAGGGACAGGGAAGGGAGAGGGGAGATTAAGGAGAGGAGAGGTAACAAGTCACAGAGGGACAGGGAAGGGAGAGGGGGGGAGAGATTAAGGAGAGGAGATGTAACAAGTCACAGAGGGACAGGGAAGGGAGAGGGGGGAGAGATTAAGGAGAGGAGAGGTAACAAGTCTCAGAGGGACAGGGAAGGGAGAGGGGGGAGAGATTAAGGAGAGGAGAGGTAACAAGTCTCAGAGGGTCAGGCAAGGACGAGGGGGGGAGAGTTTAAGGAGAGGAGAGGTAACAAGTCTCAGAGGGACAGGGAAGGTAGAGGGGGAGGGGAGAGTTTAAGGAGAGGAGAGGTAACAAGTCTCAGAGGGACAGGGAAGGGAGAGGGGGGGGGGGGGGGAGGGAAGGCTTCTGGCGGTGCTGACAAAATCAAGACACTCTCCCCCTCCCTGTTCTCCTGATGTTAGGATCCATTGCCAGAAATGCTTGTGGGAAGCCAAATGAACACAGATTACCTTCCCAAAACCTCTGCTTAGGTTTTCTCTGGCCATAATCACACCCGCACCATACACACAGCTCACATAGGGGTTTGATCCATCCCATCTGTTTTCCCATCAAAGGCATCAAACTGTTCACCTCACATCAACTGGCAAATGATCATAACCACACGTATACCTAAAGGCCCATGTTTACTAAGCAGTGCTATTCCCAAAGAGCACGGTTTACCTCAAATTGACTGTAAAATGACTTCCTGAAAGGAGAAGGAATAGAATACACGGGGGTCCCACTTTGTCCCGGCAGAAAAGCAAACAGTGTGAAGATAATTCCCGGCCCAGCTGCCCCCACTTTCCAGGGGGGGGGGGGGGAGACAAGACATGGTGCACTTTCCCTAAAGAAGGCACAAATCCCCCAGATTTAGCATGTTACACGTGTCTGAGCATCAGATCACTTTGTTCCTGCATGTGGCTGCAAGGTGAACGCGAGATAAAAGGGGGATCGGAGGCGCTGGGGGGTGAGTAATGGGGGCTTGGCTAATTTGAAAAGTGTTCATCTAGACTACAGAACAGATGTATCCAGATGTTTGTTATTGTTACACCCAACGGAGAAATCGTTACGTTAACCATTTTGCTAATGGAAGTTTGTACAGTTATCCGCTCCAGCTCCCACTTCCCGAGCGTAAAGTCTGTTATAATCTGATATAAAAAGGTGAGGCCTCCACCCGCCCGCCCCCCCCCCCCAGGTGTGACTGGCGTTCCAGGTGCGACTGGCATTCCAGGTGCAGCTCGCGTTCCAGGTGCGACTGGCGTTCCAGGTGCGACTGGCGTTCCAGGTGCGACTGGCGTTCCAGGTGCAGCTCGCGTTCCAGGTGCGACTGGCGTTCCAGGTGCGACTGGCGTTCCAGGTGCGACTGGCGCTCCAGGTGCGACTGGCGTTCCAGGTGCGACTGGCGTTCCAGGTGCAGCTCGCGTTCCAGGTGCGACTGGCGTTCCAGGTGCGACTGGCGTTCCAGGTGCGACTGGCGTTCCAGGTGCGACTGGCGTTCCAGGTTCGACTCGCGTTCCAGGATCGACTGGCGTTCCAGGTGCGGCTCGCGTTCCAGGTGCGGCTCGCATTCCAGGTGCGACTGGCGTTCCAGGTGCGACTGGCGTTCCAGGTGCAGCTCGCGTTCCAGGTGCGACTGGCGTTCCAGGTTCGACTGGCATTCCAGGTTCGACTGGCATTCCAGGTTCGACTCGCGTTCCAGGTTCGGCTCGCGTTCCAGGTTCGACTCGCGTTCCAGGATCGACTGGCGTTCCAGGTGCGGCTCGCGTTCCAGGTGCGGCTCGCATTCCAGGTGCGACTGGCGTTCCAGGTGCGACTGGCGTTCCAGGTGCAGCTCGCGTTCCAGGTGCGACTGGCGTTCCAGGTTCGACTGGCATTCCAGGTTCGACTGGCATTCCAGGTTCGACTCGCGTTCCAGGTTCGGCTCGCGTTCCAGGTGCGACTGGCGTTCCAGGTGCGGCTCGCGTTCCAGGTGCGACTGGCGTTCCAGGTGCAGCTCGCGTTCCAGGTGCGACTGGCGTTCCAGGTTCGACTGGCATTCCAGGTTCGACTCGCGTTCCAGGTTCGGCTCGCGTTCCAGGTGCGACTGGCGTTCCAGGTGCGGCTCGCGTTACAGGTGCGACTGGCGTTCCAGGTGCAGCTCGCGTTCCAGATGCGACTGGCGTTCCAGGTTCGACTCGCGTTCCAGGTTCGGCTCGCGTTCCAGGTGCGACTGGCGTTTCAGGTGCGGCTCGCATTCCAGGTGCGACTGGCGTTCCAGGTGCGACTGGCGTTCCAGGTGCGGCTCGCGTCCCAGGTGAGACTGGCGTTCCAGGTGAGACGGGCGTTCCAGGTGAGACGGGCGTTCCAGGTGAGACGGGCGTTCCAGGTGAGACTGGCGTTCCAGGTGAGACTGGCGTTCCAGGTGAGACTGGCGTTCCAGGTGAGACGGGCGTTCCAGGTGAGACGGGCGTTCCAGGTGAGACGGGCGTTCCAGGTGAGACGGGCGTTCCAGGTGAGACGGGCGTTCCAGGTGAGACGGGCGTTCCAGGTGAGACGGGCGTTCCAGGTGAGACGGGCGTTCCAGGTGCGGCTGGCGTTCCAGGTGCGGCTGGCGTTCCAGGTGCGGCTGGCGTTCCAGGTGCGGCTGGCGTTCCAGGTGCGGCACAATACGTTTGTTTTGCTGCGATGCCGCGTCGCCCTTACTATAAACGCAGCCTAAGGCACAGCGCGGTCCTGCACGTTCCAGGCCTTTAAATCCTGCGAATCATGCAGCTGAGAGCTGGCTAATTAGTACAGGCTGAGGTTTAACCACCTCAGCGCTGGACTCAACAGCTACACATGCAAAGTAATTAGGCAATGAAAGTACCCTGTCACAGCCCCCTTACCACATATATATATATATATATATATATATATATATATATATATAGTAATGTACTAAATAATTTGTCATATTGGATGTAGCATCTGGGCTCTTGTCTTTTGTTGTATATGTGTGTGTGTGTGTGTGTGTGTGTATTTTTTGTGTGTGTTTCATTTGCAGTTACTGGGCTTGTGATCTAATGTATACAACAAAAGACTAGAGCCCAGATGCTACATCCAATATGACAAATTATTTAGTACATTACTATGTATTTTATCTATATTCTTTCTTCATAAATACTGTATGGGTTATTGACCAAGTGCCAGGCTGGTATGGGAATCAAGCACTATAGAAAAAACAACACACATTCAGAATAACGGACTTATATGATCGCAGTAAACATGGGCCTACGTTTGAGTTCCCAGAGGGAACATCTATATTTTATATTCAATGTATTATTATCTACACAACAATCTTAGTTAGTGAATTGTTATTTACATGATGATAGTGCTATGTAAAGAAGAACATTAAAAAAAATCCATAGTGAACGCAAAAGAGCCCGATAGCACAGGAGCGGCCAACTCCAGTCCTCAGGGGCCACAAACAGGTCAGGTTTTAAGGATGTCCCTGCATCAGCACAACTGACCTATTAACCGTGGCCGGTTATGGTAACTCCCACTGGAAAGTCTTATCCGTAACGATGACTCTGCTGGGTTACTGTATCCAGCAGCAATATCCCACGGGGTTCTGTCGGGCCACACTGTGGTACTGCCGAGTACTGACCTGCTGGGGAAGTCGGACCATGTGTCTGCAGCTCTCTCTTTTTATGCTTTTGGAAGCAGAACGATCTCCGCGTTGCATCCAGCCTTTCCCACGTACCCCGGGGGATGGTGCGTCTGGGAAAAAACCTTTTTAATAGAGCCAAGGCTGATTCAGGCCAAGGATCTAAGCTGCACATCTACCTCCCAAGCACATCCCCACCCCAGTTTCCATCTTCTATCTCTCCTCCCAGCTTACACTTCACAGGAGCAATGCAAGCACTTTTTTATTTAACCTATATATATATTTTTTTTTTTTTTTTTTTTTTTTTTTTTTTTACATAGGGTTGAAGCAGGGGGTTTCCGGAGCTGAACCCCGGTAATTTCAGCTCCGGGGACCTCCTGCTTCTGGAGATACTTACCTCGGAAGGGGGTGCCGGTAGCCGCTGCAGCGGAGGTAGCTGGGTTTTAATGTTTAAATCTCCCCGCGTCCCGCTGGCCAATAGGAAGCCGCGCTTGATGATGTCACGGCTTCCTATTGGCCCGCTTAGAAACAGCTGCCACAATGGGAACCCGGGTAGCCGAGCAGAGCGGCTACTGTCACCTACTACGGAGGTAAGTCTCTAAGGAAGCAGGGGGTCTCCAGCGCGGAACGTCACGGGGTTCAGCTGCAGAGACCCCCTGCTTCTATAAGGGGGTAAAAAAAACATCATTTTATTTTTCAAAAGAACCGCTGGGATTGCCGTTTTAAAGCCCCCGCTTCAGAGCGGTCACAGAAACATGTTTTAAAGCCCCCGCTTCAGCCCGGTCACAGAAACATGTTTTAAAGCCCCCGCTTCAGCCCAGTCACAGAAACATGTTTTAAAGCCCCCGCTTCAGCCCGGTCACAGAAACATGTTTTAAAGCCCCCGCTTCAGCCCGGTCACAGAAACATGTTTTAAAGCCCCCGCTTCAGAGCGGTCACAGAAACATGTTTTAAAGCCCCCGCTTCAGCCCAGTCACAGAAACATGTTTTAAAGCCCCCGCTTCAGCCCGGTCACAGAAACATGTTTTAAAGCCCCCGCTTCAGAGCGGTCACAGAAACATGTTTTAAAGCCCCCGCTTCAGCCCGGTCACAGAAACATGTTTTAAAGCCCCCGCTTCAGCCCGGTCACAGAAACATGTTTTAAAGCCCCCGCTTCAGCCCGGTCACAGAAACACGTTTTTCTTCAGGAAACGGCCCTCGTTTTTAATTTTTTTTTTTATCCTAAACTCACATTTCGCTGCAGTAATCAAAAATGTTAATCCCCCCCCCGCCCCCCCGCTCTTATTCCTGTATTCTCTATCCCATATTAATAAAACCAATAAACTGTAAGTGAAGTTTCCATGCCGTGCCCCGAGTTCTGCAACAACAAAAACACAGCGTTTCCCACAGTCGTATATATCCACTCACAGCGCAGTTATACAGTATAACCATATTTATTGCACTGAAAGACTGGGCCGCGCTGTTTTGTCAGTGGGATCATTTGTTTTGCAACATTTTTTATTGTTTCCAGGCATTTCAGCTGGAACCTTTATTACCAATTAACACATATCTGCTTGTATTTGTTTTTAGGGAGGATAAAATGCAAATGGCCGATGTTATTTCCTTGCGTTGCTGCTGGGAGATTAAGGCCTGTATTTCCGCCGCGGTATCTTGGTCTCGTGATTTTAAATGTGATTATGAGAAGAGATTGAAGCAGAGAGGCTGAATATTTGTGTTACCTCAATTTTCTGTTCCAGAGATTAAAAAAAAAAAACAACAACAAAAAAACCACTGAAAAAAAAAAATTATTGGGTGGGGATTTAAAAATGGCTGCCATTATGATGATGTAAACGCTGCTTTTTATGGCAGTAACATTCAGATGTGAAAGTGTGATAGCACTGGGGGGGTACAGATTTCAAACACCCAGAGGACCACTGCTTTATATTTTCACCCCCACATACCCCTACTGTACATTATTATTATTTATTTATTTATAAAATATGTTACCAGGAAGTAATACATTGAGAGTTACCTCTCGTTTTCATGTATGTCCTGGGCACAGAGTTAAGACAAATAATACATGGTTACAAATACAGTTACATAATGAGCAGGGTATACATTATATACAGGACATTGCATGCACAGTTAAAGAAAATATATATTATGAGCGTATGTAACAGTTACAGACCAGGTTAAAGTGTGAGACTTAGATTTGAAAGAACTTAAACTGGTGGTGGATGTGAGAGTCTCTGGTAGGTTAAATTCTATATATTTTTAGAAAGTCTCTCCTTTCTACTTATACAGCATAATACGATACAATATTGGGGTAAAACGGACCCCAATATTTAATAACGGTATTTTTTTTAAAAATTATCCACACTTTCACTACTTTTTCAAAACCACTGACCACGTGTGATACTTTGCGCATCCTGGCCACGCCTGTTTATCACACAGAGGCGCTCGTAGTCAGGATGACATGTCCCTGCACGTCCTACCTGCTCACGTACAATGTTCCCGCTACCCAGGGGAAGTCAGGGAAAGATGGGGAGGTCTGGTCATATTTCCCACCTTTTGTCATTATGAGCATGCTGTAACTCCGGGAAAGGGACATCTGGCCACCGCTGTCTCGCCGCGACCACGTCCCCGCTGGCGTTTGGCTGCAGGGGGTCCCTCTGCCGCACCATCGCTGGACCTTCCGCCGCCTCCGACTGTTCCACGGTAAGGTAAGTTTTAGGGTAGGGAATTAACGCTAGGCATTTCAGTGGTTAGGGTAGCGGTTTAACTTTAGGGGTTTTAGCGGGTAAGGGGTTAGGGTAAGGGGTTCAGGTTTTTAGGGTAGGATTTAGCGTTAGTATTAGGGGTTGTTAGGGTAAGGGGTTCAGGTTTAGGGTAGGGCTTAGCAGGGTGATTTGGGGCTAAACGCTGACGATCGCGGCGAAACGGCCATGGCGAAATGACCTAGACCACCGGTACTCTCCATAAAAAGTTCGAACATGATTTTAAATCCCCACTTTGCGCATCGAGATTTTCTTCGGGAATAAAAATGTTCAATTCAAACTAAAGAAACTTCTGCAGGATAAGAAAGGGGAAAAATACGGGATCGGGATTACGCGGGGAGGACAGCTACACAAAGAGGCATTGTCAGTAAGTGGGACTGCAGCATTGTATCACTTTGTATGGCACTGAAGGGGTTATTAGGATGCGTACGGTCCAACAGGCGTGGGTTTGTTATTGTGGGAGAAGTGCGGTAAAGTGGGGGTTAATAAGATGGCAGGAGAGAGAAAGTCCACCGTAGACAAGGTTCCCTCTCTGTTCCTCTGTCTTGGCCCCGGGGGCTTCCAGCTGAACGCCGGCCAAGCTAAATAGCTGAGAAAGAGGAAGTTTAAACTTCCAGGCATAGGAGGAGGGCTGGGCTCCCCCCTCTCTCTGCTGTCAAGCTGTTTAAAAGTGAAAGGAGCAGAGTGTGGATGTGTATATTAAGCAGTGTGTGCGGGCCGTGAGCAGAAGGCATTGTAATACTGCGTGTTAAAGCATCAATCCCGGGTATCAAGTTATCTTACCTAAACCAGGAGGATGGGGCTCCCCCAGAGCTCATCGTGGGTCCCCTCCCCCCGTGTCCTGGGACCCCATGGTTTTGGAGTGCAGTGGGCAATCCTGGGGAACAATCTGGCCCCTGGGGACAGGGTCCACTTCGTCTGTGGCGCTCAGCGAGCTTTGGACATAGTTACACAGTAGTTACATAGTAGATGAGGTTGAAAAAAGACTTCTGTCCATCAACTACAACCTACGCTAAATTTAGACAACAGATACTTTATCCTATATCTATACTTACTTATTGATCCAGAGGAAGGCAAACAGAAAACCCCAGAGTCACATCATGCAATGATATCTCATAAGGGGAAAATAAATTCCTTCCTGACTCCTAGAATTGGCAATCGGATTACTCCCTGGATCAGCATCCTTCCCATTGGAACGAAGGAAGAGAACTTTCTCTTCCTGACGTCGGCAGGGTATTGCGATCGCTGACATTCAGGCTCCCACGTGGTGAAGCCCCATCCAAGCACGCTAAAGCTTAGCACCGTTTTGTTAATCAGGGCGCTAGCATCATTTTAATAACAAAGCAGGCGTCAGCCACTCGACTGCTCTCATCTATCATTACTGCTCTAAAACCCGGACCCCCGGCGCACAGATGTATTACAGGCATACCCCGCTTTAAGGACACTCACTTTAAGTACACTCGCGAGTAATGACATATCGCCCAATAGGCAAATGGCAGCTCGCGCATGCGCCTGTGAGCACGTCCTGGACAGCAATACCGGCTCCCTACCTGTACCGAAGCTGTGCGCAAGCGGGGAGACTATAGAGCCTGTTACACATGTGTTATTTACATCAGTTCTGCACATATATGACGATTGCAGTACAGTACATGCATCCAAAAAGTGAAAAAAAGGGAGTGCTTCATTTTAAGTACATTTTCGCTTTACATACATGCTCCGGTCCCATTGTGTATGTTAATGCGGGGTATGTCTGTACTTCACTTATTCATGAGATTTGTGACATCTCATTATTATTTATCATTATGGGTTACAAATGTTGGGACATCCCAAAAGCCAGCTTTGTGTTTGGGTATTAGGAACCTAGGAATTCCTGGAGCTTTGAACCAGTGACAGCTATTTAGAATATATATATTATAATAACAACTGATTACAATAAATGTTAATACGTAATAGTAAGGATCCCAGAACAGGACATTACCCGGCTACAAATGTATCCGGCCTTGTGGTCTCCGGAGCTGCGGCTGAAAAAGTTACGGCTCTGGAGATGGCGCGGCCGTGACGTCGCTGCTTCTGGATCGGAACTGCCACCGCAGTGGTAATCCATGGCAGTTGCGGTCCCGCAGTGTGCCCCAGTACCGAAAACAGCAGGTCATGCTACTTCTGTATTACTGCTTTGACTGGGTTATAGGATGTTTCAGTGTGGATATTTGTAGGAGACGTGTGCAGAGGTTTTTCGCACAGGAGACGTTTTTAAGGGGAAATCAAAAATAGGCTTTTAGTAGCCGGCGGGTTTAAACAACAAAAACACTGCTTATCTTTCAGCAAAAATAGGGTTAAATGAACACAAACAAAACAGAGATAACTCCCATAGGGACACTGACGAGATCACACCATACACCCTATCTACGGGTTGTGGGCTAGGCCCCTTACCAACAACAGTCGGATAAACAGTTCACAGAGGTCAGTTACCTTGGGTTCTGTAAGTCTGTGTGCACAATTTCAGTACCTTGTTACATTCCTCCCCTGTTTGTGGGTAGCTAGAGCTAGCCACGGCAGAAGCCCATTCCTCCACTCTGCCCTGACGCAAGGTCAAGACAGACTGGCTGGAGGGAGAGAGCCCCCAGTTAAGCTGGGATTGGGGTCCTCGTCGCCTGTGCACATAAAGCCGTGTCTCTTCTTATAGATGCGTGACTTCAGCACGCTTGTGGAGGGCTTTTTTTTTAAAGCACAGCCTTTCCATAATGTGCTTAGTTTCCTCAGCCCTGCGGAGAACTTCTCGGTCAAGCTCCTTTTTCCATTTGACCAAGTCTTCTTTTGCTCGCTTGGAAACGAGTTTCCGCATTGTTCGATCTTCTCTTCCCTGTCACTAGGGTTACCCCCTGCGTCTGGCTCAGCATCAATAATCTCGGGCAGCTCAACCTTGGCGGAGTTTATCAACTCTGATTGACTCCCGTGGCATTTTTCTGTGGTGGTCGGTAGTCTTGGGCCTTTCTTTCTCGATGCGTTAATTTATCCATCCTATCTACTTCTTCAATGTGTGTGAAAGTCCCAAGTGATGTCTGGCGGGGTATCTCTGCTACCGTAGCACCATTTTGAAGCTCCTTCAGTACCAGGGGACCCCGGTCTCCAGCTTTATCATCCATCATGGGCTTATCCGCAAAAACATGACCCCCTGATCAGTAGAGAGGTCATTTGCACTTGGTTCAGGATCCTTAATTTCCAGTACATCAATCTTGCCGCAGTTCACCTCCCAAATAACGGTTTCCCGAGGCCTCTCTTTTACCTTTTATGCAGCTTGCAAACCTGTATTCTTTTCCTTTTGCAAAGAGGAGTGAACAACCGGAGTTACATCTTTAGGGGCGAGATCAGATACAGTTCTGTCTCATTTTTCTGTCCACTGCTAAAACTCTGATTCAGACCCTTGTTCTCTCCCGTTTCGACTAATGTAACCTTCTGCTGTCCGGCCTTCGTGCCTCTCACCTGTCTCCCCTACAATCTATCCTAAACGCTACGGCCAGAATCACTCTATTATGCAATACAATTTTGGGCACCACTCCTTAGAAAATACATTATGGAACTAGAGAGAATGCAGAGAAGAGCCACCAAATTAATAAAGGGGATGGACAATCTAACTTATGAGGAGAGGCTAGCTAAATTAGATTGATTTACATTAGAAAAGAGGCGCCTAAGAGGGGATAAGACAACTATATACAAATATATTCGGGGACAATACAAGGAGCTTTCAAAAGAACTATTCATCCCACGGGCAGTACAAAGGACTCGGGGCAATCCCTTAAGGTTGTAGGAAAGGAGATTTCACCAGCAACAAAGGAAAGGGTTCTTTACAGTAAGGGTAGTTACAATGTGGAATTCATTACACATGGAGACTGTGATGGAAGATACAATAGATTTGTTCAAAGAAAGGTTTGACATCTTTTTAGAAAGGAAAGGTATACAGTGATATACCAAATAAGTAAACATGGGAAGGATGTTAAACTAGGATGGAGGGGGGAGGGGAATTAAACAGGTAATGAACTAAATGGAATAGAGGAGGATACAAGGTGGTATGGAGGTAGAATGGGGGCAAGTGCGAGTTTGACAAGCAGTGAGACACCCATAGTAAATACAGATAATACTAGAAAACTTCTAAAGACTAAACCAAGTGGGAGCAGAAAGGAAGGAGCAGATAAGATAATAGTACAGGCTGAAAAAAGCTTAAATGCATGCTTGCTAATGCAAGAAGCCTGACAGATAAAATGGGGGAGCTTGAATTAATAGCTGCAAGGGAGTAGTATGACATCATAGGCAATACTGAAACATGATGGGGTGAAACTCATGACTGGACAGTGAATTTAGAGGTTATTCCCTTTTTCGGAAGGATCGAACAAATAGAAGGGGAGGTGGAGTATGTTTATATGTTAAACCGGATCTAAAACCTATTATAAGGGATGATGTCTATGAGGGGAATGATGAAAATGTAGAGACTTTGTGGATAGAAATTAGAAGTGGAGGTAAAAGTATAAAGAAAATGTTTGTGGGAATATGCTATAAACCACCAAATATCTGTGAGATTGAGGAAGCTAAAATACTTTTGCAAATGGAGAAGGCATCAAAACTGGGTCATGTTTGCATAATGGGGGATTTTAATTATCCAGACATAGACTGGGGCAATGAGATTAGCATTACAACAAAAGGAAACAGGTTTTTGGGGGTGCTTTAAGACAATTATATGACCCAAATTATTGAGGAACCAACCAGGAGAGGGGCAGTACTGGATTTGGTCATATCAAACAATGTAGAAGTAATAACAAATATTCAAGTCCTGGAACATTTGGGTAACAGTGATCATAACATGGTCTCATTTGAAATAAATTATCAAAAAACAGATTTCTTGGGTTCAACAAAGACCTTAAGCTTTGGAAAGGCAGATTTTAATCAACTGAGGTCTAATCTACAAGTAATACAAAGAGATGATGTTTTTGCAGGGAAAATGTAGAAGATAAATGGACAGTCTCTAAAACATTGTAGACAGTTAAACTGTTTTTGTGTTTGCCTTCCTCTGGATCAATAAGTAAGTATAGATATACACACGCGGCCGGGCTAAATCTAATGCGGCTGCCCCCGCAGTTTAAAAATAGCTGCGGGCGGCGCGCGTCTGTCTTCGGCTGCCTTCGGCCGGTTTTCCCGCGCCTCGGGCGCTTTCAATAGTAAGCGCCATTAGCGCTTATTAATTGACGCGGCCGCCGCCGCTCGGGAAACTCCGTTTTAAACGGAGAAGAGACCCGCGGTTAGCCCGCTATGCTCCCGGCAAGCGTTAGAATAAAGCTCGCCGGGACAGTAGGATAAAGTATCTGTTGTCTAAATATAGCATAGGTTGAACTTGATGGATTTATGTCTTTTTTCAACCTCATTTACTATGTAACTATGTATTGGGGTGGGTATTGGTTTGGGTATTGGGGTGGTTATTGGGGTGGCTATTGGTTTGGGTATTGGGGTGGGTATTGGTTTGGGTATTGAGGCGGGTATTGGTTTGGGTATTGGGGTGGGTATTGGTTTGGGTATTGGTTTGGGTATTGGTTTGGGTATTGTGGTGCTTATTGGTTTGGGTTTTGGGGTGGTTATTGGTTTGGGTATTGGGGTGGGTATTGGTTTGGGTATTGGTTTGGGTATTGGGGTGGGTATTGGTTTGGGTATTGGGGTGGGTATTGGTTTGGGTATTGGTTTGGGTATTGTGGTGCTTATTGGTTTGGGTATTGGGGTGGTTATTGGTTTGGGTATTGGTTTGGGTATTGGGGTGGGTATTGGGGTGGTTATTGGTTTGGGTATTGGTTTGGGTATTGGTTTGGGTATTGGGGTGGGTATTGGTTTGGGTATTGGGGTGGTTATTGGTTTGGGTATTGGGGTGGTTATTGGTTTGGGTATTGGGGTGGTTATTGGTTTGGGTATTGGGGTGGGTATTGGTTTGGGTATTGGGGTGGTTATTGGTTTGGGTATTGGTTTGGGTATTGGGGTGCTTATTGTTTGGGTATTGGGGTGCTTATTGGTTTGGGTATTGGGGTGGTTATTGGTTTGGGTATTGGGGCGGGTATTGGTTTGGGTATTGGGGTGGGTATTGGTTTGGGAATTGGGGTGGTTATTGGTTTGGGTATTGGGGTGGTTATTGGTTTGGGTATTGGGGTGGCTATTGGTTTGGGTATTGGGGTGGTTATTGGTTTGGGTATTGGGGTGGGTATTGGTTTGGGTATTGGGGTGCTTATTGGTTTGGGTATTGGGGCGGGTATTGGTTTGGGTATTGGGGTGGGTATTGGTTTGGGTATTGGGGCGGGTATTGGTTTGGGATTGGGGTGGGTATTGGTTTGGGTATTGGGGCGGGTATTGGTTTGGGTATTGGGGTGGGTATTGGTTTGGGTATTGGGGTGCTTATTGGTTTGGGTATTGGTTTGGGTATTGGGGTGGGTATTGGTTTGGGTATTGTGGTGCTTATTGGTTTGGGTATTGGGGCGGGTATTGGTTTGGGTATTGGGGTGGGTATTGGTTTGGGTATTGGGGCGGGTATTGGTTTGGGTATTGGGGTGGATATTGGTTTGGGTATTGGTTTGGGTATTGTTTTGGGTATTGTGGTGCTTATTGGTTTGGGTATTGGGGTGGTTATTGGTTTGGGTATTGGGGTGGGTATTGGTTTGGGTATTGGGGTGGGTATTGGTTTGGGTATTGGGGTGGGTATTGGTTTGGGTATTGGGGTGGTTATTGGTTTGGGTATTGGGGTGGGTATTGGTTTGGGTATTGGTTTGGGTATTGTGGTGCTTATTGGTTTGGGTATTGGGGTGGTTATTGGTTTGGGTATTGGTTTGGGTATTGGTTTGGGTATTGGGGTGGGTATTGGGGTGGGTATTGGGGTGGTTATTGGTTTGGGTATTGGTTTGGGTATTGAGGTGGGTATTGGTTTGGGTATTGTGGTGCTTATTGGTTTGGGTATTGGGGTGGGTATTGTTTTGGGTATTGTGGTGCTTATTGGTTTGGGTATTGGGGTGGGTATTGTTTTGGGTATTGTGGTGCTTATTGGTTTGGGTATTGGGGTGGGTATTGTTTTGGGTATTGTGGTGCTTATTGGTTTGGGTATTGGGGTGGGTATTGTTTTGGGTATTGTGGTGCTTATTGGTTTGGTTATTGGGGTGGGTATTGGTTTGGTATTGTGGTGCTTATTGGTTTGGGTATTGGGGCGGGTATTGTTTTGGGTATTGTGGTGCTTATTGGTTTGGGTATTGGGGTGGGTATTGGTTTGGGTATTGTGGTGCTTATTGGTTTGGGTATTGGGGTGGGTATTGGTTTGGGTATTGGGGTGGTTATGGGAACTAGGGGTAATTCGAGCTTCCTAACGTCATGAACAAACTCAAAACAACTTTAACAAATAATGTGCTGTAAAGATGCTGCCTGGCACACACATCAGAAATAAGTGTGTCCCTGTGTATGGGGTGGGCGGGGGGGGGGGGTGGGGAGCAGAAGGTTTTGAGCTCAGGCAACGCTGAGATGTATTTTCAAGGTAATTACAGAACCCATCGATATTACTGGTAAGAGGGGGACTCATGCGGGGTCTACGTGTTGGGTCAATGGGTTTATAACTCTACATTTCAGGACTGTTGGTGTACAGTAAATGTTGCATTTCTTACGGTGATGTTGTAATAAATGATTACAACAAAATGATACAAACTCCAGCAATGTTTCCAAAGCATAACTCAGCCTGAGATGAATCACCCCCGCAGAAATAGATGTGAAAGTGTTCGCTGTGCGTGAGGGATACACAGATTTGAACACGTGTAATACGTGTAACACGCAGCAGGCAATGACTCAGCAGTTTGGAAAATGTAACATATTGTGGAATATCCATAATATGATCATTATACATGATCAGCACAGGAGATCTGCTCTGCAGTGCATGCTGAACTGAAATCTGTCCTGCGCTTCCAACTGTGAGCTCACGTTCCAAAGGTGCCGGCTAGCGACGGGCAAATCTTTTTTGCGGATTTGCATCTGCGGCGGATTAGCCGGTTTCTTTTGTCCTCGGATTTCCCGCGAATCAATCTCAAAAAGGGCGATTCGTCTTTTTCTGCAATTTTTTGTATTTTATCACCGACAATCCAATCCGCGGAATCCGCATTGCGCTGGCGGGGTTTAAGAATCCAGTTTGCGAGAATCAGCAATAAACACGTGGATTGGATTCTTAAAATTTGCAGCGGGGTGCGAGATAGGCGAGGTGCGGAATAGGCGGGGTGCGGGATAGGCGGGGTGCGGGATAGGCGAGGTGCGGAATAGGCGGGGTGCGGAATAGGCGGGGTGCGGAATAGGTGGGGTGCGGGATAGGCGAGGTGCGGAATAGGCGGGGTGCGGGATAGGCGGGGTGCGGGATAGGCGGGGTGCGGGATAGGCGGGGTGCGGAATAGGCGGGGTGCGGGATAGGCGGGGTGCGGGATAGGCGGGGTGCGGAATAGGCGGGGTGCGGAGTAGGCGGGGTGCGGGATAGGCGGGGTGCGGAATAGCGGGGTGCGGAGTAGGCGGGGGTGCGGGATAGGCGAGGTGCGGAATAGGCGGGGTGCAGAATAGGCGGGGTGCGGAATAGGCGGGGTGCGGGATAGGCGGGGTGAGGGATAGGCGAGGTGCGGAATAGGCGGGGTGCAGAATAGGCGGGGTGCGGGATAGGCGAGGTGCGGAATAGGCGGGGTGCAGAATAGGCGGGGTGCGGAATAGGCGGGGTGCGGGATAGGCGGGGTGCGGGATAGGCGGGGTGCGGGATAGGCGGGGTGCGGGATAGGCGAGGTGCGGGATAGGCGGGGTGCGGGATAGGCGGGGTGCGGAGTAGGCGGGGTGCGGGATAGGCGGGGTGCGGGATAGGCGGGGTGCGGAATAGGCGGGGGTGCGGGATAGGCGGGGGTGCGGAATAGGCGGGGTGCGGGATAGGCGAGGTGCGGGATAGGCGGGGTGCGGGATAGGCGGGGTGCGGGATAGGCGGGGTGCGGAATAGGCGGGGTGCGGAGTAGGCGGGGTGCGGAATAGCGGGGTGCGGAGTAGGCGAGGTGCGGAATAGGCGGGGGTGCGGGATAGGCGGGGTGCGGAGAAGGCGGGGTGCGGAATAGGCCGGGGTGCGGAATAGGCGGGGTGCGGAGTAGGCGGGGGTGCGGGATAGGCGGGGTGCGGGATAGGCGGGGTGCGGGATAGGCGGGGTGCGGAATAGGCGGGGTGCGGGATAGGCGTGGTGCGGGATAGGCGGGGTGCGGAATAGCGGGGTGCGGGATAGGCGAGGTGCGGGATAGGCGGGGTGCGGAATAGCGGGGTGCGGGATAGGCGAGGTGCGGGATAGGCGGGGTGCGGGATAGGCGGGGTGCGGAATAGGCGGGGTGCGGGATAGGCGGGGTGCGGGATAGGCGGGGTGCGGAATAGGCGGGGTGCGGAGTAGGCGGGGTGCGGGATAGGCGGGGTGCGGAATAGCGGGGTGCGGAGTAGGCGGGGGTGCGGGATAGGCGAGGTGCGGAATAGGCGGGGTGCAGAATAGGCGGGGTGCGGAATAGGCGGGGTGCGGGATAGGCGGGGTGAGGGATAGGCGAGGTGCGGAATAGGCGGGGTGCAGAATAGGCGGGGTGCGGGATAGGCGAGGTGCGGAATAGGCGGGGTGCAGAATAGGCGGGGTGCAGAATAGGCGGGGTGCGGGATAGGCGGGGTGCGGGATAGGCGGGGTGCGGGATAGGCGGGGTGCGGGATAGGCGAGGTGCGGGATAGGCGGGGTGCGGGATAGGCGGGGTGCGGAGTAGGCGGGGTGCGGGATAGGCGGGGTGCGGGATAGGCGGGGTGCGGAATAGGCGGGGGTGCGGGATAGGCGGGGGTGCGGAATAGGCGGGGTGCGGGATAGGCGAGGTGCGGGATAGGCGGGGTGCGGGATAGGCGGGGTGCGGGATAGGCGGGGTGCGGAATAGGCGGGGTGCGGAGTAGGCGGGGTGCGGAATAGCGGGGTGCGGAGTAGGCGAGGTGCGGAATAGGCGGGGGTGCGGGATAGGCGGGGTGCGGAGAAGGCGGGGTGCGGAATAGGCAGGGGTGCGGAATAGGCGGGGTGCGGAGTAGGCGGGGGTGCGGGATAGGCGGGGTGCGGGATAGGCGGGGTGCGGGATAGGCGGGGTGCGGAATAGGCAGGGTGCGGGATAGGCGTGGTGCGGGATAGGCGGGGTGCGGAATAGGCGGGGTGCGGAACACGCGGATTCGATTGTCGTGATCAAAAAACATTCAGAAACAGACGAATCGCCCATTTTTGAGATGGATTCGTGGATTGATGAAATCCACCAGCGGTTTGTATACAATGGCGGTTTTTGATTAATCCGCCCAGATTGAAACTGGAACAATCCACCGGCGGATTTTACACCGCGGAATGAATTTTGAATGGACAGCTCGGGGAAATCCCACAAAACGGATATTGACCGCGATCGCCCACCTCTAGCGCCGACACGAGGGTCAGCTGGATGTTTGGAGGTCTGGCGCCTGTTACTGGAGTCTCATCGCCGCGGTCCGTGATGACTCTGTGTGGTTTAGACGCGCTGTATGTACGAGCAAAGTGTGAGCGCATTTACACCAGCTCATTTAATACTTTTACAGAAAAGCAGTATGATACCGCGTCTTCTCTCTCTCGCCAATTACACGCCGGCATTTGTCTGACTGATCGCATCCTGGGAAGCAGCGTCACAGAACCGATACTTTCTTACCATCTTGGATTTGATCCACACCGCTTGATAATGTTTTGTAACATGTGAGAGAGCCTTTCCCCCCCAATGCAACTTCTCCACAAGCGCCTTACAATATTGCACTATATTCCTTCTTTTTTTTGTCTATTTACCGTGAGAATACCGCGTCTGCGCTCTGAATTTTCCGCATTGCTCTGTATCGGATGTTGAGAAACATTTTGTGCTTCCAGAACAACGTGTTTTTTTAAGAGGGTTGTATTGATGTTATATATTTTATCCACTTTGTCACGTTATATACACTGGAGTCTCCCATTAACACAGGGGCACATCACACTAGAGAAATGTACCCTATACCGCTTTGTCACTTGCTATGTATTCATGCTTTTTTCGCCAGCTGTTTCACGCAGATTATTCCTTTTAAGTAAATTATAAAAAATTGGATTGGCTCAGGAAGACTTCGTCCTCCAACACCAATTAACCCCTTTAGTTTATAAGGGTTGCCAACTGGACCAATATTTGCGGGCTAATTTTGTTTTCCCTTAGGGTTTAAGTGACAACCTTAGTATTCCTTGGTATTCACTGGTAGAAGTATAGAGAACGGCTAACTCTTCTTTGTTACAAAAACATGGTGCCCTAAACTAGTGCCAATCTACCAGTTCTGCAGATTGCCTCAGTGGGTTTTACCAAATCAAAATAAATGTCTTTTCCTGGCAAATCTTTTCATGGAAGTATTTGCAGAGTAACGCGGCAGCAATTTGGACATCTCTTCCGGGACATTAAATCTAAGCGAAAATAGACAATAAATAGAAATACAATCTTGCTGTATTCGGCGCCTGTCGAGGGCACCGGAGTATGAGATGCAGCAGGGCGTCCCGTTCAGAAGCCCAGAGCGCAATCGCGGCAGACACTATTCTGGCGCCGCTGACCTTTGCCCCCTTGTTGGTCGGCGTGGAGGACGGTAAGTTTCGCTACACCTGCAGTCGCAGGAAACAGAAAGTGTTGTGCGCGGGACTGAGATTCCAATATTTCAACGCAGAGTTACCCACAATACATTTCAACCGGTCCCAGATTTAGGCGTATTTCAGGGAGTATACGGCAGCAGCTTGTCTATGTATGGAACCGCGGAACCGGCGGGGAGAATATAACAAAGTCTTTACAAGTAGGGGAAAAGCACCAAAGAATCCGCGGTGCAAAAAAAAAAGAACGTATGGAATAATGCTGAAGCGGGGGAGGAAGTGGAGTACATGTTTATTTTTAATCCAGTGGAAACATTACAAGACTAGTAGGGCCAAATATCCGTCTTTATTGAGACATCCATGCTTCGCTATCCCATAGATCTTTAAGTAAGAAGTAAAACAACAAGGCTAGATCAGTCATCCAAGAGAACACGGCTTCGGTGTGGCCGCCCTCGGTAAAATGTTATATGCAAGAGAGAGAGAAGAATAATGTTTAGTTCTGTAACCAGGAGCAGATGTAGGACCAATGCTAGAGATGTGCCCAGCATCCAGTAATCAGATCCTATCTGTACAGTGTGATAGGAAGATAGATGCCACTTGCGTCATTGTATAGTCAGACACACAGATGGACATGCGGAGGAAGAAAGCCCGTTGGCACAGAGACTTGCTCAATATGTAATGTGCTGGTTTTCATTGTGCCCGAGACGGGAGAATCTGCCCCAATCCCGTTTCCTGGATTTTCGCTGATGTTCCCACCCAAAAATCCGTCCGGTGGTGTAAAACCCGCAAACGGATACGGGCAGTTTCAATCCGCGCCGATTCACCAAAAATCCACCACTGGATACAACCCGTGGACGGATCTGTAGGATCCAATATGCAGATTCGGCGATCCGTTCTGAAGAATCCGCCAATGGATTCAGCTAAATCCGAGGATTGGATTCAACAAACCGGTCCCCGGGTGGCGGAATCGGCGGAGCGTATAGATAATAATAACAAAATCTGCAAGACGCGACTCGCCCCTTTTTGGGATTGATCCCCGGAAATTTGTGGCGAACCAACGGAACCGGCCGATGCGCTGCGGATCCAAAGCCCACCCAAAAAAAAAATGTGCTCGTCTCTACTTGTGCGTTCAGTCCCTGCCTGGGCCACCGTACACGCCGTGTGATCGGGCGTGTCACTGCATTTCCCTCTGATTACACGCTTTAACACGAGATGTACATCTCTACTGGTTTCTCAACGTATGTTTCCCTGTCGCTGCTCCAGTCTAGCTGTGTTATTTAGCATAAAGAGGATGTTAGCAGAACAGAGGGGACCCAGATAGACCATCTATATGAACCAGATGTTGCAACAGACATGCCTTTCACTGCCAGGAGCACATCTGGCGGCTCTCCATGATCCAGTCCCTCTGCCGTACAGCAGTGAGGTAATGGGAGAAGTTTGATTGGAGCGGGCCCATTGGAAGCATGCTGGGATACACCCCAAACAGATTGGCCTCCGGAGGCTGGATATGCCCTTCTAACCCCCCACTCCCCACAATCCCACCAGTGAAAACCCCCATGCAAAGAAGACAACAAAGCGCACGTTGCCGATCCTTCTTGGACACCATGTTGAGTTTCCGCGTTGTTTTCTTGTAGGACAGATTGGAAACATATGGAGCAAAGAGTCCAAACCTTCAGCTCTGACCGGTAGGGACCACGCTTTAATTGGGAGGTGTGGGGAACATTATCCTAAGGCTCATCAAGTCGGACCTCTTGCCAACTCCCTCTCTGGTTCCTGGAAGGGCCGCCGCCTTGCATGGGAAAGGGTAGGCACTTCCAGTCCCCAGAAGCCAAAACTAGAGAAGGAAAACCAAGCAAGAACGGAGTAGATCTCGGGTCAAGAATTAAGCGGGGTGACCAATGACAGAAGTTACTTTGTTTCCCCACCGTACGAAACGTATCCAGGAGCGTTCATACCGTGTGCTCACACGACACATTTGTGTTAACAATGTAGCAGGCTTCATTGAACAAATGCAATTAACATTGAAGCAAAAACATCAATTAGTTTCAGTTTCTAAAGAGAGTTTTTCATTTCAGTGGGGCCGCTGGACCCCCCCAGGGAGGCTCAATCACTTTCCTCAAGACCCCCCCCCCTTCCCCCAACATGTCAGGTTTTCAGGCTATCCCTGCTCCAGCACAGGTGGCTAAGTCAGCCCCTGCTTCAGCATAGGTGGGTCAATCTGTCCCTGCTTCAGCACAGGTGGCTCAATCAGAGATCTCAGTCTTTGACTGAGCCTCTGATTGAGCCACCTGTGCTGAAGCAGGGATATCCTGAAAACCTGACCTGTTGGGGGGAGGGAGGAGGGGTCTGGGTCTGGACTGGAGTTGAGCCCCCCTGGGTTAAACAGTTTGAAATTACACAATTTCCTACATTGCAAAATAGTTTTAGGATTTGTAAATAGCTTTCAGGCGGTGAGCTGCTGTTGTATAGAGGTTACTACGAGTTACTTTATATAAAACTGAAGGAGGAGGAGCTCCGCGAGCTGACAAAGAGGTCTTAGTCATTCGCTTTTACAGGGGGCGCGATCCCCGATGGAATCCCGGGGTCAGTGCTGGCTGTGACCTCTGCCAATCACGGTATCCAATCACGGTATCCAATCACGGTATCCAATCACGTTATCCAATCACGTTATCCAATCACGTTATCCAATCACGGTATCCAATCATCACATTATCCAATCACGGTATTCAATCACGTTATCCAATCACATTATCCAATCACGTTATCCAATCACGTTATCCAATCACGGTATCCAATCATCACATTATCCAATCACGGTATTCAATCACGGTATTCAATCACGGTATTCAATCACGGTATCCAATCACGTTATCCAATCACGTTATCCAATCACGTTATCCAATCACGTTATCCAATCACGGTATCCAATCATCACATTATCCAATCACGGTATTCAATCACGGTATTCAATCACGGTATTCAATCACATTATCCAATCACGGTATTCAATCACGGTATTCAATCACGGTATCCAATCACGGTATCCAATCACGGTATTCAATCACGGTATTCAATCACGGTATTCAATCACGGTATTCAATCACATTATCCAATCACGGTATTCAATCACGGTATCCAATCACGGTATTCAATAACGGTATCTTCCTTTTCCCTCAGGAACCAAATTATATTATAAGCTGTACGGGGCAGGGACCTATTGTGACTGCAATACTTCTATGTACAGAGCTGTGTATATGGCCAGTGCAATATGAGAAAAAAAGCATTATTACAGCGGCAATATGTCCCACACGTGTTTTGCTATTTAGTTATGTGGCCCCCACCCCCTCCCCCCCCGCTCGAGTTAAAAAAAATTATACCAAATTCTGTGGAATTGCTGTTTTAATATCGCACTTCTGTTACTTCTGTTACTTCTGATAGTTACTTCTGTTACACCCGTTTGTTACATCTGTTACTCCTGTTTGATACTTCTGTTACTTCTGTTATCTAGTGCTGTCCCAAAACTGCCCCCTCTTCAATATGTGGTGAATCTATCTCCTCTTTCATCGAGGGGATTCATTCATCACAAACCATCCGGGATAAAAGAAATAAACCCCTTTGCAGCTGTATAAGCCACATACAGCGACGTGGTGAAATGCTGCAAATAAATACTGCAGTTACGGTACGTGAGCTCAATCACAACCCAGCGACATTCCCTCCCCCCGCCTCTACATGTGCTGCATGGATGTGCTTGTGTACACTGGCACACGTGTTCTGTTTGAGTTGGCCCTGTCTTCCTTATTACGGCCTTATTTGCTCATACGTGGAATATAAACCGTCCCCCGGGGCAAGTTAGCAGATGCTTCACACCTTGTGCATGTTTGGAGAGGCTGGCTACGTGGAAGTGACTTTTCCTGAGTTGCTGAAGGAGGAAATAGTCCGGCTCTGTGTGGTAATGAGAGGGGGCTTAATGCTTCCTACGGGCAGAACGTTCTGATCTCCGGTTACGCGTTGGGTTCGTGTCAGTACGTAGCCAGTACTCTTCTTGTGATTAATATGTGAGTCACGTGTATATCACAGGTGCACAGAAAAACCAACACCACGTTCATTTATATCTCCCCCCAAACACAGATCACATGAGATACCAAACAAAGTCTATAGCAGAGAAATGGCCCAACACAAAGCAGCACCAGATTTGGGACATAGAAACGCCCGTCCTATTGCCTTTATGGGGTTTTTTATATCACAGTTCCCAGGCTTCGATACTGCACCACAATACAAGGAAAAAGTTCCCATTTCTTTAATCTTTGGCAAATCTGGTGTCATTTTGCACCAGTTATCAGCCAGGACTTCGAGGGGGAAAAAATGGCCCTTTGTACTTCATGTCTAACATCTTGGAGCCAGTGGTTAATGTCGTAGCTTCTCCTTAATCTTTCAGCAACTAATGACAGTGCGCTGATAAATACAGTACTGCCCACTCCTCTCCTGCGCTGATAAATACAGTACTGCCCACTCCTCTCCTGCGCTGATAAATACAGTACTGCCCGCTCCTCTCCTGCGCTGATAAATACAGTACTGCCCGCTCCTCTCCTGTGCTGATAAATACAGTACTGCCCGCTCCTCTCCTGCGCTGATAAATACAGTACTGCCCGCTCCTCTCCTGTGCTGATAAATACAGTACTGCCCGCTCCTCTCCTGTGCTGATAAATACTGTACTGCCCGCTCCTCTCCTGCGCTGATAAATACAGTACTGCCCGCTCCTCTCCTGCGCTGATAAATACAGTACTGCCCGCTCCTCTCCTGTGCTGATAAATACTGTACTGCCCGCTCCTCTCCTGCGCTGATAAATACAGTACTGCCCGCTCCTCTCCTGCGCTGATAAATACAGTACTGCCCGCTCCTCTCCTGCGCTGATACATACAGTACTGCCCGCTCCTCTCCTGCGCTGATAAATACAGTACTGCCCGCTCCTCTCCTGCGCTGATAAATACAGTACTGCCCGCTCCTCTCCTGTGCTGATAAATACAGTACTGCCCGCTCCTCTCCTGCGCTGATAAATACAGTAATGCCCGCTCCTCTCCTGCGCTGATAAATACAGTACTGCCCGCTCCTCTCCTGTGCTGATAAATACAGTACTGCCCGCTCCTCTCCTGTGCTGATAAATACTGTACTGCCCGCTCCTCTCCTGCGCTGATAAATACAGTAATGCCCGCTCCTCTCCTGCGCTGATACATACAGTACTGCCCGCTCCTCTCCTGTGCTGATACATACAGTACTGCCCGCTCCTCTCCTGTGCTGATAAATACAGTACTGCCCGCTCCTCTCCTGCGCTGATAAATACAGTACTGCCCGCTCCTCTCCTGTGCTGATAAATACAGTACTGCCCGCTCCTCTCCTGTGCTGATAAATACAGTACTGCCCGCTCCTCTCCTGCGCTGATAAATACAGTACTGCCCACTCCTCTCCTGTGCTGATAAATACAGTACTGCCCGCTCCTCTCCTGCGCTGATAAATACAGTACTGCCCGCTCCTCTCCTGCGCTGATATATACAGTACTGCCCGCTCCTCTCCTGCGCTGATAAATACAGTACTGCCCGCTTCTCTCCTGCGCTGATAAATACAGTACTGCCCG
This sequence comes from Ascaphus truei, assembly GCF_040206685.1. Lineage (NCBI taxonomy): Eukaryota > Metazoa > Chordata > Amphibia > Anura > Ascaphidae > Ascaphus > Ascaphus truei. The sequence continues at coordinate 416,788,027 of NC_134486.1, forward strand.
CTCCTCTCCTGCGCTGATACAGTACTGCCCGCTCCTCTCCTGCGCTGATACATACAGTACTGCCCGCTCCCCTCCTGCGCTGATAAATACAGTACTGCCCGCTCCTCTCCTGCGCTGATAAATACAGTACTGCCTGCTCCTCTCCTGTGCTGATAAATACTGTACCGCCCACTCCTCTCCTGTGCTGATAAATACAGTACTGCCCGCTCCTCTCCTGCGCTGATAAATACAGTACTGCCCGCTCCTCTCCTGCGCTGATAAATACAGTACTGCCTGCTCCTCTCCTGCGCTGATATATACAGTACTGCCCGCTCCTCTCCTGCGCTGATAAATACAGTACTGCCCGCTCCTCTCCTGCGCTGATAAATACAGTACTGCCCACTCCTCTCCTGTGCTGATACATACAGTACTGCACGCTCCCCTCCTGCGCTGATAAATACAGTACTGCCCGCTCCTCTCCTGCGCTGATAAATACAGTACTGCCCGCTCCTCTCCTGCGCTGATAAATACAGTACTGCCCACTCCTCTCCTGTGCTGATACATACAGTACTGCACGCTCCCCTCCTGCGCTGATAAATACAGTACTGCCCGCTCCTCTCCTGTGCTGATAAATACAGTACTGCCCGCTCCTCTCCTGCGCTGATAAATACTGTACTGCCTGCTCCTCTCCTGCGCTGATAAATACAGTACTGCCCGCTCCTCTCCTGCGCTGATATATACAGTACTGCCCGCTCCTCTCCTGCGCTGATAAATACTGTACTGCCCGCTCCTCTCCTGCGCTGATAAATACTGTACTGCCTGCTCCTCTCCTGCGCTGATAAATACTGTACTGCCCGCTCCTCTCCTGCGCTGATAAATACTGTACTGCCAGCTCCTCTCCTGCGCTGATAAATACTGTACTGCCTGCTCCTCTCCTGCGCTGATAAATACTGTACTGCTCGCTCCTCTCCTGCGCTGATAAATACAGTACTGCCCGCTCCCCTCCTGCGCTGATAAATACAGTACTGCCCGCTCCTCTCCTGTGCTGATACATACTGTACTGCCTGCTCCTCTCCTGCGCTGATAAATACTGTACTGCCCGCTCCTCTCCTGCGCTCATACATACTGTACTGCCTGCTCCTCTCCTGCGCTGATAAATACTGTACTGCCCGCTCCTCTCCTGTGCTGATAAATACTGTACTGCCCACTCCTCTCCTGATAAATACAGTACTGCCTGCTTCTCTCTGCGCTGATAAATACTGTACTGCCCGCTCCTCTCCTGCGCTGATAAATACTGTACTGCCCGCTCCTCTCCTGCGCTGATACATACAGTACCGCCCGCTCCTCTCCTGTGCTGATAAATACAGTACTGCCCGCTCCTCTCCTGCGCTGATATATACAGTACTGCCCACTCCTCTCCTGCAGTGATAAATACAGTACTGCCCGCTCCTCTCCTGTGCTGATAAATACAGTACTGCCCGCTCCCCTCCTGTGCTGATAAATACAGTACTGCCCGCTGCTCTCCTGCGCTGATAAATACAGTACTGCCCGCTCCTCTCCTGCGCTGATAAATCCAGTACTGCCCGCTCCTCTCCTGTGCTGATATATACAGTACTGCCCGCGCCTCTCCTGCACTGATAAATACAGTACTGCCCGCTTCCCTCCTGTGCTGATAAATACAGTACTGCCCGCTCCTCTCCTGCGCTGATAAATACAGTACTACCCACTCCTCTCCTGCGCTGATAAATACAGTACTACCCGCTCCTCTCCTGCGCTGATAAATACAGTACTGCCCGCTCCTCTCCTGCGCTGATAAATACAGTACTGCCCGCTACTCTCCTGTTCTGATAAATACAGTACTGCCCGCTACTCTCCTGTGCTGATAAATACAGTACTGCCCGCTCCTCTCCTGTGCTGATAAATACAGTACTGCCCGCTCCTCTCCTGTGCTGAAAAATACAGTACTGCCCGCTCCTCTCCTGTGCTGATAAATACAGTACTGCCCGCTCCTCTCCTGCGCTGATAAATACAGTACTGCCCGCTCCTCTCCTGCGCTGATATATACAGTACTGCCCGCTCCTCTCCTGCGCTGATAAATACAGTACTGCCCGCTCCTCTCCTGTGCTGATACATACAGTACTGCCCGCTCCTCTCCTGTGCTGATAAATACAGTACTGCCCGCTCCTCTCCTGCGCTGATAAATACAGTTCTGCCCGCTCCTCTCCTGCGCTGATAAATACAGTACTGCCCGCTCCTCTCCTGCGCTGATACATACAGTACCGCCCGCTCCTCTCCTGCGCTGATAAATACAGTAATGCCCGCTCCTCTCCTGCGCTGATACATACAGTACTGCCCGCTCCTCTCCTGTGCTGATACATACAGTACTGCCCGCTCCTCTCCTGTGCTGATAAATACAGTACTGCCCGCTCCTCTCCTGCGCTGATAAATACAGTTCTGCCCGCTCCTCTCCTGCGCTGATAAATACAGTACTGCCCGCTCCTCTCCTGTGCTGATAAATACAGTACTGCCCGCTCCTCTCCTGTGCTGATAAATACAGTACTGCCCGCTCCTCTCCTGCGCTGATAAATACAGTACTGCCCACTCCTCTCCTGTGCTGATAAATACAGTACTGCCCGCTCCTCTCTTGTGCTGATAAATACAGTACTGCCCGCTCCTCTCCTGCGCTGATAAATACAGTACTGCCCGCTCCTCTCCTGCGCTGATATATACAGTACTGCCCGCTCCTCTCCTGCGCTGATAAATACAGTACTGCCCGCTCCTCTCCTGTGCTGATAAAAATACAATACTGCCCGCTCCCCTCCTGCGCTGATACATACAGTACTGCCCGCTCCTCTCCTGTGCTGATAAATACAGTACTGCCCGCTTCTCTCCTGCGCTGATAAATACAGTACTGCCCGCTCCTCTCCTGCCCTGATAAATACAGTACTGCCCGCTCCTCTCCTGCCCTGATAAATACAGTACTGCCCGCTCCTCTCCTGCCCTGATAAATACAGTACTGACCGCTCCTCTCCTGCGCTGATAAATACAGTACTGCCCGCTTCTCTCCTGCGCTGATAAATACAGTACTGCCCGCTCCTCTCCTGCGCTGATACATACAGTACTGCCCGCTCCTCTCCTGCGCTGATAAATACAGTACTGCCCGCTCCTCTCCCACGCTGATACATACAGTACTGCCCGCTCCTCTCCTGTGATGATAAATACAGTACTGCCCGCTCCTCTCCTGCGCTGATACATACAGTACTGCCCGCTCCCCTCCTGCGCTGATAAATACAGTACTGCCCGCTTCTCTCCTGTGCTGATAAATACAGTACTGCCCGCTCCTCTCCTGTGCTGATAAATACAGTACTGCCCGCTCCTCTCCTGTGCTGATAAATACTGTACTGCCCACTCCTCTCCTGCGCTGATAAATACAGTACTGCCCGCTCCTCTCCTGTGCTGATAAATACAGTACTGCCTGCTCCTCTCCTGCGCTGATATATACAGTACTGCCCGCTCCTCTCCTGCGCTGATAAATACAGTACTGCCCACTCCTCTCCTGTGCTGATACATACAGTACTGCACGCTCCCCTCCTGCGCTGATAAATACAGTACTGCCCGCTCCTCTCCTGCGCTGATAAATACAGTACTGCCCGCTCCTCTCCTGCGCTGATAAATACTGTACTGCCCGCTCCTCTCCTGCGCTGATAAATACAGTACTGCCCGCTCCTCTCCTGCGCTGATATATACAGTACTGCCCGCTCCTCTCCTGCGCTGATAAATACTGTACTGCCTGCTCCTCTTCTGCGCTGATAAATACTGTACTGCCCGCTCCTCTCCTGCGCTGATAAATACTGTACTGCCCGCTCCTCTCCTGCGCTGATAAATACTGTACTGCCTGCTCCTCTCCTGCGCTGATAAATACTGTACTGCCCGCTCCTCTCCTGTGCTGATAAATACAGTACTGCCCGCTCCTCTCCTGCGCTGATAAATACAGTACTGCCCGCTCCCCTCCTGCGCTGATAAATACTGTACTGCCCGCTCCTCTCCTGCGCTGATAAATACAGTACTGCCCGCTCCTCTCCTGTGCTGATACATACAGTACTGCCCGCTCCCCTCCTGCGCTGATAAATACAGTACTGCCCGCTCCTCTCCTGTGCTGATACATACTGTACTGCCTGCTCCTCTCCTGCGCTGATAAATACTGTACTGCCCGCTCCTCTCCTGCGCTGATACATACTGTTCTGCCCGCTCCTCTCCTGTGCTGATAAATACAGTACTGCCCGCTCCTCTCCTGCGCTGATATATACAGTACTGCCCACTCCTCTCCTGCAGTGATAAATACAGTACTGCACGCTCCTCTCCTGCGCTGATAAATACAGTACTGCCCGCTCCCCTCCTGTGCTGATAAATACAGTACTGCCCGCTGCTCTCCTGCGCTGATAAATACAGTACTGCCCGCTCCTCTCCTGCGCTGATACATACAGTACTGCCCGCTCCTCTCCTGCGCTGATAAATACAGTACTGCCGCTCCTCTCCTGTGCTGATACATACAGTACTGCCGCTCCTCTCCTGCGCTTATACATACAGTACTGCCCGCTCCTCTCCTGCGCTGATAAATCCAGTACTGCCCGCTCCTCTCCTGTGCTGATATATACAGTACTGCCCGCGTCTCTCCTGCACTGATAAATACAGTACTGCCCGCTTCCCTCCTGTGCTGATAAATACAGTACTGCCCGCTCCTCTCCTGCGCTGATAAATACAGTACTACCCACTCCTCTCCTGCGCTGATAAATACAGTACTGCCCGCTCCTCTCCTGCGCTGATACATACAGTACTGCCCGCTCCTCTCCTGCGCTGATAAATACAGTACTGCCCGCTCCTCTCCTGCGCTGATAAATACAGTACTGCCCGCTACTCTCCTGTTCTGATAAATACAGTACTGCCCGCTACTCTCCTGTGCTGATAAATACAGTACTGCCCGCTCCTCTCCTGTGCTGATAAATACAGTACTGCCCGCTCCTCTCCTGCGCTGATACATACAGTACTGCCCGCTCCTCTCCTGTGCTGATATATACAGTACTGCCAGCTCCTCTCCTGTGCTGATAAATACAGTACTGCCCCCTCCTCTCCTGTGCTGATACATACAGTACTGTCCGCTCCTCTCCTGCGCTGATAAATACTGTACTGCCCGCTCCTCTCCTGCGCTGATAAATACAGTACTGCCCGCTCCTCTCCTGTGCTGATAAATACAGTACTGCCCGCTTCTCTCCTGCGCTGATACAGTACTGCCCGCTCCTCTCCTGCGCTGATAAATACAGTACTGCCCGCTCCCCTCCTGCGCTGATAAATACTGTACTGCTCGCTCCTCTCCTGCGCTGATAAATACAGTACTGCCCGCTCCTCTCCTGTGCTGATACATACAGTACTGCCCGCTCCTCTCCTGTGCTGATACATACAGTACTGCCCGCTCCTCTCCTGCGCTGATACATACAGTACTGCCCGCTCCCCTCCTGCGCTGATAAATACAGTACTGCCCACTCCTCTCCTGTGCTGATAAATACAGTACTGTCCGCTCCTCTCCTGCGCTGATAAATACTGTACTGCCCGCTCCTCTCCTGCGCTGATAAATACTGTACTGCCCGCTCCTCTCCTGCGCTGATAAATACTGTACTGCCCGCTCCTCTCCTGCGCTGATAAATACTGTACTGCCCGCTCCTCTCCTGTGCTGATAAATACTGTACTGCCCGCTCCTCTCCTGCGCTGATAAATACAGTACTGCCCGCTCCTCTCCTGTGCTGATAAATACTGTACTGCCCACTCCTCTCCTGATAAATACAGTACTGCCTGCTTCTCTCTGCGCTGATAAATACTGTACTGCCCGCTCCTCTCCTGCGCTGATAAATACTGTACTGCCCGCTCCTCTCCTGCGCTGATACATACAGTACCGCCCGCTGCTCTCCTGTGCTGATAAATACAGTACTGCCCGCTCCTCTCCTGCGCTGATAAATACAGTACTGCCCGCTCCTCTCCTGCGCTGATAAATCCAGTACTGCCCGCTCCTCTCCTGTGCTGATATATACAGTACTGCCCGCGCCTCTCCTGCACTGATAAATACAGTACTGCCCGCTTCCCTCCTGTGCTGATAAATACAGTACTGCCCGCTCCTCTCCTGCGCTGATAAATACAGTACTACCCACTCCTCTCCTGCGCTGATAAATACAGTACTGCCCGCTCCTCTCCTGCGCTGATAAATACAGTACTGCCCGCTCCTCTCCTGCGCTGATAAATACAGTACTGCCCGCTCCTCTCCTGTGCTGATAAATACAGTACTGCCCGCGCCTCTCCTGCGCTGATACATACAGTACTGCCCGCTCCTCTCCTGCGCTGATAAATACAATACTGCCCGCTCCCCTCCTGCGCTGATACATACAGTACTGCCCGCTCCTCTCCTGTGCTGATACATACAGTACTGCCCGCTCCTCTCCTGTGCTGATACATACAGTACTGCCCGCTCCTCTCCTGCACTGATAAATACAGTACTGCCCGCTCCTCTCCTGCGCTGATAAATACAGTACTGCCCGCTTCCCTATTGTGCTGATAAATACAGTACTGCCCGCTCCTCTCCTGCGCTGATAAATACAGTACTGCCCGCTCCTCTCCTGCGCTGATAAATACAGTACTGCCCGCTCCTCTCCTGCGCTGATAAATACAGTACTACCCACTCCTCTCCTGCGCTGATAAATACAGTACTGCCCGCACCTCTCTCCTGCGCTGATATATACAGTACTGCCCGCTCCTCTCCTGTGCTGATAAATACAGTACTGCCCGCTCCTCTCCTGCGCTGATAAATACTATACTGCCCGCTCCTCTCCTGCGCTGATAAATACAGTACTGCCCGCTACTCTCCTGTTCTGATAAATACAGTACTGCCCGCTACTCTCCTGTGCTGATAAATACAGTACTGCCCGCTCCTCTCCTGCGCTGATAAATAGAGAACTGCCCGCTCCTCTCCTGCGCTGATAAATACAGTACTGCTCGCTCCTCTCCTGCACTGATAAATACAGTAATGCCCGCTCCTCTCCTGTGCTGATAAATACAGTACTGCCTGCTCCTCTCCTGCGCTGATATATACAGTACTGCCCGCTCCTCTCCTGCGCTGATAAATACAGTACTGCCCGCTCCTCTCCTGCGCTGATAAATACAGTACTGCCCACTCCTCTCCTGTGCTGATACATACAGTACTGCCCGCTCCTCTCCTGTGCTGATAAATACAGTACTGCCCACTCCTCTCCTGTGCTGATAAATACAGTACTGCCCGCTCCTCTCCTGCGCTGATAAATACAGTACTGCCCGCTCCCCTCCTGCGCTGATAAATACTGTACTGCCCGCTCCTCTCCTGCGCTGATAAATACAGTACTGCCCGCTCCTCTCCTGTGCTGATACATACAGTACTGCCCGCTCCCCTCCTGCGCTGATAAATACAGTACTGCCCACTCCTCTCCTGTGCTGATAAATACAGTACTGTCCGCTCCTCTCCTGCGCTGATAAATACTGTACTGCCCGCTCCTCTCCTGCGCTGATAAATACTGTACTGCCTGCTCCTCTCCTGCGCTGATAAATACTGTACTGCCCGCTCCTCTCCTGTGCTGATAAATACTGTACTGCCCGCTCCTCTCCTGCGCTAATAAATACAGTACTGCCCGCTCCTCTCCTGTGCTGATAAATACTGTACTGCCCACTCCTCTCCTGATAAATACAGTACTGCCTGCTTCTCTCTGCGCTGATAAATACTGTACTGCCCGCTCCTCTCCTGCGCTGATAAATACAGTACTGCCCGCTCCTCTCCTGCGCTGATAAATACTGTACTGCCCGCTCCTCTCCTGCGCTGATACATACAGTACCGCCCGCTCCTCTCCTGTGCTGATAAATACAGTACTGCCCGCTCCTCTCCTGCGCTGATAAATCCAGTACTGCCCGCTCCTCTCCTGTGCTGATATATACAGTACTGCCCGCGCCTCTCCTGCACTGATAAATACAGTACTGCCCGCTCCTCTCCTGCGCTGATAAATCCAGTACTGCCCGCTCCTCTCCTGTGCTGATATATACAGTACTGCCCGCGCCTCTCCTGCACTGATAAATACAGTACTGCCCGCTTCCCTCCTGTGCTGATAAATCCAGTACTGCAAGCTCCTCTCCTGCGCTGATAAATACAGTACTACCCGCTCCTCTCCTGCGCTGATAAATACAGTACTGCCCGCTCCTCTCCTGCGCTGATAAATACAGTACTGCCCGCTACTCTCCTGTTCTGATAAATACAGTACTGCCCGCTACTCTCCTGTGCTGATAAATACAGTACTGCCCGCTCCTCTCCTGTGCTGATAAATACAGTACTGCCCGCTCCTCTCCTGCGCTGATACAGTACTGCCCGCTCCTCTCCTGCGCTGATAAATACAGTACTGCCCGCTCCTCTCCTGTGCTGATAAATACAGTACTGCCCGCTCCTCTCCTGCGCTGATACAGTACTGCCCGCTCCTCTCCTGCGCTGATAAATACAGTACTGCCCGCTCCTCTCCTGTGCGATTCACTAGTTCCCTTGTTTAAGGGCCTCATTCACTAGACTTCAATAAGTGGCTTAATGCACATTAAATGCCCGTAAAGCGCAATATTGCTGTTTTGCTATTCACTAAGTTTTTAACCGCTATAGTTATTAAAGGATTAACCCCCTCCCCCACTATCCACCTGGGAGGCCTAACCACCCTCCCCGGGGCAACAACCCCCATCCTCTACCCATTGATTGTCACACTGGTACATCATGCCCATATAACATGGGCATGATTTACCACAATGGCAGCCTATGGGCAACCTATATAAAAAAAACAATCACCAAAAATACACAAGAATTAAAAAAAAACCATCACCAAAAGAAAAACAACAATGAAATAAACCAATCGCCAAAAGATACACAATAAAAAAAACAAGTACCAAAAGAAACACAATTAAAAAAAACAAGCACCAAAAATACATTACAATTAAATTTTAAAAAGCATTTTCCAAACAATGCATTGCTTGTCACTGTATTTATCAATAGCCCCAAATGGTCACAGATAAACGCATTGGCAGTCAATGAGCAACCTAAAGAAAAATAATAACAAAATACAATAAAAATACCAAAAAACGAAAATAACATAAATCAATGTTTTTCTTACCTTTTTGATGTCTTCACCCTCCGATTCCGATTGCAGCAGAAACCCCTTGAGCCTCGACGCAATGCTCCTCAACTCCATGTAACTTCTTCTCTTCTTTCTTGAGTCTTCTCTTCTTTCTTTATAATCCAATCCATTGGGCGGATGTGGTCCCATCGTCTTCGTGGGCTCAAATGAGACGGGACAGGCCTTATATAAATCCTGTGATGTCACATTTGAGTGTTGAATGATACACCTCCAATCCAATTGGATGATGTACCATGTAACAGAATCAGCCATCACATGCTACTCCAACCAATCGGTTTGGGAGATATACCATGTGAGGCATCACATGGTACACCCCCAATCTGATTGCTTGTAGTAAACCATGTGACAGCTTCTATATTTTTTTTTAAAGGATGTGATGTCACTCCCTTTTCGAGACGTCACATCCTCTGAATAAAAAATGGAAGCTGTCACGTGGTACTTACTGAGTAAGAGACACTGCAGGATAATTTGGCAGAGGGGTACATTACTATTTTCACTGTACAATTGACATAAATATTGTTCATGGTTCTCAGATTCTGAGGGCCACTGTGTGTGATTTTTGTTGTCCTCATATATAAAAGTATTGTTATTCACAAGATACGTGTCCCGATGCGTGGTCCGATCTCTGCCTGGTTTCTCAGTGGCTGAGTATTCTTTCTTATGCACAGGGGAGATATACTCAAGTCCCCGCCCTAGTATCTACACATTAATACATCTAGGGAAATAAAGAGGGGTCACTTAGGTTTTGAAGCAGGGGGGTCCCCGTAGCTGATCCCGGGTTTATTTCAGCTCTGGGTACCCCCTGCTTCCCGAGATACTTACCTCAAAAAGGGGTGCTGTTGTCTCTGCGCCGTTTAAAAGTCCCGCGTCACGTGGGCCAATGGGAATCTGCAAGGGATGAAGATACGGCTTCCTATTGGCCCCCATGACACCGGACAGTTAATCCTCCATTATGTTAGCCCCAACTAGACCAGACGTTACTGCTACGTGTACCCCATTCCGAGGTGAATATCAGAGGAAGCAGGGAGTCCCCGGAACTAAAATTAACGGAGACCCCCTGCTTCCAAAAAGTGCTGCTTTAAAAAGGAAAAAAAACAAAGATGAATATAGATGCTATATTTTATTATATATTATGCTATATTTCAAAGTCTCCGATCAGTAAAACTGGTGCTAAACAGAGGGGATAAAAGCTCCTGATTTATGCACAAAAAAATACATTCCATTAAACCTTATGGGGTTTATGGCCATATAAAGTGACCCGCTTGGATTGCAGCGCACCTTGAAGGGAGATGATGTCACCGTGGTGGACACACCACATGTGGCCACAGATGTGACTCCTGCGGAGACAGAATGGAAACATCTTATACAGAGCTAGGATTATGGATCATTCCAGGCAGTCGTGTGACTCTTCACCCGCAGGAGTTCCCACTAAAGCTATTTGGTTAGAAGAAGGAGGTACAGTGATTCACAGGGAACATCCTGTGTTCTATAGAAGGTGCTGTACATCACCAGGAGATTTAACCGCTTCTGGATCAGGGGGCTTGCAAAACCGAGTTTTCCAGCCCCTAAAGTGTGAACTCATTCAGCCAGCCCCCCCAAAATCCCCCAAATTCTACAAATTACCTTTTATTTTCCTTCCTCATCGCGGCCAAAGCTTCGAGTACTGACATTTTCTATTTTGTAGAAGTAACATAACATTTGGGGGGGGGGGGGCTCTTAAAAATGGTCACTATTGTTGCTTGATGACTCAGCCCATACCACTGCAGGTATGAAATTGCTGTGTTGGGTACCCGCATTTTCTTAATAACTATAACAAACGCATGCTGTGTATTTGATGAGATTCAATATTGAACTTTTGGTAGAGATCAGCACATTTCTCAAATATTCGCGATTCGGTTATTTGGTTTTAAAGAGTGATAGAGAGAGAGATTTGTTGAGGGGATATATAGCATTTGGGAGTAAAAAAAGGACTACCTGTTTTCCTCGTCTCCTCCCCTCTCATATATAAACATGGACGGATGTTATGACATTTGCAGAAGGGGGCGGGGGGGAGTTAAAAAGCCGCCGGCGAATATTTATCTGCAAATCGAGTTATGTTCGGAATGGCGCGAAGAATTCGGGGCTCAAATTTTTGGGTCTTTTAATGGTAAGATAATTATAAAACTTAGAAAATTAAACAAGCCTAAGAATGTTAAGTATGTTTTTACATAGCTGAATCCTTTCCCTTTATTGGTTCATTGGTCGTTACAGTGTAACTCTTCCTGCCTGTTCCCAAGGGAGTTTACATCAAATGTCTGGTTACCTTCTCAGGGTGCTGGATCCGGGCAGGCTGAGCGTTGGTTACCGTGTCAGGGTGCTGGATCCGGGCAGGCTGGGCGTTGGTTACCGTGTCAGGGTGCTGGATCCGTGCAGGCCGGGCGTTGGTTACCGTGTCAGGGTGCTGGATCCGTGCAGGCTGCGTGTTGGTTACCTTGTCAGGGTGCTGGATCCGTGCAGGCTGGGTGTTGGTTACCGTATCAGGGTGCTGGATCCGTGCAGGCTGGGCGTTGGTTACCTTGTCAGGGTGCTGGATCCGTGCAGGCTGGGTGTTGGTTACCTTGTCAGGGTGCTGGTCCGTGCAGGCCGGGCGTTGGTTACCTTGTCAGGGTGCTGGATCTGTGCAGGCTGGGTGTTGGTTTCTTTGTCAGGGTGCTGGATCCGTGCAGGCCGGGCGTGGGTTACCTTGTCAGGGTGCTGGATCCGTGCAGGCTGGGCGTTGGTTACTGTGTCAGGGTGCGGGATCCGTGCAGGCCGGGCATTGGTTACCTTGTCAGGGAGCTGGATCTGTACAGGCCGGGCGTTGGTTACCGTGTACTCAAATTTTTGGGTCTTTTAATGGTAAGATAATTATAAAACTTAGAAAATTAAACAAGCCTAAGAATGTTAAGTATGTTTTTACATAGCTGAATCCTTTCCCTTTATTGGTTCATTGGTCGTTACAGTGTAACTCTTCCTGCCTGTTCCCAAGGGAGTTTACATCAAATGTCTGGTTACCTTCTCAGGGTGCTGGATCCGGGCAGGCTGAGCGTTGGTTACCGTGTCAGGGTGCTGGATCCGTGCAGGCCGGGCGTTGGTTACCGTGTCAGGGTGCTGGATCCGTGCAGGCTGCGTGTTGGTTACCTTGTCAGGGTGCTGGATCCGTGCAGGCTGGGTGTTGGTTACCGTATCAGGGTGCTGGATCCGTGCAGGCTGGGCGTTGGTTACCTTGTCAGGGTGCTGGATCCGTGCAGGCTGGGTGTTGGTTACCTTGTCAGGGTGCTGGTCCGTGCAGGCCGGGCGTTGGTTACCTTGTCAGGGTGCTGGATCTGTGCAGGCTGGGTGTTGGTTTCTTTGTCAGGGTGCTGGATCCGTGCAGGCCGGGCGTGGGTTACCTTGTCAGGGTGCTGGATCCGTGCAGGCTGGGCGTTGGTTACTGTGTCAGGGTGCGGGATCCATGCAGGCCGGGCATTGGTTACCTTGTCAGGGAGCTGGATCTGTACAGGCCGGGCGTTGGTTACCGTGTCAGGGTGCTGGATCCGTGCAGGCTGGGCGTTGGTTACCTTGTCAGGGTGCTGGATCCGTGCAGGCCGGGCGTTGGTTACCTTGTCAGGGTGCTGGATCTGTGCAGGCTGGGCGCTGGTTACCATGTCAGGGTGCTGGATCCGTGCAGGCTGGGGGTTGGTTACCTTGACAGGGTGCTGGATCCGTGCAGGCTGCGTGTTGGTTACCTTGTCAGGGTGCTGGATCCGTGCAGGCTGGGTGTTGGTTACCTTGTCAGGGAGCTGGATCTGTGCAGGCTGGGCGCTGGTTACCATGTCAGGGTGCTGGATCCGTGCAGGCCGGGCGTTGGTTACCGTGTCAGGGTGCTGGATCCGTGCAGGCTGCGTGTTGGTTACCTTGTCAGGGTGCTGGATCCGTGCAGGCTGGGTGTTGGTTACCTTGTCAGGGTGCTGGATCCGTGCAGGCCGGGCGTTGGTTACCTTGTCAGGGTGCTGGATACGGGCAGGCTGAGCATTGGTTACCTTGTCAGGGTGCTGGATCCATGCAGGCTGCGTGTTGGTTACCTTGTCAGGGTGCTGGATCCGTGCAGGCTGGGTGTTGGTTACCTTGTCAGGGTGCTGGATCCGTGCAGGCTGAGCGTTGGTTACCTTGTCAGGGTGCTGGATCCGTGCAGGCCGGGCGTTGGTTACCTTGTCAGGGTGCTGGATCCGTGCAGGCTGAGTGTTGGTTTCTTTGTCAGGGTGCTGGATCCGTGCAGGCCGGGCGTGGGTTACCTTGTCAGGGTGCTGGATCCGTGCAGGCTGGGCGTTGGTTACCTTGTCAGGGTGCTGGATCCGTGCAGGCTGGGCGTTGGTTACTGTGTCAGGGTGCTGGATCCGTGCAGGCTGCGTGTTGGTTACCGTATCAGGGTGCTGGATCCGTGCAGGCCGGGCGTTGGTTACCTTGTCAGGGTGCTGGATCCGTGCAGGTGCGTGTTGGTTACCGTATCAGGGTGCTGGATCCGTACAGGCCGGGCATTGGTTACCTTGTCAGGGAGCTGGATCTGTGCAGGCTGGGCGCTGGTTACCATGTCAGGGTGCTGGATCCGTGCAGGCTGGGTGTTGGTTACCTTGTCAGGGTGTTGGATCCGTGCAGGCTGAGCGTTGGTTACCATGTCAGGGTGCTGGATCCGTGCAGGCTAGGTGTTGGTTACCTTGTCAGGGTGTTGGATCCGTGCAGGCTGAGTGTTGGTTACCATGTCAGGGTGCTGGATCTGTGCAGGCTGGGTGTTGGTTACCTTGTCAGGGTGCTGGATCCGTGCAGGCTGGGCATTGGTTACCATGTCAGGGTGCTGGATCTGTGCAGGCTGGGCATTGGTTACCGTGTCCGGGTGCTGGATCCGTGCAGGCTGGGCGTTAGTTACCTTGTCAGGGTGCTGGATCTGTGCAGGCTGGGCATTGGTTTCTTTGTCAGGGTGCTGAATCCGTGCAGGCTGGGTGTTGGTTACCTTGTCAGGGTGCTGGATCCGTGCAGGCTGGGCGTTGGTTACCTTGTCAGGGTGCTGGATCCGTGCAGGCTGAGCGTTGGTTACCTTGTCAGGGTGCTGGATCTGTGCAGGCTGGGTGGTGGTTATCTTGTCGGGGTGCTGGATCCGTGCAGGCTGAGCGTTGGTTACCGTGTCAGGGTGCTGGATCTGTGCAGGCTGGGTGGTGGTTATCTTGTCAGGGTGCTGGATCTGTGCAGGCCGGGTGTTGGTTTCTTTGTCAGGGTGCTGGATCTGTGCAGGCTGGGCGTTGGTTACCTTGTCAGGGTGCTGGATCCGTGCAGGCTGGGCGTTGGTTACAGTGTCAGGGTGCTGGATCTGGGCAGGCTGAGCGTTGGTTACCGTGTCAGGGTGCTGGATCCGTGCAGGCTGAGCGTTGGTTTCTTTGTCAGGGTGCTGGATCCGTGCAGGCTGGGTGTTGGTTACCTTGTCAGGGTGCTGGATCCGTGCAGGCTGGGCGTTGGTTACCTTGTCAGGGTGCTGGATCCGTGCAGGCTGGGCGTTGGTTACCTTGTCAGGGTGCTGGATCCGTGCAGGCTGGGCGTTGGTTACCGTGTCAGGGTGCTGGATCCGTGCAGGCTGGGCGTTGGTTACCGTGTCAGGGTGCTGGGTCCGTGCAGGCTGGGTGTTGGTTACCGTGTCAGGGTGCTGGATCCGTGCAGGCTGCGTGTTGGTTACCTTGTCCGGGTGCTGGATCCGTGCAGGCTGAGCGTTGGTTACCGTGTCAGGGTGCTGGATCCGTGCAGGCTGGGCATTGGTTACCGTGTCAGGGTGCTGGATCTGTGCAGGCTGTGTGGTGGTTATCTTGTTGGGGTGCTGGATCCGTGCAGGCTGGGTGTTGGTTACGTTGTCAGGGTGCTGGATCTGTGCAGGCTGGGCGTTGGTTTCTTTGTCAGGGTGCTGGATCCGTGCAGGCTGGGCGTGGGTTACCTTGTCAGGGTGCTGGATCCGTACAGGCTGGGCGTTGGTTACCTTGTCAGGGTGCTGGATCCGTGCAGGCTGAGCGTTGGTTACCTTGTCAGGGTGCTGGATCTGTGCAGGCTGGGTGGTGGTTATCTTGTCGGGGTGCTGGATCCGTGCAGGCTGAGCGTTGGTTACCGTGTCAGGGTGCTGGATCCGTGCAGGCTGGGCGTTAGTTACCTTGTCAGGGTGCTGGATCTGTGCAGGCTGGGCATTGGTTTCTTTGTCAGGGTGCTGAATCCGTGCAGGCTGGGTGTTGGTTACCTTGTCAGGGTGCTGGATCCGTGCAGGCTGGGCGTTGGTTACCTTGTCAGGGTGCTGGATCCGTGCAGGCTGAGCGTTGGTTACCTTGTCAGGGTGCTGGATCTGTGCAGGCTGGGTGGTGGTTATCTTGTCGGGGTGCTGGATCCGTGCAGGCTGAGCGTTGGTTACCGTGTCAGGGTGCTGGATCTGTGCAGGCTGGGTGGTGGTTATCTTGTCAGGGTGCTGGATCTGTGCAGGCCGGGTGTTGGTTTCTTTGTCAGGGTGCTGGATCTGTGCAGGCTGGGCGTTGGTTACCTTGTCAGGGTGCTGGATCCGTGCAGGCTGGGCGTTGGTTACAGTGTCAGGGTGCTGGATCTGGGCAGGCTGAGCGTTGGTTACCGTGTCAGGGTGCTGGATCCGTGCAGGCTGAGCGTTGGTTTCTTTGTCAGGGTGCTGGATCCGTGCAGGCTGGGTGTTGGTTACCTTGTCAGGGTGCTGGATCCGTGCAGGCTGGGCGTTGGTTACCTTGTCAGGGTGCTGGATCCGTGCAGGCTGGGCGTTGGTTACCTTGTCAGGGTGCTGGATCCGTGCAGGCTGGGCGTTGGTTACCGTGTCAGGGTGCTGGATCCGTGCAGGCTGGGCGTTGGTTACCTTGTCAGGGTGCTGGGTCCGTGCAGGCTGGGTGTTGGTTACCGTGTCAGGGTGCTGGATCCGTGCAGGCTGCGTGTTGGTTACCTTGTCCGGGTGCTGGATCCGTGCAGGCTGAGCGTTGGTTACCGTGTCAGGGTGCTGGATCCGTGCAGGCTGGGCATTGGTTACCGTGTCAGGGTGCTGGATCTGTGCAGGCTGTGTGGTGGTTATCTTGTCGGGGTGCTGGATCCGTGCAGGCTGGGTGTTGGTTACGTTGTCAGGGTGCTGGATCTGTGCAGGCTGGGCGTTGGTTTCTTTGTCAGGGTGCTGGATCCGTGCAGGCTGGGCGTGGGTTACCTTGTCAGGGTGCTGGATCCGTACAGGCTGGGCGTTGGTTACCTTGTCAGGGTGCTGGATACGGGCAGGCTGAGCGTTGGTTACCTTGTCAGGGTGCTGGATCCGTGCAGGCTGAGCGTTGGTTACCTTGTCAGGGTGCTGGATCCGTGCAGGCTGCGTGTTGGTTACCTTGTCAGGGTGCTGGATCCGTGCAGGCTGCGTGTTGGTTACCTTGTCAGGGTGCTGGATCTGTGCAGGGTGGGCGTTGGTTACCTTGTCAGGGTGCTGGATCCGTGCAGGCCGGGCGTTGGTTACCTTGTCAGGGTGCTGGATCCGTGCAGGCCGGGCGTTGGTTACCTTGTCAGGGTGATGGATCCGTGCAGGCCGGGCGTTGGTTACCTTGTCAGGGTGCTGGATCCGTGCAGGCTGGGCGTTGGTTTCTTTGTCAGGGTGCTGGATCCGTGCAGGCCGGGCGTGGGTTACCGTGTCAGGGTTCTGGATCTGTGCAGGGTGGGCGTTGGTTACCTTGTCAGGGTGCTGGATCCGTGCAGGCTGGGTGTTGGTTACCGTGTCAGGGTGCTGGATCCGTGCAGGCTGGGCGTTGGTTTCTTTGTCAGGGTGCTGGATCCGTGCAGGCTGGGTGTTGGTTACCTTGTCAGGGTGCTGGATCCGTGCAGGCTGGGCGTTGGTTACCTTGTCAGGGTGCTGGATCCGTGCAGGCTGGGCGTTGGTTACCTTGTCAGGGTGCTGGATCCGTGCAGGCTGGGCGTTGGTTACCGTGTCAGGGTGCTGGATCCGTGCAGGCTGGGCGTTAGTTACCGTGTCAGGGTGCTGGGTCCGTGCAGGCTGGGTTTTGGTTACCGTGTCAGGGTGCTGGATCCGTGCAGGCTGCGTGTTGGTTACCTTGTCCGGGTGCTGGATCCGTGCAGGCTGAGCGTTGGTTACCGTGTCAGGGTGCTGGATCCGTGCAGGCTGGGCATTGGTTACCGTGTCAGGGTGCTGGATCTGTGCAGGCTGGGTGGTGGTTATCTTGTCGGGGTGCTGGATCCGTGCAGGCTGGGTGTTGGTTACCTTGTCAGGGTGCTGGATCCGTGCAGGCTGAGCGTTGGTTACCTTGTCAGGGTGCTGGATCCGTGCAGGCTGGGCGTTGGTTACAGTGTCAGGGTGCTGGATCTGGGCAGGCTGAGCGTTGGTTACCGTGTCAGGGTGCTGGATCCGTGCAGGCTGAGCGTTGGTTTCTTTGTCAGGGTGCTGGATCCGTGCAGGCTGGGTGTTGGTTACCTTGTCAGGGTGCTGGATCCGTGCAGGCTGGGCGTTGGTTACCTTGTCAGGGTGCTGGATCCGTGCAGGCTGGGCGTTGGTTACCTTGTCAGGGTGCTGGATCCGTGCAGGCTGGGCGTTGGTTACCGTGTCAGGGTGCTGGATCCGTGCAGGCTGGGCGTTGGTTACCGTGTCAGGGTGCTGGGTCCGTGCAGGCTGGGTGTTGGTTACCGTGTCAGGGTGCTGGATCCGTGCAGGCTGCGTGTTGGTTACCTTGTCCGGGTGCTGGATCCGTGCAGGCTGAGCGTTGGTTACCGTGTCAGGGTGCTGGATCCGTGCAGGCTGGGCATTGGTTACCGTGTCAGGGTGCTGGATCTGTGCAGGCTGTGTGGTGGTTATCTTGTCGGGGTGCTGGATCCGTGCAGGCTGGGTGTTGGTTACGTTGTCAGGGTGCTGGATCTGTGCAGGCTGGGCGTTGGTTTCTTTGTCAGGGTGCTGGATCCGTGCAGACTGGGCGTGGGTTACCTTGTCAGGGTGCTGGATCCGTACAGGCTGGGCGTTGGTTACCTTGTCAGGGTGCTGGATACGGGCAGGCTGAGCGTTGGTTACCTTGTCAGGGTGCTGGATCCGTGCAGGCTGAGCGTTGGTTACCTTGTCAGGGTGCTGGATCCGTGCAGGCTGCGTGTTGGTTACCTTGTCAGGGTGCTGGATCCGTGCAGGCTGCGTGTTGGTTACCTTGTCAGGGTGCTGGATCTGTGCAGGGTGGGCGTTGGTTACCTTGTCAGGGTGCTGGATCCGTGCAGGCCGGGCGTTGGTTACCTTGTCAGGGTGCTGGATCCGTGCAGGCCGGGCGTTGGTTACCTTGTCAGGGTGATGGATCCGTGCAGGCCGGGCGTTGGTTACCTTGTCAGGGTGCTGGATCCGTGCAGGCTGGGCGTTGGTTTCTTTGTCAGGGTGCTGGATCCGTGCAGGCCGGGCGTGGGTTACCGTGTCAGGGTTCTGGATCTGTGCAGGGTGGGCGTTGGTTACCTTGTCAGGGTGCTGGATCCGTGCAGGCTGGGTGTTGGTTACCGTGTCAGGGTGCTGGATCCGTGCAGGCTGGGCGTTGGTTTCTTTGTCAGGGTGCTGGATCCGTGCAGGCTGGGTGTTGGTTACCTTGTCAGGGTGCTGGATCCGTGCAGGCTGGGCGTTGGTTACCTTGTCAGGGTGCTGGATCCGTGCAGGCTGGGCGTTGGTTACCTTGTCAGGGTGCTGGATCCGTGCAGGCTGGGCGTTGGTTACCGTGTCAGGGTGCTGGATCCGTGCAGGCTGGGCGTTAGTTACCGTGTCAGGGTGCTGGGTCCGTGCAGGCTGGGTTTTGGTTACCGTGTCAGGGTGCTGGATCCGTGCAGGCTGCGTGTTGGTTACCTTGTCCGGGTGCTGGATCCGTGCAGGCTGAGCGTTGGTTACCGTGTCAGGGTGCTGGATCCGTGCAGGCTGGGCATTGGTTACCGTGTCAGGGTGCTGGATCTGTGCAGGCTGGGTGGTGGTTATCTTGTCGGGGTGCTGGATCCGTGCAGGCTGGGTGTTGGTTACCTTGTCAGGGTGCTGGATCCGTGCAGGCTGAGCGTTGGTTACCTTGTCAGGGTGCTGGATCCGTGCAGGCTGGGCGTTGGTTACAGTGTCAGGGTGCTGGATCTGGGCAGGCTGAGCGTTGGTTACCGTGTCAGGGTGCTGGATCCGTGCAGGCTGGGCATTGGTTACCGTGTCAGGGTGCTGGATCTGTGCAGGCTGTGTGGTGGTTATCTTGTCGGGGTGCTGGATCCGTGCAGGCTGGGTGTTGGTTACGTTGTCAGGGTGCTGGATCTGTGCAGGCTGGGCGTTGGTTTCTTTGTCAGGGTGCTGGATCCGTGCAGACTGGGCGTGGGTTACCTTGTCAGGGTGCTGGATCCGTACAGGCTGGGCGTTGGTTACCTTGTCAGGGTGCTGGATACGGGCAGGCTGAGCGTTGGTTACCTTGTCAGGGTGCTGGATCCGTGCAGGCTGAGCGTTGGTTACCTTGTCAGGGTGCTGGATCCGTGCAGGCTGCGTGTTGGTTACCTTGTCAGGGTGCTGGATCCGTGCAGGCTGCGTGTTGGTTACCTTGTCAGGGTGCTGGATCTGTGCAGGGTGGGCGTTGGTTACCTTGTCAGGGTGCTGGATCCGTGCAGGCCGGGCGTTGGTTACCTTGTCAGGGTGCTGGATCCGTGCAGGCCGGGCGTTGGTTACCTTGTCAGGGTGATGGATCCGTGCAGGCCGGGCGTTGGTTACCTTGTCAGGGTGCTGGATCCGTGCAGGCTGGGCGTTGGTTTCTTTGTCAGGGTGCTGGATCCGTGCAGGCCGGGCGTGGGTTACCGTGTCAGGGTTCTGGATCTGTGCAGGGTGGGCGTTGGTTACCTTGTCAGGGTGCTGGATCCGTGCAGGCTGGGTGTTGGTTACCGTGTCAGGGTGCTGGATCCGTGCAGGCTGGGCGTTGGTTTCTTTGTCAGGGTGCTGGATCCGTGCAGGCTGGGTGTTGGTTACCTTGTCAGGGTGCTGGATCCGTGCAGGCTGGGCGTTGGTTACCTTGTCAGGGTGCTGGATCCGTGCAGGCTGGGCGTTGGTTACCTTGTCAGGGTGCTGGATCCGTGCAGGCTGGGCGTTGGTTACCGTGTCAGGGTGCTGGATCCGTGCAGGCTGGGCGTTAGTTACCGTGTCAGGGTGCTGGGTCCGTGCAGGCTGGGTTTTGGTTACCGTGTCAGGGTGCTGGATCCGTGCAGGCTGCGTGTTGGTTACCTTGTCCGGGTGCTGGATCCGTGCAGGCTGAGCGTTGGTTACCGTGTCAGGGTGCTGGATCCGTGCAGGCTGGGCATTGGTTACCGTGTCAGGGTGCTGGATCTGTGCAGGCTGGGTGGTGGTTATCTTGTCGGGGTGCTGGATCCGTGCAGGCTGGGTGTTGGTTACCTTGTCAGGGTGCTGGATCCGTGCAGGCTGAGCGTTGGTTACCTTGTCAGGGTGCTGGATCCGTGCAGGCTGGGCGTTGGTTACAGTGTCAGGGTGCTGGATCTGGGCAGGCTGAGCGTTGGTTACCGTGTCAGGGTGCTGGATCCGTGCAGGCTGAGCGTTGGTTTCTTTGTCAGGGTGCTGGATCCGTGCAGGCTGGGTGTTGGTTACCTTGTCAGGGTGCTGGATCCGTGCAGGCTGGGCGTTGGTTACCTTGTCAGGGTGCTGGATCCGTGAAGGCTGGGCGTTGGTTACCTTGTCAGGGTGCTGGATCCGTGCAGGCTGGGCGTTGGTTACCGTGTCAGGGTGCTGGATCCGTGCAGGCTGGGCGTTGGTTACCGTGTCAGGGTGCTGGGTCCGTGCAGGCTGGGTGTTGGTTACCGTGTCAGGGTGCTGGATCCGTGCAGGCTGCGTGTTGGTTACCTTGTCCGGGTGCTGGATCCGTGCAGGCTGAGCGTTGGTTACCGTGTCAGGGTGCTGGATCCGTGCAGGCTGGGCATTGGTTACCGTGTCAGGGTGCTGGATCTGTGCAGGCTGTGTGGTGGTTATCTTGTCGGGGTGCTGGATCCGTGCAGGCTGGGTGTTGGTTACGTTGTCAGGGTGCTGGATCTGTGCAGGCTGGGCGTTGGTTTCTTTGTCAGGGTGCTGGATCCGTGCAGGCTGGGCGTGGGTTACCTTGTCAGGGTGCTGGATCCGTACAGGCTGGGCGTTGGTTACCTTGTCAGGGTGCTGGATACGGGCAGGCTGAGCGTTGGTTACCTTGTCAGGGTGCTGGATCCGTGCAGGCTGAGCGTTGGTTACCTTGTCAGGGTGCTGGATCCGTGCAGGCTGCGTGTTGGTTACCTTGTCAGGGTGCTGGATCCGTGCAGGCTGCGTGTTGGTTACCTTGTCAGGGTGCTGGATCTGTGCAGGGTGGGCGTTGGTTACCTTGTCAGGGTGCTGGATCCGTGCAGGCCGGGCGTTGGTTACCTTGTCAGGGTGCTGGATCCGTGCAGGCCGGGCGTTGGTTACCTTGTCAGGGTGATGGATCCGTGCAGGCCGGGCGTTGGTTACCTTGTCAGGGTGCTGGATCCGTGCAGGCTGGGCGTTGGTTTCTTTGTCAGGGTGCTGGATCCGTGCAGGCCGGGCGTGGGTTACCGTGTCAGGGTTCTGGATCTGTGCAGGGTGGGCGTTGGTTACCTTGTCAGGGTGCTGGATCCGTGCAGGCTGGGTGTTGGTTACCGTGTCAGGGTGCTGGATCCGTGCAGGCTGGGCGTTGGTTTCTTTGTCAGGGTGCTGGATCCGTGCAGGCTGGGTGTTGGTTACCTTGTCAGGGTGCTGGATCCGTGCAGGCTGGGCGTTGGTTACCTTGTCAGGGTGCTGGATCCGTGCAGGCTGGGCGTTGGTTACCTTGTCAGGGTGCTGGATCCGTGCAGGCTGGGCGTTGGTTACCGTGTCAGGGTGCTGGATCCGTGCAGGCTGGGCGTTAGTTACCGTGTCAGGGTGCTGGGTCCGTGCAGGCTGGGTTTTGGTTACCGTGTCAGGGTGCTGGATCCGTGCAGGCTGCGTGTTGGTTACCTTGTCCGGGTGCTGGATCCGTGCAGGCTGAGCGTTGGTTACCGTGTCAGGGTGCTGGATCCGTGCAGGCTGGGCATTGGTTACCGTGTCAGGGTGCTGGATCTGTGCAGGCTGGGTGGTGGTTATCTTGTCGGGGTGCTGGATCCGTGCAGGCTGGGTGTTGGTTACGTTGTCAGGGTGCTGGATCTGTGCAGGCTGGGCGTTGGTTTCTTTGTCAGGGTGCTGGATCCGTGCAGGCTGGGCGTGGGTTACCTTGTCAGGGTGCTTGATCCGTACAGGCTGGGCATTGGTTACCTTGTCAGGGTGCTGGATCCGGGCAGGGTGGGCGTTGGTTACCTTGTCAGGGTGCTGGATCCGTGCAGGCCGGGCGTTGGTTACCTTGTCAGGGTGCTGGATCCATGCAGGCCGGGCGTTGGTTACCTTGTCAGGGTGATGGATCCGTGCAGGCCGGGCGTTGGTTACCTTGTCAGGGTGCTGGATCCGTGCAGGCTGGGCGTTGGTTTCTTTGTCAGGGTGCTGGATCCGTGCAGGCCGGGCGTGGGTTACCGTGTCAGGGTTCTGGATCTGTGCAGGGTGTGCGTTGGTTACCTTGTCAGGGTGCTGGATCCGTGCAGGCTGGGTGTTGGTTACCGTGTCAGGGTGCTGGATCCGTGCAGGCTGGGCGTTGGTTTCTTTGTCAGGGTGCTGGATCCGTGCAGGCTGGGCGTTGGTTTCTTTGTCAGGGTGCTGGATCCGTGCAGGCTGGGTGTTGGTTACCGTGTCAGGGTGCTGGATCCGTGCAGGCTGGGCGTTGGTTTCTTTGTCAGGGTGCTGGATCCGTGCAGGCTGGGCGTTGGTTACCTTGTCAGGGTGCTGGATCCGTGCAGGCTGGGCGTTGGTTACCTTGTCAGGGTGCTGGATCCGCGCAGGCTGGGTGTTGGTTACCTTGTCAGGGTGCTGGATCCGCGCAGGCTGGGCGTTGGTTACCTTGTCAGGGTGCTGGATCTGTGCAGGCTGGGTGTTGGTTACCGTGTCAGGGTGCTGGATCCGTGCAGGCTGGGCATTGGTTTCTTTGTCAGGGTGCTGGATCCGTGCAGGCTGGGCGTTGGTTTCTTTGTCAGGGTGCTGGATCCGTGCAGGCCGGGCGTGGGTTACCGTGTCAGGGTGCTGGATCTGTGCAGGGTGGGCGTTGGTTACCTTGTCAGGGTGCTGGATCCGTGCAGGCTGGGCGTTGGTTACCTTGTCAGGGTGCTGGATCCGTGCAGGCTGGGCGTTGGTTACCTTGTCAGGGTGCTGGATCCGTACAGGCCGGGTGTTGGTTACCTTGTCAGGGTGCTGGATCCGTGCAGGCTGGGCGTTGGTTTCTTTGTCAGGGTGCTGGATCTGTGCAGGCTGGGCATTGGTTTCTTTGTCAGGGTGCTGGATCCGTGCAGGCCGGGTGTTGGTTATCTTGTCAGGGTGCTGGATCCGTGCAGGCTGGGCGTTGGTTTCTTTGTCAGGGTGCTGGATCTGTGCAGGCTGGGTGGTGGTTACCTTGTCTGGGTGCTGGATCCATGCAGGATGGGTGGTGGTTACCTTGTCTGGGTGCTGGATCCATGCAGGATGGGTGGTGGTTACCTTGTCTGGGTGCTGGATCCATGCAGGATGGATGGTGGTTACCTTGTCTGGGTGCTGGATCCGGGCAGACTGAGTGTTGGTTTCCTTGTCAGGGTGCTGGATCCGTACAGGCCGGGTGTTGGTTACCTTGTCAGGGTGCTGGATCCGTGCAGGCTGGGCGTTGGTTTCTTTGTCAGGGTGCTGGATCTGTGCAGGCTGGGCATTGGTTTCTTTGTCAGGGTGCTGGATCCGTGCAGGCCGGGTGTTGGTTATCTTGTCAGGGTGCTGGATCCGTGCAGGCTGGGCGTTGGTTTCTTTGTCAGGGTGCTGGATCTGTGCAGGCTGGGTGGTGGTTACCTTGTCTGGGTGCTGGATCCATGCAGGATGGGTGGTGGTTACCTTGTCTGGGTGCTGGATCCATGCAGGATGGGTGGTGGTTACCTTGTCTGGGTGCTGGATCCATGCAGGATGGATGGTGGTTACCTTGTCTGGGTGCTGGATCCGGGCAGACTGAGTGTTGGTTTCCTTGTCAGGGTGCTGGAACCCGGGCAGGCCGGGCGTGGGTTACCTTGTCAGGGTGCTGTATCTGGGCAGACTGGGTGTGAGTTACCTTGTCACGGTGCTCGATCCGTGCAGGTCAGGTGTGGGTTACCTTGTCACGGTGCTGGAATCTGGGCAGGGCAGGCGTTGGTTACCTTGTCACGGTGCTTAACCCGGGCAAGACGGGCGTGAGTTACCTTGTCAGGGTGCTGTATCCGGGCAGGCCAGGCGTGGGTGCCTTGTCAGTGTGCTGGATCCATGCAGGTCGGATGTGGGTTACCTTGCCACGGTGCTGGAACCCGGGCAGGCCGGACGTGTGTTACCTTGTTGGGTTGCTGGAACCCGGGCAGGCCGGGAGTGTGTTACCTTGTCAGGGTGCTGGAACCCGGGCAGGCCGGGCGTGGTTACCTTGTCAGGGTGCGGGATCCCGGGCAGGCCGGGCGTGGGTTACCTTGTCAGGGTGCTGGATCCGTGCAGGCCGGGCGTTGGTTACCTTGTCAGGGTGCTGGATCCATGCAGGCCGGGCGTTGGTTACCTTGTCAGGGTGATGGATCCGTGCAGGCCGGGCGTTGGTTACCTTGTCAGGGTGCTTGATCCGTGCAGGCTGGGCGTTGGTTTCTTTGTCAGGGTGCTGGATCCGTGCAGGCCGGGCGTGGGTTACCGTGTCAGGGTTCTGGATCTGTGCAGGGTGTGCGTTGGTTACCTTGTCAGGGTGCTGGATCCGTGCAGGCTGGGTGTTGGTTACCGTGTCAGGGTGCTGGATCCGTGCAGGCTGGGCGTTGGTTTCTTTGTCAGGGTGCTGGATCCGTGCAGGCTGGGCGTTGGTTTCTTTGTCAGGGTGCTGGATCCGTGCAGGCTGGGTGTTGGTTACCGTGTCAGGGTGCTGGATCCGTGCAGGCTGGGCGTTGGTTTCTTTGTCAGGGTGCTGGATCCGTGCAGGCTGGGCGTTGGTTACCTTGTCAGGGTGCTGGATCCGTGCAGGCTGGGCGTTGGTTACCTTGTCAGGGTGCTGGATCCGTGCAGGCTGGGCGTTGGTTTCTTTGTCAGGGTGCTGGATCTGTGCAGGCTGGGTGGTGGTTACCTTGTCTGGGTGCTGGATCCATGCAGGATGGGTGGTGGTTACCTTGTCTGGGTGCTGGATCCATGCAGGATGGGTGGTGGTTACCTTGTCTGGGTGCTGGATCCATGCAGGATGGATGGTGGTTACCTTGTCTGGGTGCTGGATCCGGGCAGACTGAGTGTTGGTTTCCTTGTCAGGGTGCTGGATCCGTACAGGCCGGGTGTTGGTTACCTTGTCAGGGTGCTGGATCCGTGCAGGCTGGGCGTTGGTTTCTTTGTCAGGGTGCTGGATCTGTGCAGGCTGGGCATTGGTTTCTTTGTCAGGGTGCTGGATCCGTGCAGGCCGGGTGTTGGTTATCTTGTCAGGGTGCTGGATCCGTGCAGGCTGGGCGTTGGTTTCTTTGTCAGGGTGCTGGATCTGTGCAGGCTGGGTGGTGGTTACCTTGTCTGGGTGCTGGATCCATGCAGGATGGGTGGTGGTTACCTTGTCTGGGTGCTGGATCCATGCAGGATGGGTGGTGGTTACCTTGTCTGGGTGCTGGATCCATGCAGGATGGATGGTGGTTACCTTGTCTGGGTGCTGGATCCGGGCAGACTGAGTGTTGGTTTCCTTGTCAGGGTGCTGGAACCCGGGCAGGCCGGGCGTGGGTTACCTTGTCAGGGTGCTGTATCTGGGCAGACTGGGTGTGAGTTACCTTGTCACGGTGCTCGATCCGTGCAGGTCAGGTGTGGGTTACCTTGTCACGGTGCTGGAATCTGGGCAGGGCAGGCGTTGGTTACCTTGTCACGGTGCTTAACCCGGGCAAGACGGGCGTGAGTTACCTTGTCAGGGTGCTGTATCCGGGCAGGCCAGGCGTGGGTGCCTTGTCAGTGTGCTGGATCCATGCAGGTCGGATGTGGGTTACCTTGCCACGGTGCTGGAACCCGGGCAGGCCGGACGTGTGTTACCTTGTTGGGTTGCTGGAACCCGGGCAGGCCGGGAGTGTGTTACCTTGTCAGGGTGCTGGAACCCGGGCAGGCCGGGCGTGGTTACCTTTTCAGGGTGCGGGATCCCGGGCAGGCCGGGCGTGGGTTACCTTGTCAGGGTGCTGGATCCGTGCAGGCCGGGCGTTGGTTACCTTGTCAGGGTGCTGGATCCATGCAGGCCGGGCGTTGGTTACCTTGTCAGGGTGATGGATCCGTGCAGGCCGGGCGTTGGTTACCTTGTCAGGGTGCTTGATCCGTGCAGGCTGGGCGTTGGTTTCTTTGTCAGGGTGCTGGATCCGTGCAGGCCGGGCGTGGGTTACCGTGTCAGGGTTCTGGATCTGTGCAGGGTGTGCGTTGGTTACCTTGTCAGGGTGCTGGATCCGTGCAGGCTGGGTGTTGGTTACCGTGTCAGGGTGCTGGATCCGTGCAGGCTGGGCGTTGGTTTCTTTGTCAGGGTGCTGGATCCGTGCAGGCTGGGCGTTGGTTTCTTTGTCAGGGTGCTGGATCCGTGCAGGCTGGGTGTTGGTTACCGTGTCAGGGTGCTGGATCCGTGCAGGCTGGGCGTTGGTTTCTTTGTCAGGGTGCTGGATCCGTGCAGGCTGGGCGTTGGTTACCTTGTCAGGGTGCTGGATCCGTGCAGGCTGGGCGTTGGTTACCTTGTCAGGGTGCTGGATCCGCGCAGGCTGGGTGTTGGTTACCTTGTCAGGGTGCTGGATCCGCGCAGGCTGGGCGTTGGTTACCTTGTCAGGGTGCTGGATCTGTGCAGGCTGGGTGTTGGTTACCGTGTCAGGGTGCTGGATCCGTGCAGGCTGGGCATTGGTTTCTTTGTCAGGGTGCTGGATCCGTGCAGGCTGGGCGTTGGTTTCTTTGTCAGGGTGCTGGATCCGTGCAGGCCGGGCGTGGGTTACCGTGTCAGGGTGCTGGATCTGTGCAGGGTGGGCGTTGGTTACCTTGTCAGGGTGCTGGATCCGTGCAGGCTGGGCGTTGGTTACCTTGTCGGGGTGCTGGATCCGTGCAGGCTGGGCGTTGGTTACCTTGTCAGGGTGCTGGATCCGTACAGGCCGGGTGTTGGTTACCTTGTCAGGGTGCTGGATCCGTGCAGGCTGGGCGTTGGTTTCTTTGTCAGGGTGCTGGATCTGTGCAGGCTGGGCATTGGTTTCTTTGTCAGGGTGCTGGATCCGTGCAGGCCGGGTGTTGGTTATCTTGTCAGGGTGCTGGATCCGTGCAGGCTGGGCGTTGGTTTCTTTGTCAGGGTGCTGGATCTGTGCAGGCTGGGTGGTGGTTACCTTGTCTGGGTGCTGGATCCATGCAGGATGGGTGGTGGTTACCTTGTCTGGGTGCTGGATCCATGCAGGATGGGTGGTGGTTACCTTGTCTGGGTGCTGGATCCATGCAGGATGGATGGTGGTTACCTTGTCTGGGTGCTGGATCCGGGCAGACTGAGTGTTGGTTTCCTTGTCAGGGTGCTGGATCCGTACAGGCCGGGTGTTGGTTACCTTGTCAGGGTGCTGGATCCGTGCAGGCTGGGCGTTGGTTTCTTTGTCAGGGTGCTGGATCTGTGCAGGCTGGGCATTGGTTTCTTTGTCAGGGTGCTGGATCCGTGCAGGCCGGGTGTTGGTTATCTTGTCAGGGTGCTGGATCCGTGCAGGCTGGGCGTTGGTTTCTTTGTCAGGGTGCTGGATCTGTGCAGGCTGGGTGGTGGTTACCTTGTCTGGGTGCTGGATCCATGCAGGATGGGTGGTGGTTACCTTGTCTGGGTGCTGGATCCATGCAGGATGGGTGGTGGTTACCTTGTCTGGGTGCTGGATCCATGCAGGATGGATGGTGGTTACCTTGTCTGGGTGCTGGATCCGGGCAGACTGAGTGTTGGTTTCCTTGTCAGGGTGCTGGAACCCGGGCAGGCCGGGCGTGGGTTACCTTGTCAGGGTGCTGTATCTGGGCAGACTGGGTGTGAGTTACCTTGTCACGGTGCTCGATCCGTGCAGGTCAGGTGTGGGTTACCTTGTCACGGTGCTGGAATCTGGGCAGGGCAGGCGTTGGTTACCTTGTCACGGTGCTTAACCCGGGCAAGACGGGCGTGAGTTACCTTGTCAGGGTGCTGTATCCGGGCAGGCCAGGCGTGGGTGCCTTGTCAGTGTGCTGGATCCATGCAGGTCGGATGTGGGTTACCTTGCCACGGTGCTGGAACCCGGGCAGGCCGGACGTGTGTTACCTTGTTGGGTTGCTGGAACCCGGGCAGGCCGGGAGTGTGTTACCTTGTCAGGGTGCTGGAACCCGGGCAGGCCGGGCGTGGTTACCTTGTCAGGGTGCGGGATCCCGGGCAGGCCGGGCGTGGGTTACCTTGTCAGGGTGCTGGATCCCGGGCAGGCCGGGCGTGTGTTACCTTGTCACGGTGCTGGAACCCGGGCAGGCCGGGCGTGTGTTACCTTGTCACGGTGCTGGAACCCGGGCAGGCCGGGCGTGTGTTACCTTGTCACGGTGCTGGAACCCGGGCAGGCTGGGCGTTGGTTACCTTGTCAGGGTGCTGGATCTGGGCAATCGCTGGTGGTAATCGCTAGTGGTAATCGCTGAGTTACATGTGGTTTTATATATCCTTTAAAAGACGATATTACCTCAAGCACAACGGGTGCTTCTTTTAGCATTAAGAACGGTATTAGTTGCAGTACTTGAGCAATAATGGTGTTTTGTGGTCTACAAACTAGAATGCTCGTCACAAAGCGTGCGTAGGCAGAACTAAGAGAAGCCTTAGGCTAGGTCCCCAGTGGCCGCTACGGCGCACACTACGCCGTGCGCGCCACACACCACAGCACGGCCCTCTATGGGGCAGGCCCCACTGGCTGTGTGTGCGGGTACGCAAAGCGCTGTGACGCGTACGCTGGCAGGGAAGATAAGAATGTTGTCTTCCCGTGCTGCAACGCGTCCACGTGGTCGGCGCACACCAATGGAAGGGCAGATATGGCCGCTCCCCCCCATCATGGCTCCACACCCCCCCCCCCCTGCGCTCCCCTAGAGCTCCCCTACAGACCGCCAATCGCGCCTTTAAACTGTGCACGCGCCGCCAGGTTGCCAGGAGCAGGTATGCTGCAGGTAAGAGTTGGGCCAGTGCCTTAGATGCAGGTTCCTCGCGTTTAGAAGGAATATCGGAAAGGGGTATCTCAACCATGGGGGTATCTGCACATTTAAACCATTTCCACAATGAAGATCCCAGCCAGCTTACTGTGAAAGGCATTGAAGTCGTTAAACAGGCCGAGAGGGGGGACAATAGATTCAAGAGACTATGACACCCCCAAAACCTTTGGCTCCACAAATTACAAACCCTACCACCTCAAGGCCTAAATTTGAGGATTGATTTAGCTGTTTTCCTTGAATAATCTTCCTATCATATATCTTATTTATCTTTTTAGCATTCTTTAATTAAATTACGTTATACTATCTAGGGCCTCATGCACTAATGTCCGATGGAAAAAATCGGCAGGGTTTTTAATTCGCCATTTTTGGCAGCGTTGCTGTCATGGTATGCAGAAAGCCCCGAATACCAGTGATAGCAGCGTTTCAACACATGGCGAGTAGCCGGCGCCGAGATGATCGCCCCTGTGAAAAGGGCTCTCCCGGCGAGTTCTTTCTGCTGCAGAGAGAGAGAGAGAGAGACGCCTCTCTGCGCAGATGTCGCCAGAAATTAAAGTTGTTAAATTTTAATTTTATTAATAGTGTGTGGGAGCAGGGGGTCTCCTGAGCTGAACCGCTTTGATTTCAGGTCCCGGGACCCCCTGCTTCCCGAGTTACAGGCCCAGATATGGGGTGCCGGTATCTCCTATGCATTGAAGGTGAAGGTGATTTTGGCCCTTGGTGGGTGTTTAGGCCTTGCGTGGGTCTTGCGGGTGAACTTAACCCCTTCATTACCTTAGCAGTTAATACCGTTAAGGTAATGAAGGGGTTAACCCCTCCCGCTACCACCCGGTAGGCCTAAACACCCATCCTTGGGGCTAATACCCCCTTCACCCACTTCTGCTACCCGCAATAAACACAAACACACACAACAGCCCTATTACCCATCTCCTAGGCCCCCAATAAAATTACGATATCTAATAAACACCAAAACACAACCCACCCACCTCCTGTGCCCCCACATAAAACCATGATTTCTTTTTTTACACACAGGATTAATACCACAGGACGGCGGGGGATTCCCACAGGTGTCTGGGGGCCCTCGTGTGGTCCCCGCTAGGCTCCATGGGCCTCCAGGTGGTCCCCACAGGTGTACGGGTGGTCCCTGCGGGTGTCTGGGGGTCCCCGGGTCATCCTCAAGGGTGTCTGGGGGCCCTTGGGTTGTTCCCACGGGTGTCCATTGGCCCTCGGATGGCGTCTGCCAGTAATGATTCAGACCTCACTTGGCAACCACAGAGGCAGGCAACAGCGCGGCACATGCGCAGAAGAGGAAATCAACTCGGTGTTCAGCAAACCGTTTGACAACAATAAAATACACCTTGGAACATGAATAATAAAAGTATATAGGTTGAATGGTATCTCTCCTACGCGGCGTTTCGTAGCTCAACAGGCCACTTCTTCAGGGAAGAGTATTCATGTTCCAAGGTGTATTTTATTGTTGTCAAACGGTTTGCTGAACACCGAGTTGATTTCCTCTTCTGCGCATGTGCCGCGCTGTTGCCTGCCTCTGTGGTTGCCAAGTGAGGTCTGAATCATTACTGGCAGACGCTGTTACTCAAAGCAGAGCGGGCGCTCTGACGTCACAGAAGGGCCCGCGGGACCACGCCGTCACACTGCCTGACTGATCGGGAAACACAGTGATGTCTGCGGGGGAACCTGTGTACTACTTGCGAGCAAAGGACAACCACTCCCCAGGATCCACTAAGCGCATTGACGCCATTTACAGGACATTGAGTCTGTGGCAGAGTCATCAATTATCTGGCATTTCACCTACCTGCAGGTGTAAAGGAGAGTGAAGCTCTGGTGTTCCTGGTTGCAGACGCTGGTAACTGCCACTCTGTGGCTCTATGCTTGATTAATCTACCTTGATGTACGCATAACCTTGAAACACCTTATATATAAACATGGTTTATTACATTTTTCATGATGAGTGTTGTGCGCTTTGTTTGTTTTTTTTTGTTACTAGATTCTAGGGTCTTGGGCTACCCTTTACACAGCAGCAGACGCTCATCTACATTGGTATATATTTATTTACCTTTTCTACATGGTGGGGTGTGTTTTTTTGATTTAAATTGACATCACAATTAACACTTTGTATTAAGTATATATTTTAGTGCGCACTTATTTGTTTTTTTCTACAAGCCGGGTATGTCCACACCCGAGCGCGCTGTGTCCTGTGATGGGGGGTCCACGGACCCAACTGTGCTTGGCAGCTTCCGTTGTGTGCCCGTTCTTGCGGAGGAGGGTCTCTATGTGAGATGACCACCTAAGCAACAGTCCCTTCAGGGGTGATCTGGTCCCAGACCACCAAGAAACAAGATGCCGCCGCATCCTGGCTGTGTCCCTCATTGTACTGGCTTCTACAGGGCCGTGTCCCTATCCTATGGGCCGGTCCCTGCAGAAACCACAAGCTGAGGGGAGTCGGGGCCTAGCTGGGGCCTACGGGGGTTATTCGGCCTAGTGCAAGAGTCACAGACCCCTGCACATACCTCCTACCCCTATCTCGTCCCAGCACCGACTGACTGTCTTCCCCAGTGCGCCAAATGTATCTATCTCCTGGCAGGAGATCTCTGCAGCCCTATTGGCCATCTACGCCCACCTGGTTAGCAGCCCCAGTGGCTGCTGGGGGTTGTAGTCCCCACGGAACCTCCTTACTATTGGCGGCACGTGCGCTTAGCTTGCTACGCGTGCACAACTGTAATGGCTGTCACGTTGCACCTCCTGCGTATGCGCGACTCTCGTACCTGAGTGCGCTCTTCAAGATGGCGGCCCCCGCTAGCCTGGTGCGCCGCGAGCTCCCGGTGACCGGCTTGCCTCACCAGCCGCCCCTGCACCTTCCCGACAC
This sequence comes from Ascaphus truei, assembly GCF_040206685.1. Lineage (NCBI taxonomy): Eukaryota > Metazoa > Chordata > Amphibia > Anura > Ascaphidae > Ascaphus > Ascaphus truei. The sequence continues at coordinate 416,820,413 of NC_134486.1, forward strand.
CCGCCGGACACCGCCGCGGAGGTAAGGGGGCCACTTGGGGCCCAAGGGGACCAGGGCTACACCTGTAAAAATCAATCATGTCGCCCTATTTAGGTTATGTGTATTTTACTTTGCCAAGAGGTTAGTATACTGCCTGTTACACACAGAATCCCCCCTGCGGACTTACATTATGTGTTTAACGACTCCGGACCGGTGGAATAATATTGATGTTAATGGATACTCAGAAACAGGGCAGGTTCCCAGACGGCAGGCCCCATTTAAAGTAAAAAATAGGATGGAAAATGCCCAGCGCTGCTCAAATCTCTGAACCTGTTCCCCGTACTTACTGGAAGCTAAAGAGATGAGTCATTTAATATACTTTAATATCAGGCCAAGGATTGGGATCGAGGAAAAAATCCCGGAGAAAGTTGCAATTCATTCAAGGACTAAACTAAAAAAAAAAAACACACATGTTTAAGGTGTTTAATCTAGGGTGTGTGTGTGTGTGTGTGTGTGTGTGTGTGTGTGTGTGTGTGTGTGTGTGTGTGTGTGTGTGTGTGTGTGTGTGTGTGTGTGTGTGTGTGTGTGTGTGTGTGGCAGTCAGATAAATTGATCATAATTTGTTTGTATTGAAAATGGTCCTTTTCAATACAAACAACTTACTGTATGATCAACTTACCTGTGTGCTGTCCCTTGTTACCTGTGTGCTGTCCCTTGTTACCTGTGTGCTGTCCCTTGTTACCTGTGTGCTGTCCCTTGTTACCTGTGTGCTGTCCCTTGTTACCTGTGTGCTGTCCCTTGTTACCTGTGTGCTGTCCCTTGATGTCGTGCTTCAACCGGTATCGTATGGTCTATTATTGTGTTATGGGACAAACACCAAACATTGTTTACTTTCAAGTGGAGTGCCGGCTGTTTTCTGGATTATATATATAAATATATATATATATATATATATATATATATATATATATATGTGTATGTAGCCCTATTTCCTTCTGAATACAGTATACCACCAATGCTGTCTAACCTGTTGGCTCGCAGGGCCTAAGCCTCTGCCACGGAGAGCCTGGGGTTATGTGTATGTAGGAAGAATCTCTTACCAGGTGCAGCGCCTCCACCTGCGATGGCTCCCAGCAGAGCGGGAGTTGCTCCTCACAGGACAATAATACAATACTACTCACACAGCATGTAAAAGAAACAGTAGCTTTACTAGCGGTAACCATAACCATGCATATATCATTCCTATCAGTGTTACTCTTCAATGAGACACAATAACTAGCGCGTCACGCAGGACGCGACCCTTCACCGTGTTCCCACACCGTGTCCAACACCCCACACCATAAACCCCAAGGTGAGTGTATGTGTGTGACTGCGCAGCCACTAGTATGGACATGAAAAGCGTGTGACATACATTTTACTGTACCTTTAAAGATGACGATGCATCCTGGTCCACGCCTAGAGATGGCACCCCACACATGCATCTTCACTGGGTGTTTCGGACGCGGCTTCATAGATATGCGACCTTTTTTGTGGAATGCAAAGGTGGCAAATCTCTCCAGCGAAACAGTAGACTCGTCAGTGAAGATGCAATCCTGGAAAGATTCTCCACTATCGATCCATGCCTGGGCCTGGACCACTCTCTTGATCTTGTTAATGTCCCTTATCATAGGGTACGCTCTGTAATGACAAGGAATAATTTTATAGGTACAGTACAGTTTCTTAAACAACACTTTAACCTCCTGTACTGTCCAGTACTAACCTCACACGTCCATATTTCCATCCAATTCTGCGTCTCATCTTCTTTATGCTGGTCTTGGATACAGTGAGATTGTGATTTTGCTGCAGAGTGTATTTGACCCTTAAGTCACTCTTCTCATCATTTTCTTCACTTATTTTGTCGACCAGAAGAGTTGTTTCCCTACAATGTACAGAAAAACAACAATCCGGTAAGTTACAGTGCAGTAGGCCACAAGTACAGCAGATCATTTACAGTAAAAATAGTATAAAATTAGATAGATCTACACAATATATAGTTATATTAATATGCAGCAATATAAACAATAATAGATATACTGTATTATATACTGTAGTTATATAAATATACCGAAATAACTATAAAATGAGATAGATCTACACAATATATAGTTCAATTAATATGCAGCAATATAAACAATAGATATACTGTATTATATACTGTAGTTATATAAATATACCGAAATAACTATAAAATGAGATAGATCTACACAATATATAGTTCAATTAATATGCAGCAATATAAACAATAGATATACTGTATTATATACTGTAGTTATATAAATATACCGAAATAACTATAAAATGAGATAGATCTACACAATATATAGTTCAATTAATATGCAGCAATATAAACAATAGATATACTGTATTATATACTGTAGTTATATAAATATACCGAAATAACTATAAAATGAGATAGATCTACACAATATATAGTTCAATTAATATGCAGCAATATAAACAATAGATATACTGTATTATATACTGTAGTTATATAAATATACCGAAATAACTATAAAATGAGATAGATCTACACAATATATAGTTCAATTAATATGCAGCAATATAAACAATAGATATACTGTATTATATACTGTAGTTATATAAATATACCGAAATAACTATAAAATGAGATAGATCTACACAATATATAGTTCTATTACTATGCAGCAATATAAACAATGATAGATATACTGTATTATATAGTAATATAAATATACATACGCGTTAGTTACCGTTGGTGTCCTCGTGCGTTGTTTGGTTTTTCCATGTGCATGATAGCTCACGGTGGTTGATGGCACAACGAGGCCAGAAGCAGCTAACCAGCGTTGGATATCTGCAATTCGTTCTCCGCTCGTGTACATCTCCTTAATTTTCATGCTGAGATCCTTTTAAATCTTTTTAACAGGCATTGCTGCGAGTAGAAAGAAATACAAACACAAGAATGTATATTCGATGTGTATTCAATGTGCAGTGAATCCAAAAAATGGATGGTGTATTTATACATTAATTACTCACATTAGTGGCACAACCCATATGATGGCAAAACACGACATATGAAAAATTATCAAGTGACCCCACCAGTCAGTTTTTAAAGGCACTGAATGTGTTTCTATTAGATGGCATGCAACGTGGAATACTGAGTAAAAACGAATTTGACTATATCAGAAAGACCAAACCTATGATACCTGTGTTTTACGTTTTACCAAAAATACATAAGAATTTGCAGGAACCCCCAGGTAGACCAATCATATCAGGGATTGGGTCGATTACTGAGAATTTGTCAGAGTATATCGATATCTTTTTAAATAAATATTTAGTAAAATCCAAGTCTTACCTCAGGGACACTATGCAGATTTTAGATATTTTAAGTAAGACAAAATGGGAGAACGGTTTTATTTTAGGGACGTCTGATGTCACATCTCTTTATACCTCCATTGGCCATATCCAAGGGTTAAATGCAATTAGAAGAACACTACAAAATGATCATAGTCTTGCTGTGGACCAAGTAGAGTTTTTAGTATCGGGTATTGCTTTTATTTTGGAACATAATTATTTTTCTTTTAATTGCAGTTTTTATTTACAGAAATGCGGCATGTCCATGGGGACCAGGTTCGCACCTAGCTATGCCAACTTGTTTATGGGCATCTGGGAATCGGATTATATCTGGTCCCAGAACCCATTTGGTTCGGACCTGGTCCTCTGGCATAGATATATAGATGATATTTTTTCATCTGGAGAGGAGACGAGTCAAATTTGAACTGCTTTTTGGATTATATTAATACAAATAATGTGAATCTACATTTTACAACTAAATACAGTGAGATCTAGCATCTACCACTTAATACAGTGAGAAAGTGGTGGAATTTTTAGATCTTGCCATTTTTATTGAAGACAATAGTATCCACACTAAAACTTTTTTTTAAATCAGTAGACGCAAATAATTACATTTTAAAATCAAGCTGCGACCATCCAGGGTGGATACGTAATATCCCCTTTGGACAAATGTGGCGTATCAAAAGGAATTGCAGTAAGAACAGTGATTATGGAAGTCAGCTAGGATTATTAGAAAATACATTTTTAGATAGAAACTACGATGCATCAATAGTGACATCAGCTCGACTGAGAACAAATAAAATTAACCGCGAAACTCTCCTTCAGCTTAAAATTAAGTTAGGGAATCAAAGACACTTCCAAACCGCTTTTATAACAAATTATAATGGAAAGGCGAGAGACATCAAAAACATCATTAACAAATATTGGTATATTTTAAAAGAAGACCCGGTCCTGGGGAAGACTTTGGAAGAGAGACCCCAAATAATTTTTACAAAAAAGCTCCCAATCTGAAGAGAAAATTAGCACCAAGTGCCTTTAAAACAAAACAGAGAGAAACTTGGCTGAATAAGCCAAAGGGGTTCTTTAAATGTATCTCATGTAAGGCCTGCACCTTTGCATCCTTGGACAAAAAGGAGGTTAAATCAAAAACAACGGGGGAAGTGTTCCCAATGAGACAGTTTGCGAACTGTAGAGCAGATTTTGTGGTGTAGCCCTGGTAAGAAATGGGGATATAGGTCTTTCCTCCTTCTGGTATAAGCCCTGGTAAGGGCAGGCTGCCAGAAGTTATCATGGGTTTCCCCCACTTCAAGCCCTGCCCTGAGTGGTGGAGGTAGGTCACCTGACCCGGTGTGAAGGCAAGAGACACAGGGGAGGGGCCTGCCCAAGTCATAAAGAGCAGGGCACAGCTAATTAGTGTGTCAGTTCTGTCAGAGTTCAGTGTGAATAGTAAGGGATGGGACCCGCTGCGCCCGGCGGCGCGGGCGGCCGCATGAGCGTTCCCCACCAGCAGGAGAATCCTCCCGAGCCGGTCCCAGTCCTCCCTGGCTGCACAGCTCACTACACGCTGTGACGCGTCAGCCGCCAGGGTATTCCTCCTACCCCAATCGCAGATAGAGGGCATGTGAGGGGGAACCTATATGTTACCAGGTGTGGTGCATGTACCTGCAGGTTCACAGAAGGCCTGAGCCTCCGCTGATAGGAACCTGGGGTGAGTCCTCTGGAACGATCTTACTAACAGCGCCTCCACCTATGTAGGATTCTAGGAGTGTAGAATGTACCCCACACAGGACCCACATATATTAACCACATACACTGAAGGTATATATAACACAGGTTTAATATATGCAGATTCAAACCATAACACATTACACATGCATCAACAATAATATGACATCAACAGTACATATCTACAGTGTCACCCTGTAACACTATTAAGCACAACTATCCACACACCTCGCAGGGCCTTAACCCCACACTGTATTCCCAAAGTCCTTGTACCCAAAAGTCCCAAGAGTCCCGCAACCCCACCCACGTGTGGGACAGCACTGCCCACTAAGATGAAGTGTATAGGTGGTGCACTTGGTGACTTAAATAATACCTGCCCGGCTCTCCTGTAACCGGGTACTGCAGAACTGTGGAAATGGACCCGTCTGTGTCCAGCGCTGAAGCCTCAGCGATGGGGTCTCCTTCTGAGCGAGCTCACCGCTCAGACAGTCTCTGCTCTGCAGAGAATGATCCACTGCAACACTGACCCTTCTTGTCAGAGCACACAGCACTGCAGATATGTCCCTAACTAAGCTGATTGCTAACAGGGCAAGGTCTCTTCCCTAAAGCAGCCACAAACTGAAGGGGAGTTGGGCCTAGCTGGGACCTAGGGGGTAACCTGGCCTAGTGTAAGAAGCCACTTGCTCCCTACACACACCTTCCCCTACCTTATCCCAGCACAAACTGACACTCTCACACTTGTGCTCCACTGCCAGCTTCCTGACTCCAGCATGCAACACTGTATCTCCTTTGCTGCAGGAGAATCTGTAAACTCTATTGGCTTCAATGCAGCAAGTGATAGGGGTGAAAGGGCAGTCCCCAGAGGCTGCTGGGAATTGTAGTCCTTGGTACAGCTCTTTCCTCTGGGGACCGCGTGCGTGATCTCTACTGCGCATGTGCGAAGCTGTAATAGCCGCCGCTGCTCTCCACGGAGCCTGTGCAACCCTGTAATGGCTGCTGCATCGCCCTAACTGCGCATGCGCGACTTCTAGGGGTCCCTGCACTAGGGAGCGCCTCTTGTGCCAATTCTCCCACACTAAAATGGCCACTGCGTCACGCCTGCGCAAGCCTCCGCGCACGCGGGAGGACATCAAAGATGGCAGCGCCCTGCCACTGATGTCGCCAGAAGCCCCCGGGAACACGCTCTCCCTTGCAGCAGCACACATGCAAGGGGAAAGGAACCGGGAGACAGGGGGACCGGAGGGACCCTGGCTACACATATACATATATATATATGTATATATATATATATATATATATATATATATATATATATATATATATATATATATATATATATATATATATATATATATATATATATATATGTGTATATCTCCAATAATGAATATCACTTGTGAGCACATTCACATGTTCTTAGACAGGTCTGCAATTGCCTTTCAACCATTATCACCTAGCATAGAGTGCTTCCACTGCAGCACACACAGAGGCACATGCTTATACACAGTGGTTGACAAATCACCAAAAAATCTACTCGCCACACAAAAAAATCTACTCGCCACCTAGTACCAAACGTGTGCTGCTTGGGCCAATATTTACTCGCCCGGGGGTTAAATCCACTCGCCCAGGGCGAGCAAATGTATAGGTTTGTCGAACACTGCTTATACACCTATGGGTATTTTAAAATAATAATTTATAAGTATACAGATTGGGAATCTTGAGGTAATCATTGGCCAGAACCGTCCCCCTTCCACAGGCAAAGTGCCACCCCCCTCCCTGCCCCTCCCCCTCCGCTCTCCCCCTGCACTCTCCCCCTGCCCCTCCTCCCCTCCCCCCCGCTCTCCCCCTGTGCGCCTCTGAAAAAAGCAGGCAGCATGATGTAGGTGACATTATGTAGCTGATCCCCTCTGGAAACAAAGGAGTTAATGATGGTTACGTTTGCTAATGTAAAGCATCTCCAGAGCCCCCCCCCCCCCCGCTCTCCTGAAAGGGTGACACTTTGTAGCTCATGTAAGAGCTGTGACCACTAGGTGGCAGCACCGGACTGTCCTGAATCCGGCTCCGTGGAAGGCTCGGCGTTCATCTGTGGTTGAAGGATACGCATAGCCCGGGGCACCTTGGCCAAGCTACAGTTAATAATAATAATAATAATACAGTTACGTATTATGAAAGGAATATATATGGTCACTGGGTTCTACCAGGTGCAAAGGCTCCTGGACCTCGGGGGGAGAAGAGGGGACCGTGACAATGAAGCTTGCATGGCAAATAACCGGGCACATTAGTGTCCCATGGAAAGACCGTCCGAGGTGCTACCACCGGAGGTCTCCAGGGGTTGTCTTTATTAAGGCATTGGGACATGTGGGAAGCATGGGGGTATTTCCGTGGCGAATCTTCGGGAAAATGGCGTTCCGCCACCCTATTATTTATTCATCAGCAGGAAACGCTATCCTAGGGGCGGCCAACTCCATCCATCAAGGGCCACCAACAGGTCAGGATTTCAAGATATCCCTGCTTCAGCACAGGTGGCTCAATCAGAGGCCCACTCGAAGATTGAGCCACCGGTTGAGCCACCTGTGCTGAAGCAGGGGTATCCTGAAAACCTGACCTGTTGGTGGCCCTTGAGGACTGGAGTTGTCCGCCCTGCTCTATAGAGTGGTAATGAGATTATTGGGGATTGGTCTGGATTACTAATTGGAAGCAGATCCTGTGCATTCCTTTCTGTACGCACATTTCTTTATTGGCAGCTGAGTTTAATTGTAATTTAGACGTACATTTGTTTTGATTTGCTTACTGTAGGTTTTCTGCCACCTTTTATCCCACAGAAACACCACTTGGGGTATATAGATTGTATACAGCACTGTGCACGGCAGGATACATTCTGCATTTGCAGAGCCCTGTGTACAGTAGTTCTGCATTACACCCATGTTATAAAGGGGCTGGGGGGAGAGATCCACTTATCATTTTTGGGGAAACTCAATTATTTCCTCACTAATGTTTCAATATTTTATTACAGCCCAAGCTCATACACAGGCAGCCATGTAATGTGGGAGAGATGGGGCAGTGAGCTGTATAGTGGCTGCTTTGTAGCTAAATTACAGCGCTAATACAGACCAGAGATGGGGAAAAAAAGCAGCAGAATATGTCAGCCTGTGACACACAGAGTACAGTGTGTGTATACACTATACAGAGAGAGTGCAGTGTGTGTATACACTATACAGAGAGAGTGCAGTGTGAGTATACACTATACAGAGAGTGCAGTTTGTGTATTCACTATACAGAGAGAGTGCAGTGTGTGTATACACTATACAGAGAGAGTGCAGTGTGTGTATACACTATACAGAGAGAGTGCAGTGTGTGTATACACTATACAGAGAGAGTGCAGTGTGTGTATACACTATACAGAGCGAGTGCAGTGTGTGTATACACTATACAGAGCGAGTGCAGTGTGTGTAGACACTATACAGAGAGAGTACAGTGTGTGTATACACTATACAGAGCGAGTGCAGTGTGTGTAGACACTATACAGAGAGAGTACAGTGTGTGTATACACTATACAGAGCGAGTGCAGTGTGTGTATACACTATACAGAGCGAGTGCAGTGTGTGTAGACACTATACAGAGAGAGTACAGTGTGTGTATACACTATCAGACACCCAAAGACCAACAGACTCACCCAAGGAACAAAAAGCTGTCAGGGCTTCCCATAGTGACAGCGTGCAGAAATACTGAAGTCCTGCCTAAACTGTTATGCACAGCTTTGGCAATGCTTGTGATTATGTAAGTCACGCCAATAAAGTATTATTGAATTGACAGCAGAGATTACCCGGTGTACTGAAGAAGCCTGGGGTGTAAGGGGGTGTTAGGGGTGTTAGGGGGTGTTGGGGGTGTTAGGGGTGTTAGGGGGTGTTAGGGGTGTTATCGAGAAAGATTGGCAATGGTGGATATTTTACTTTTCAAAATTTTTGCTTTATTTTTAAATAAATGTAACACTTTCCCCCACCCCCTGGGAGATGTGTAGCTGCAGCGTATGTGGGGTGCAATACCTGCGGCTCACAGGGGGCCCGAGCCTCCGCTGCTGGGAACGTGGGGCGCACCTGGATCGGTGCTCGGTAGCGCCTCCACCTGCGCGGGATTCTATACGTAGAATAACCCCGTTACAGGACACATAATAAAGAGTACACACTGGGTCACGCAGAACACGTTTACTATATGGCGATAATATATGGTTACAGCTACCCACCAGGCCTCGCACGGCCGTAACCCCTCACCGTGTTCCCAACACTGTGTCCGCACCCCGTAGGGTGTAAAGTGCTGAGGTGCTCTTGGACACCGAACTTTCCCAGTGTACCCAAGACCCAACCCACCCGAATGTGTGTGACAGCGCTGCCCCCACTAAAGTGTTGAGTTGGTGCACTTGCTGGATAAAGGTACCTGCAGGGTGTGGTCACACCCGGGCGCGCAGATACAAAGATAGGATCCACGAGGTCCTCGGCAAAGCCTCTGCGTTGGGTGGTGTCTCGCGTGGACGGCACCACCATGGACAGAGTCTCTTGGTGGCAGGTGTCTGGTCCCAGAGCACCTGAGGGCAGGATGCAGCCGCGTCCTTGCTGTGTCCCTCACTATAATGCTACAGGGGCAGTGTCCCTATCTATGGGCCTGTCCCTGCAGCAACCACAAGCTGAGGGGAGTCGGAACATAGCTGGGGCCTAATAGGGGTTCCTGGCCTAGTGCAGGAGCCACAGACCCCTGCACACTCAACCTACCCCTTCCGTGTCCCAGCTCCGACTGACGTGGCTGGCAGCGCGCAAAATGTAACAATTCTGTGAGCAGGGAATCTCTGCAGCCCTACTGGCTGATGTGCGCCATATGGTCTCTCACCCCTAGGCATTGTGGGGGCTGTAGTTCCGTGCAGAGTTCCCTGCCTGCAATGGCTGCCGCAGCTGCTCTGCTCTGACGCATGCGCGAGCTCTGCAATGGCTGCCAGGCTGTCCGTACTCTTCCGCCCATGCGCAACTGCACTGCGCATGCGCAAGACTCCCCAACATGGCAGCACACTGCAGTGGGGAATGTATTACATATATTTTGGTAATGTCCCAAAATCCAACAAACATGGACGGAAGTGTTCACCTTAATACACAAGATACTAGAAATCTCTGTCCCACACGACCCAGTATATATATTACTAGGAAAACCAATGGCTAATATCTCCCAAAAAAAAAACTAGTGTAATATCCCAAATTTTAAACGCTACACGGTGTACAATTGCCAAAAATTGGAAACAACCGGCCCCCCCATCCTTAAATCAAATAAACAACAAAAATTGGCATATGGTCTACATAGAAAAACTCTCAGCCTATCTGAATAGCTCTACCCCGCAGTTCTCTGAGATTTGGGCCCCTTGGTTCCGCCATGCAGGTATATCCCCATACAGTATATAGACTAGAATACTCTGAACAGAGTGATACGTGTGGTATTTAAATTGTTGTGTACAGTGCGATATTGGTACACATGCTACCCCTTCCTCCCCTCCCCGATCTCGCTCTTCTCTATTGTTCCACAACCAGTTTATTTGTGTTACTGTACCCCCCCTGTTTCTGTGTTGTATGTTGTGTTTACCTTATTTTGTATGTACAAAAATGCTCAATAAAAAATTTAAGTAACAAAAAAAAAAAAGACTCCCTGAGCCCAGATAAAGGGGAACGGAAGTGATCCTCCGAGAAATGCCCTTGACCTGAATAATCACGGCTGCCGGCTCCCGATGCACTTACTGTACTTTGCCCCAGTCAGGCGGTAAGCAGGTAAGGCGCCACCTAGGGGACGGCATGTATCAAGGGCGGCAGGAGGGGTAAAAGTGTAACAGCACTGCTGCTTTCCTTTTTGCAGAAGCAGGATTGAAGAATGGGATCCCCGGAGATGAACCCCATTATTTTCAGCACCGCTGACCCCCTGCTTCCTGAGATACTTAGCTCCGTAGCTGGTGCCGGATTCCCCCCCCCCCCCAGAATTGTTTTTGGGGGGTAGGGAGCATATTTTTGGACAGTGGGGTGTCCTTAATAGTGCTTGCCTAAGGGTGGCACATAACCTAGGGACGGCGGATCCCACCTCCTACCCTGCACTTGCACTTTTTGTAGTCTGTAAGTTTGCTGTGTTCCATGCAGACTGTAAGCTCTGCAGGGCAGCCAGTGACCTCGTTCCAGCTGTTTTCCTCCTGTTTAAGGCAATTGTGACACTTTATTCTGTAAAGCACTGCGTACATTCGTAGCTCTATATAAATAAAATTATAAATACCAGGAGAAATCTGATTACCATTACTGACATCAGGAAAGGGTTAATTTATTTCCCTTATTAGACATAGTTGGCAAATGTTTTACTGGGTTTTTTATTTGCCTTCCCCTGGATTCCTATAAATACAAGTGTAACGGGTATTCCCTGTGAATACAGACGCTACTACCTGCTGTGCAACCTGTGTGGCCCTCAGGAGCCTAAGCCTCCACTCGGGGGCCTGGGGTACATACATATTATACAATCTCGTGGTGCAACGCCTCCACCTGGGAGGGATCCCAACGGAGTGGTAGGAGGCCCTCACAGGAAACAATCACGTTAAGCGGACAGATGTAAAACAGAACTGGCTTTACTGCATAGCATGTACGTATTTATAAATCAACAGGTGTCCCTCTCTAGAGAAGACACGGACTACTGCGTCTCGCAGGACGCTCCCACCTACACCGGGTGATCCCACCCCGTGTCCAGTAACCCCACACAATATGTCCCGCACTCTTTAGGTGAGATGATATGTGTGACTGCGCAGCCACTAGTACGGGTGAGTATAATGTAGGATTGTTGGTGCACTTGAAGAATTGATACCTGCCCGGGGCTCCCACCCCGGGTTCCGCAGACTATGACATGGATCCCGCCCGATCCGACGTCGTCCTCCGCATCGCGTGGGGTGAATTCCAGCACGGATAATATCACCGTAGTGTCAGGGTCTTTGGTGGCGTTCTGCGCCCAGAACCCACCTCGCAGCGCTGTGTCCCTGACAATCCAAATAGCTAATGGGGCAGTGTCCCTATCTAGGACCTGTCCCTATAGCACCACAAGCTACACAGGGGCTCAGGACCTAACTGGGACCTTGGGGGCTGCTGGCCTAATGCAGTGGGTCACTGACCCCTGCACTCACCTCCTTCCCCTAGCTTGTCCTGGTCCTGACTAACTGCGTAGTTCCAAACCCGCGAAAATTTATCTTTTCTTTCCTGCAGGGCAATACTTCAGCCCTATTGGCTCCCTGGAGTCATGTGGCTCTGCCCCTATGCACCCTGGGGGCTAGCAGTCCTGCCTTGCGCATGCGCGAGCTGTTTGGGACCTCCTGCACTAGCTGGCTCCTGCGCATGCGCAACAGCACTACAGATGGCGGCGCCCTGCTTCCCGAGCCGCCGGGACACTCGCGCCGTGACCGCGGCCTTAGCAACGGCCCGATCGCGTCCCCGGCAACCGGCCCGCTCGCGTCCCTAGCAACCGGCCCGCTCGCGTCCCCGGCAACTGGCCGCAACTCACAGGTAACGCGCTGCTCATGCACCTGCCCCCTCACTCCCTCGTGCACGGCGGCTGTGCGCTAAGGAAGGAGGGGGGTCAGCTATGACAAGGGGGGACCTGGCTACACAAGTATAGGGTGAGTATCTCAGACGATTACATTGAAAAAGGTGGAACTTGATGGACATACAGTGTGTCTTTTTTCAACCTCATGTACAATGTAACTGTGTTACTATGTAATACAATGCATGATATTCAGGGTAAACCATTCAGACATATCCAGTCCCCTGAGTGAGGCAAGAGAGAGAGAAATAAACTGAGACAAGAAGTTACAAGATGTACAGTATGATAGGGGTGTTTCTCATTCAATTATAGACTAAGCCCTCCTGGTAACTGTGGATGAATGAAAACAACAAGTAGTCGATCTCTCTCTCCCTCTGACTCCCCCACCGCTCTCTCTTCCCCTCTCTCTCCCCCACCGCTCTCTCTCTCTTCCCCTCTCTCTCCCTCTGACTCCCCCACTCTCTTCCCCTCTCTCCTTCCACCTCTCTCTCTCTTCCCCTCTCTCTCCCTCTGTATCCCCCTCTCCCCATCTCTGTCTCCCTCTGTCTCTGTCTCACCTCTCCGTCTCTCTCTCCCCCCCTCTCTCCCTCTGTCTCCCCCACTCCACATCCCCCTCCCTCTCTCTTCTTCTCTCTGTTCCCCTCTCTCTCTCCCCCTCTCTCTCTCTTCTTGTCTCTCTCTCTCCTTGTCTCTCTCTCTCTCTCTCTCTCTCTCTCTCTCTCTCCCCCCCTCTCTCTCTTCTTGTCTCTCTCTCTCTCCTTCTCTCTTCCTCTGTCTCTCCCACTCTCTCTCCTTCTCTCTTCCTCTCTCTCTCCCCCTCTCTCTCCCCCTCTCTCTCCCCCTCTCTCTCTCCCTCTCTCTCCCCCTCTGTCATGTTATTTGAAGCTAACACAAAGCACTAGGCCCAAATGGTTTGCAGAAGGGAACAGCTTTGATTATTTGTGGGTTTTTGGTCACAAAACCCCAGGAGAGATTTATTGCATTAAATGAAAGGTACAATATGAATAAAAAGGCTGCTCTACAAACCCAAAGGACAAGGTTAGCCCAGCGCCCCTTCCCTCCTACTGAATGATAACCCGAAAGCTAGCAGCAGTCTGCCATGCTATTTACGTCTCCCCCTTCCCACCCCCAGCACACACTGGCTGCTATTGTGTCTCTCACAGCATTGTGAGGATGGATGGAGCAGGCGAAGGGGCTTTATTAAAATGCTGGGAAAGCTAATATTTATTCAGTTGTAGTTTTTTTCGGCGAGACACATTCACAACTCCCTCTCTCTCTGTTTCTGGAGGGGAGCTTTATAAGGAGGCAGACTGCACAGGCTGAGCAGCAGGGAAGACAGGCGTGTGCTCACCTGAGAGAAATCAGCACAGTGTAGGTGCAGTGTGCTGGGCCAGGCATCATAGCTTGGGATGTTGTCCCTTCTCTGTGCGGTTTGTCTGTGTCCTTTAATTGCAGCTGTGGAAATGTGGTATATTCATTTGAATGGAGCTGATCTCTTCTCCGACGCCGGGAAGCAGGTTCACAGCAATAAATGGTTGACCCAATGTGGGACTAGGTTTCGTGTTTACTGCGTGGACGTGTGTATGTGGCGATAGGAGATGGGCTGTGAAGTGATGAGCTTCCAGGTATCTCAGCTGTGTGTTTTTTTTTTGGGGGGGGGGCACAGGTATCTGTCCAATATTTGGGCATTGTCTATAACAGGGGTTCCTGCACTGCACCCCCTGCCTGCTCTCTCTCTGTGTCACCCCCCACCCCTTACCTCTAATGTGGCATCAAATGACGCCCTGGGGTCACATGACGCCACGTTGCCATGGAGACACACGGACTGAAGCCGGGTAAGTGAGTTACGGAGACCTCGCGCTCTCAGTGCGGGGCCTATGTAACCACCGCGTCCCCCCAAAAAGTCTGACGCCCCCCCCCCGTTTGCGCACCCCTGGTCTATAGGAGTGGAGATATGCATATACCTTGTACTGGGATGTATCAGATTCTGCGTCTCTATGCCTCAGTTCTCTTTAATGAGGCACCAAAGACGCTGCCAAGTCTGTGTTGGCATAAACCTCCCTGGTTGACAGTCCTGTGTCCAATGTAAGACACGTCATTAACAAGAGAGAAGAAAAGGGATCAGTCCATCAAAGGAAACCCTTTTACATTAAACTGTTCTTTAATTTTTTTTTTAAAGTTTTTAGGTTATGAACTGATTTAGTTTCACCTTTAACCCCCGGGCACTGAAGTGGTTAATACCCTAGCTTCTGAAGTTGCCGACATGATTCCAAAGCTTTTCCCATCGGTTTCTCCTAGGCTTATACACAAAGCCCTCCTTATGTGCGAGCGGGTAACGCCGACCTTCCCTCCTCCTGAACCCGTTGCCCATATTGTATATATAAATGGCTGGTGGTTTCACATGAGACTCACTCTTCCTTCTCTTATGCAACAAATAACAAGAGAAACGGAGGGGAGAAAACTCCGCATGTGTGGCCTGCCCATGTAACAGCAGAAGCAGGATCTCATCCAGCGATAGTAAGTAGAGCACAAAAGCAAAGACTTGCATACGTCTTCCAACTAGATTTCCATTTATCTTAGTCTGGCCATGGCTGGTCCAGTTATCTTTCTGCCCCTCCTGTCACGTAAGTCCCAGTAGCTACAGGCAAGGGATGAAGTGGCCTTTATAGCTGCTACGAAACTAGTTGGAATTATACTTTTATTGATCTACTAGTACCCTTAGTATTCTATCACTTTGCTGGTTAAGTGAAGCTGGCGTGGGCTGCAGAGCTGACCCTGATCGGTGAGACTGTCCCTCTACCAGCTACTCCTAAACGGAGCTTGGGACTTATCTACCGGGATTACGTGGAAGCCTAAAGGGAACCCTCCGCTTCTAAAGAGCCCAGCAGATGAAAGCGCAGCCTGATATGACTGCAGATTCCTGACATTGGGTGATCCGCTGCAGCATTCTCCTGTGTCCTGATACCTGAGTGGTAACAACTGTCATAGTTACAGTTACATGCCTGTTTTACCTTTATCTGATGTACGCAGAACCTTGAATTACTTTTTAAAATAAATTGTTCATTCTTACTCCACCATGAGCGTTGTGCGCTGTTTTGTGTTTTGTTTTGTCTAGATTCAGGGTCTTGGACCATCCTATCACAGCAGCAGACGCTCCTTATTGGTAACCTAGTTACTTAAACTCACTTGGGTATTAAGTGGTTAATGCACTTTATTTCAATTCACTCTGATAATTCATTATAGTTGCGCACTTGTACTGTGTTTTTCTTTTGCTTTACTCCCTGAGCCTTTACACGCCGAGCCCTTACTCGCTCAGCCTTTACTCGCCAAGCCTTTACTCGCTGAGCCATTACTCGCTGAGCCATTACTCGCCCATCCTTTACTCACCGAACCTTTACTCCCTGAGCCCTTACTCACCAAGCCTTTACACGCCGAGCCTTTACTCGTTGAGCCTTTACTCGTTGAGCCTTTACTCGTTGAGCCTTTACTCGTTGAGCCTTTACACGCTGAGCCTTTACTCCCTGAGCCTTTACTCGCTGAGCCTTTACTCGCTGAGCCTTTACTCGCTGAGCCTTTACTCGCTGAGCCTTTACTCGCTCAGCCTTTACTCGCTCAGCATTTATTTGCTGAGCCTTTACTCACTGAGCATTTACTCACTGAGCATTTACTCACCAAGCCTTTACTCCCTGAGCCTTTACTCGCTGAGGCTTTGCTCGCCAAGCCTTTACTCGCTCAGCCTTTACTCACCGAGCCTTTGCTCGCCAATCCTTTACTCGCTCAGCCATTACTTGCCGAGCCTTTACTCACCAAGCCTTTACTCGCTCAGCCTTTACTTGCCGAGCCTTTACTCACTGAGCCTTCACTCGCTCAGCCTTTACTCGCTCAGCCTTTACTTGCCGAGCCTTTACTCACCGAGCCTTTACTCGCTCAGCCTTTACTCGCTCAGCCTTTACTTGCAGAGCCTTTACTCACTGAGCCGCTCCTTCAGGTCATAAATAGGACTGGGCAAAAATTCAAGCTGCAAGTATGTACAAGTGCGTGAAACATCAGAATTCCCCAAACAGGTGAAATAAAAGCTACTTACAGTCCTGGGCGCCGCGGACAAACAAGCAGCGCTGCGGGTATGCTCCTGAATGAGCCCCCCCCCCGGCAGCGGTAATCCTTCGGTACTGCGACCACCGCGGTGGAATGATCTCGTGTGGCAGTGGCACCACGGACACCAAGCTTTGCTACATCTGCATAACCGTAACACGCACATGTGATCACTCACGTGGTTATTACATGGCCGAGACACAATGTCACCGCTCCGGGAGACAAGTGAAAATCACCTAGAAGCCAATAAATCCCCCCACCCCACCGTGTTCTCAGAACATCTCACGGGTCCCTGGGGTGAAACCTTTCGGGATATCCTGAGAACATCATGAGGCGTCAACGGAAGATGCGCACAGTGATCTGATAAATACCGATGATAATCCCGAAGCAACAAGGGGGGGCGGTCCCACAGCTACTTATAGCAACTAAGTCGATGTACCTCCATTCGGGTGTTAAGAGCGGGCGCTGATGGAAGGACCATATTCATGTCTGTCTGATATAAAATACAGTACAACATTGTCAATATGTGTGTGAGCGGTCCCTATGCCCGGGGACACGGATACATGACAGTTGTACTTCAAAGGTTCCTGGTGCCCATTTTAATACGTCTTTACTACCTCATGGCCCAGCCTCCTGAGTCCGGGTAACCCATGCTGAGTAGTCACCCTTTGCACAGCGATGTAACCGAGGAGGCGGGTGGGGAGGGTTAGACATCTTATCTTTTACATTTGACTCCCTTTTATTTCTTCTCTCTCCTGCTCTCTTCTCCATGTCTGTCCGCTCCCTGTCCAACATTCCCTGTCCTCCTGGCCGTGTCAGCCACTCCGCTGTATCACAGCCCTTTGCCTTTCTCTATGTCCTCCCCTCACCTATCGGCTCTTTACTCTTTAGCGCATACTCGTTCCCTGCTCTAACTTCTCAGGGTGGAGCTTCCTATTAGTGAGCTGAGTACTCCCAGAGGGGAACTTTGGGTCATTGCATTTACGTCTAAATTTAGCATAGGTTGAACTTGATGGACGCATGTCTTTTTTCAACCTCATCTACTATGTAACTATGTAACTATGTAACATTTACTTAGAGCAAAACTGAAGGGAAGTGATAAGATGGAGTACACTGATAATATGAAATGCAAAAGGAAATGATGCTGTGTGTACTAATCTTTCCCCATAACTTCCCTCGGGCTGTACATCTCTCTGTAATATTTACTGACACACGTTTGACCTTCTTCAGGACCCCATGTTAATAATGGTTCCACTTTATGATCTGATAACGATGTATTGGCAGGAAGTGATAAAGTTACCAAATATTCCTGTAGAAAAGAGCAGATATGTCAGGAATAACTTCATGGAAAGCTTGTTATAATCACTATAAATATGTTTTATTTTAAATGAAGTGTCACAGAATTATATGTTAAAGCATCCCCATCTCTACAATATATTGCTTCGCCTCCATAGGTAAATAAAAAATATCTGTGTGTATAATACTGTATATGCATATCTATATATACATATGAATACACACACATACGAGGGGAAACTCAGTGCCAGTCAGTGTCTTTACTCACTGAGCCGCTCCTTCTCCTGCTTCACACTCAGTGCCAGTCAGTGTCTTTACTCACTGAGCCGCTCCTTCTCCTGCTTCACACTCAGTGCCAGTCAGTGTCTTTACTCACTGAACCGCTCCTTCGCCTGCTTCACACTCAGTGCCAGTCAGTGTCTTTACTCACTGAGCTGCTCCTTCTCCTGCTTCACACTCAGTGCCAGTCAGTGTCTTTACTCACTGAGCCGCTCCTTCTCCTGCTTCACACTCAGTGCCAGTCAGTGTCTTTACTCACTGAGCCGCTCCCTCTCCTGCTTCACACTCAGTGCCAGTCAGTGTCTTTACTCACTGAGCCACTCCCTCTCCTGCTTCACACTCAGTGCCAGTCAGTGTCTTTACTCACTGAGCCGCTCCTTCTCCTGCTTCACACTCAGTGCCAGTCAGTGTCTTTACTCACTGAGCCGCTCCTTCTCCTGCTTCACACTCAGTGCCAGTCGGTGTCTTTACTCACTGAACCGCTCCTTCGCCTGCTTCACACTCAGTGCCAGTCGGTGTCTTTACTCACTGAGCCGCTCCTTCTCCTGCTTCACACTCAGTGCCAGTCAGTGTCTTTACTCACTGAGCCGCTCCCTCTCCTGCTTCACACTCAGTGCCAGTCAGTGTCTTTACTCACTGAGCCGCTCCTTCTCCTGCTTCACACTCAGTGCCAGTCAGTGTCTTTACTCACTGAGCCGCTCCTTCTCCTGCTTCACACTCAGTGCCAGTCGGTGTCTTTACTCACTGAACCGCTCCTTCGCCTGCTTCACACTCAGTGCCAGTCGGTGTCTTTACTCACTGAGCCGCTCCTTCTCCTGCTTCACACTCAGTGCCAGTCGGTGTCTTTACTCACTGAACCGCTCCTTCGCCTGCTTCACACTCAGTGCCAGTCAGTGTCTTTACTCACTGAGCCGCTCCTTCTCCTGCTTCACACTCAGTGCCAGTCGGTGTCTTTACTCACTGAACCGCTCCTTCTCCTGCTTCACACTCAGTGCCAGTCAGTGTCTTTACTCACTGAGCTGCTACTTCTCCTGCTTCACACTCAGTGCCAGTCAGTGTCTTTACTCACTGAGCCGCTCCTTCTCCTGCTTCACACTCTGTGCCAGTCAGTGTCTTTACTCACTGAGCCGCTCCCTCTCCTGCTTCACACTCAGTGCCAGTCAGTGTCTTTACTCACTGAGCCGCTCCTCCTGCTTCACATTCTGTGCCAGTCAGTGTCTTTACTCACTGAGCCGCTCCCTCTCCTGCTTCACACTCAGTGCCAGTCAGTGTCTTTACTCACTGAGCCGCTCCTTCGCCTGCTTCACACTTAGTGCCAGTCAATGTCTTTACTCACTGAGCCGCTCCTTCTCCTGCTTCACACTCAGTGCCAGTCAGTGTCTTTACTCACTGAGCTGCTCCTTCTCCTGCTTCACACTCAGTGCCAGTCAGTGTCTTTACTCACTGAGCCGCTCCTTGTCCTGCTTCACACTCCATGCCAGTCAGTGTCTTTACTCACTGAGCCGCTCCTTCTCCTGCTTCACACTCAGTGCCAGTCAGTGTCTTTACTCACTGAGCCGCTGCTTCTCCCTTGGGGATGGTAACAGGGTATCATCGTCTGGTCAGGCAGTCTTGGGGTCTGGTAGTCCAGGGGCACAGAGCTTAGTGTTTAAGATGGCTTCCAAGGGTCTTGGTGCATAGTACCCAAGTCCCAGTGTTGGGGGTGTGGGGGGAAGGAGGGGGGCAGAGTTCTGGGGGTCCGCTGGTGGATTGTACCAATCCAATCCGCAGATTCTGCAATGGATTGTCGGTGTTAAAAAAAAAAAAAACATACGTGGTGGATCCAAATTCACCAAAATATCTGCCCCTCTCTACCTGCAATGAGACAATACAAAGGAGAAATATCCAGGAGAAACTCTTCAATGCTTATGGCCCGGGTGACACATAATAAAAAAATCAGGGTCCTTCAGCTGCGGATACTCTAACTTCCCAGCAGCCCCCAAAGCCAAGATTATCAAGTCTCCCCGAAGGAACAATACGTCGATTCCCACAATCTAGGGTACCTTCTGCAGCGATACTATTGGTTTAATTATGTGCGTGGCAGTTGTTTTTGCCCTTAACGCTTTTCCAAACATTGCAAAAACTAGTTTTTTTTTACAAGATTTTATTTGGCTGAGAAATATAATATAATATAATATGAAAATAAGGAAAAAAAAACACATTCAAGCGAGAGAGGTCGGGTGGAGAGGCGCGCGCCGCAGCTGGGGCGATCCACAGGAAGGGCCCAGCTCGCGTCCAGAGTCGCCGCCGCCACCCGCACTCCCCCCCGAGAGAGGTCGGGAGGAGAGGCGCGCGCCGCAGCTGGGGCGATCCACAGGAAGGGCCCAGCTCGCGTCCAGAGTCGCCGCCGCCACCCGCACTCCCCCCCCGAGAGAGGTCGGGAGGAGAGGCGCGCGCCGCAGCTGGGGTGATCCACAGGAAGGGCCCAGCTCACGTCCAGAGTCGCCTCCGCCACCCGCACTCCCCCCCCCCCGAGAGAGGTCGGGAGGAGAGGCGCGCGCCGCAGCTGGGGCGATCCACAGGAAGGGCCCAGCTCGCGTCCAGAGTCGCCGCCGCCACCCGCACTCCCCCCCCCCCCGAGAGAGGTCGGGTGGAGAGGCGCGCGCCGCTGCTGGGGCGATCCACAGGAAGGGCCCAGCTCGCGTCCAGAGTCGCCGCCG
Organism: Ascaphus truei; assembly: GCF_040206685.1. Taxonomy (NCBI): domain Eukaryota; kingdom Metazoa; phylum Chordata; class Amphibia; order Anura; family Ascaphidae; genus Ascaphus; species Ascaphus truei. The sequence continues at coordinate 416,841,445 of NC_134486.1, forward strand.
CCGCCACCCGCACTCCCCCCCCCCCGAGAGAGGTCGGGTGGAGAGGCGCGCACCGCAGCTGGGGCGATCCACAGGAAGGGCAGGAGAGAGGTCGGGCGGAGAGTCATATCTGAGAAACATGTAAGTAAAGGTCACCTTATTTTTATTTGCATATTGCTCTAAATGGGATTCTGACTTCAGTCCCTCAAGCAGACCAATTTCGAAGGTTTTAGCTTTGGGGATGTTACGTAATAATTGTAGCATAATATAATATTATATAAGTATTTATTTTTGAACAACTTGATACTTTACACCGTATAACATTTTATTGCAGTTCTTATTGGTCCCCAAAGGGGTTAACCCCCCCCCCCCCCCCTCAAATCATTTCTGGAGTCATCCTGAAAACCTGGGTCACATTTAGCACGCTCCGCTCGTAATTAAAAGCGCCTGTCCTCCGACTCATTATTAGATCTCCGCAATAAAAGATCTTTCTGCATCTCCCTGGTGACAGACATGGGCGCGCGTACATGCTAACTCAGACACGGATCAGCCCGGGCGTTGTGTGAAGTCTGGCTGCCCAGCCGGCGTTGAGAGGAACGAGCAGGACACGTACCTATGGGATTACTGTGAGGGATGCCAAACCCCAATCGCGTGCCGGCATTTACTTGGGATGGGAGAGAGGAACCTACATCACTGACCCTCGGGCAACCAGCCAGACTGAGCCAATGACAAGCCCACTGAGACAAAACACATTGTTACAATAAAAACGCTGGTTCTTTTTATTATTTATGGTCTTTATTGCCTGTGAACATGATCTGAGGCACGTATCGACGGGATTAGCATTTCAATGCGGAATAATGTTAATAAAGTGATGGACGGCACTTAAAATTTCAGAGTACTGAATGAATATCACATTTACATAACTTCCATCTTTATACTGTAGAGCAACCAACTGTATTTGTGGCCACCAAGTCAGCAGGTTGGTTCTCTCGGGTTTCCATATTTGTTTTTCTTTTCAAAGGAAGTATATCTAATAGGATTCAATAGGAAACCTTTCAGCTCCATCGTCTCTCCACTTGGGGAAAGGAAAAATAAATAAAATAATAGGGGGGTGGGGGGGGGGCGACAGATTCAAACCGTTTTATATCTTTCCAGAACCTTCCATCCACCAGTAACTCCCCCCCCCCTCCCCCAATTAATATTTTATAGCAAATTCCGTTTAGGACACGTTCCCCTCAGTAGCGCAAATGATTCCCGTTCAGAGGGATTAAAAGGAAGTTCGTCTGCGAGTCGTTTAGGATTTTCCTTAAACCACCACCATTTATTGGAAAGCAGAGATTTAAATTGGCCGGGAGAGAGGAGTTTAGAAGGAAACGACCAAGTCCCACTCTTTAAATTGGGTGCTTATCCATACAGGCGAGTGGTCTGAGATGCATATATTTTCTTTTTTAGCCCTACAGTACAGCTGCAGCGGCCGTTATTGAAACACTTCACGCGGTGTATACCTCTGTCATGGCGCGGGATTTCTTCCAACCGTACCGCCTTAAGACGCGAGTGCGGCGAGTGCAGAAAATTACATTTTAGTGTTCTGGCTTTTAAACACCTGAAATTGGCACAGTAACACAGTAACACAGTAGCACAGTGACACAGTAACAGAGTAACACAGTAACACAGTAGCACAGTGACACAGTAACAGAGTAACACAGTAACACAGTAGCACAGTGACACAGTAACAGAGTAACACAGTAGCACAGTGACACAGTAACAGAGTAACACAGTAACACAGTGACACAGTAACAGAGTAGCACAGTAACACAGTGACACAGTAACAGAGTAACACAGTAACACAGTAACACAGTGACACAGTAACAGAGTAACACAGTAGCACAGTGACACAGTAACAGAGTAACACAGTAACACAGTGACACAGTAACAGAGTAGCACAGTAACACAGTGACACAGTAACAGAGTAACACAGTAACACAGTAACACAGTGACACAGTAACAGAGTAACACAGTAATACAGTGACACAGACACAGTAACACAGTAACACAGTAACACAGTGACACAGACACAGTAACACAGTAACACAGTGACACAGTGACACAGACACAGTAACACAGTAACACAGTGACACAGTAGCACAGTACTAACAAATCTACGTAAGTACCAGCACTCACTGTCTAATAGCTAAATGATGAAAACAGTTGTAATGCAGAATAAACATTTAATAATAAAATGAACCAGAAATAAATCAAATGTGTTTGCAGAAACCAGTATCACAAATGGGCATGTCACAAAGTGAGGGGGGGGGGGGGGGGAGAAGGAAAAGGGGAAAAAACATGAAACACAAGGAATATACACAAAAAAAACGGAGAACGGAAAGTATGCTAGGGGGGCTAAGTAGCACAGTACTGTACACATTACAATTCATTCATTTCATTGCATATAATCGCACACAATCCATGAAATTCAAACAAAGCAACCGCGATAAACGCGTGTGCCCGGGGCGATTGGCGGCGTTCATGCCGCTTGGAGTACAGCAGCGCACACGAAAACGGCGCCGTGAAGCCTTAAAATAACAGCCGCCGCAGCTGTATGTGTTTTCGAAAAAAAAAAGAGTTGGTGAGATTGGGGTGTAGGCAACACGAGACAAAGTGCCGTGGGCTCTGGAAACACGTGTGTAGTCTCTTCCTGGGGGGTACAAAGTTCTGCAAGGGTCTATCAATCCCAGCTGTTTTTTAAGGAATTTAACGTCATTATACGTTCTGATTCTGCATTGAGACCTCTTAGATTTAGTGTGTGACGATGTGACTCTGTCCAAAATCAGATTTCCCACAATGTTAAAGTCTTCTCCTAAGATAAGAGAGTGATCCACCGCAAGTGGGAGTGAGAGACCCAGAAGAGACGTAAAGAAACCTTTATCGGGCACAGTAGGCGCGTAGATGTTTGCCAGGGTGACTTTTCCCCCCACAAGGTTTACCGCACATTATCACCAATCTGCCTGGAGGGTCCAGTGTCCAGCCTCCCCTTTCCCAATCAGGATATCTACTCCCCTTTTATTGCTACTAAAATGTGAGAAATAACTAGAGATATGCGGACCGGTCCCAAACCCCTTCCGTGACTTTCTGGGATCGTTTAGATCAAAATCTGTCTGCTAATTGGGTACTAAAAAAACCTGAGAAGTTGCTTCCGAATGCGCCATTAAATTAATTCTGCCCAGATCTTTTCGAGGAGCAGAAGGAGGAGGAGAAGGAGGAGAAGGTGGAGGAGTAGAACGAGGAGGAGCAGAAGGTGGAGGAGTAGAAGGAGCAGGAGGAGGAGCAGGAGGAGGAGATGGAGGAGGAACATTTTAGTAGTCTAGTTACTTTATAAACATTTTAATGTTAAAACAACAGGTATAAGTGACTGAGTATGTCTCAGGATTAGAGTGTAGACTAGTCGCACAGCTGGTCCTGTTTGGGTTTTGGGGGGTGTAGGTGTCAGGGGCTGTCTGATACCCCCGAGGTTTGGTCTAGCGCATTTGGTCATGACCATTTTGCAACAACCAAATACGCTGCCGGAGTTTAGACGCCACTCACCTCACCACCGGGACATCTTTCTGCCGGCCGGTATTCTGCCAAGCTAAGCCCCTAACCTTACTGTAAAAACCCTAATTGTAAACCCTAATACTAATGCTACCCTAAAAACCTTAACCCCTTACCCTAAAACTCCTTTTTCTAAGCCCTAACACTAAAACCCCTTACCGTAAGCCCTTACCCTAAGCCCCTATCCTAAACTCCTTATCCTAAAACCTAACACCTTACCTTAATCCCCTACCCTAAAAACCTAAACCATTACCCTAAACTCTTACCCTAAGCCCCTATCCTAAACTCCTTATCCTAAAACCTAACACCTTACCTTAATCCCCTACCCTAAAAACCTAAACCATTACCCTAAACCCTTACCCTAAGCCCCTATCCTAAACTCCTTATCCTAAAACCTAACACCTTACCTTAATCCCCTACCCTAAAAACCTAAGCCCTTACCCTAAACTCTTTCCCTAAGCACTTACCCTAAACCCTTACCCTACGCCCTTTCCCTAAACCCTTTCCCTAAGCCCTTACCCTAAACCCTTACCCTAAGCCCTTACCCTAAACCCTTACCCTAAGCCCTTACCCTAAACCCTTACCCTAAACCCTTAGGCTTTCTTAAAGAGGTGAGTTTTCAGGGCAAATAACGTGTGATTTTCTAAAATAGTAACGGGCATTATTTTACCTGAGGTTCAACGCCTAAGCACAGAAACAGCGGCAGATCCGCACCTGATTAGCATATGGAAAAGGCTTAATGCATTGTCATGCTAAGTGAAATAGCACATACACGAGTTAAACAATACAGAACACGCGCGCATGTATATTCAAATAGGATATTTCCGTGTTGCGTGCCAAAGAATTCAGGTGTATCAGGGTCTGGCTGGGCCGTTCTGACTTATTTAGCGTTGCGTTATTTCACTGCGCTAACCGGAACGTCCTTCAGTGGATATGCGACGTTAGGATAAAGCCTCCATTGCACATCACTTGCATTTCATCGAAACTAACTGCCATACAAATGTATTACTGCGCTGTTTTATGGAGTAAGACAGGGTTACTCCCCTCAGTGGGTAACAGTTACTATTATTTTACGTTACTTGAGACTAGCGTTACTGTAAGTAGCTTAAAGGACGTTACCTTGTTATAAAATCATCTACAATTGTGACACCACGTACAGTTCTGTAAAGAATACAAAACGTTCATATTGTCCCTTAAGGAAGACGGTAACTTCACAACAAAGTCAGACAGGCACAAAATACTGGGGCAGGTGGCTGTGGCTGAGATTCAGGGGCATCCTGGAGGGTCTCAGCTCTGTTTATGAACCTTTGGAGAGCTGATAAAATATTGCAGTTTGGGGGTATTCCTGCAACAACAAAATTGACTTTATATGACGTTGTGGTGATGTCGTTATTTTTGGCATCTACCAATAAACCCTTCAACAATTTTAAATAAAGCTAAGTGGGCTCTGAATTTAGGGCACATGCTTCAAAGAGGCATAAGATCTCAGCTTAATAATCAGCCCTAATGAGTTTGCCCTTCTTCTTCTGTTCCCTTCAAGGCGTTCTTCTCCTTAATCTATTTTAAGCCAACTACCCTAGCTACCATCATTAGCCAGAAAAGAGAAGGGACAGAGTCTGGAGCAACAAATAAACTGTGTGCACAACGGCTTACACATGGACTTATCACCAAAGAGATACGAATACAAAAGATAAAATGGTAAATATGCCCCCAACGTATTTGGTCACTATGGAGACATTAAAAGTAAAGAAATACCTATCTGATTTGTAAAATAAATGTCAACCTCCTCTATTTAACACACACACGCACACGCACACGCACACGCACACGCACACGGACACGCACACACACACACACACACACACACACACACATAATCACACACAAAAATATTACTTGTGAGCACATTCACATGTCTTAGACAGATCTGCAACTCTGTTTTTCGCCATTATCAACCAGCATACAGTATTTCCACTGCAGCAAGGGATTCTGGGAAATGACATGCACATACATATATTTATAATGAACCTACAACTGTGAGATTGACTCCAAATCCATAAGATTTACTGTGATCGCCAAACCTGCTTTATTCACCCTAAAATCACGTGAGCTGCAGACTGGTATTCTGAATAGGGATATATAAAGGAGCACCCAGTGGGTGGGTGTCGCTTGACCGATGAACACTAACTTCCACCATTCCGTTCCTCACCCACCCAGTAAGCACAGACATATTCGTTGGGTACAATGGCCACAGACTTTGATTTAATAAAATCTTAATATTCCTGGACCTGGTCAGAAAGTAGCTTCACCTGCTGAACCGTGATCCAGTGACATGACCCAGTGGGCACTCATAGTTCTCAATACCTTGGGTCTGAATTTGGGTTACACTCTTCGGCCTGCTGCACTTGCCCCTGACACAAGGGGACCTTTTTTTTGGACCCCTCATACATTTCCCCATTTCATCACATGGGCCGAATTGACCAGTCCACAACCTCCAACATCAAGGCCATTTGACCCCTCAAACTTACCTCGCCGCCTTCTCCAGGACTTCATGCAACCCCATATTGAAGATATTGTATCTAAGGCAACCTTGGAGAGGTGAGCTCTGTCGCCTGATAACCCTGTTAATTCCTCTTACAAATCCTTGTCCCTACTGCCGTCCCCCAATGATCTAACAAATTCTTCCACCATTCTATTGACTTTTTCCTGCATCTACCCACAACCTTCCTGTTCCGTGCCCCCCTCTAAAGCAGGTTTATTCTGGAAAGCCAGCCTACGAAACCAAGATGCACAAAAAAGATACAATACCAACTCGGGCCTGGGGAGTAGACTCTAGCCTGGCTAGGTGCAGGGGCCTGCTTCAATTAGGCTTGCCCTGTCCACTTCTTGTCTTGCATATCAGGGGGCTGATCACACAGCAGCCACTCTGACATGTATCTCCAGCTGGTCACAGTCAAAATTCAAACTCCTTCCCAGGATGTCTCTCATATTGTCAAGTGCTCTGATCAGCAGCTCCCCTTATATGCCTATAGCCTTGGTGGCTATCCTTTACATGGGACAGGGGCTGCTGGCCAACCAGAGCATGGATTGAGTTGGTGCCATAAAAGCCAGAGGAAGGGGCATGCTAAGGCACTCAAGACCTCCCACTGGGTAGGAGCCACAGAATCTGCAGGGGGAGCAAAGGCTATTCTTCTTGAGAGCCCATCCCCAGACCTGATTGTCCACTCTTCAACACTCAACAAATGTCTTGACACCTTTGTCTCAGTCCAAATTTCTATGCAGGTACTTCGGCTGATTAAATCACTGAGTCCCCTCCATAGAAATGTACAAACGCAAATCACATTAAAAAAACTGCTAGCTTAGAAATGATTACATACAATCCATATTTACAGGGCTGAACCTCACAAATACATTGTAGTGCTTACACAGAAATCACAAAACACTTTACGTCATATTGCTTGCTCAACTAGACTGTGGGATTGCATTAACAGGGAATAAAGTGTTTTACATACAATATTTACAGACATAGGACATTATATGTCATGCATTGGTTATATTCCCTGTTTCTTCCCAGACATAAAGTACATTTGGCCAAATTAAGCCTTACATAGGTGGACAAGTGACATGGATTTAGGGGTAGCTAGCTGGGCTTGCTCTTCATTGTGTGAGGCCAGCTACCCCTACCGTCACACCCACCCATCCTGTTTGGTCTTTGCTTGTCAAACTTTCTGTTTACAGGCCGGGAGTCACTTTATTATTTTTCCCGGGCGCTGCGCCTTTCCCTGTTCCTCTTCATACTGGCTCCTAGTGCTACTGACATTCAGGTGCATTCTTGTTTTTCGTATTCCCTTGCGCTATTTTTGTCCCCCTGTTTATTATCTTTGTCTCTTGCTATTTATTGCTGTTGCATGTAGCACTGCAGTTCCTTGCAGCTTATCTTGCTTGTCCTGTTTTTTCCCTTCGCACTGTTGTCTCCTGTTTATTATTTAGATCCCACAGCTTTTTGGTGCAGATCTGCGCATTGTTGGAGACTCCATTTTGTTTTCACGGTCTTGTTATTTTTGTGTTATATTAAACTCTATTAGTATATACATTTCGGACTCCTGTCTTTTTTGTGGTTTTCCATGCTTCCTCTGAGGCTTCCATACATCCTGATAGTCTCGGACCACAACAGCAATGCCGCCGGGAATGCTACCAATAACTGGGCCACATCCCAGCGGATTGTATTCATTAACTCCTTTGACTTCATTAAACCCCGATCGATCCCCCCCACATTACAGATGATCAGAATCTGGGGCCTGCCTCCTTCTTCTCTCTTGGAGGAACATTGGAAGTGTTTTGACAAAATCTAAGCCTTGCTGCACTACCACCACATCACTACCTACCCCGTCAA